>NC_026001.2:37997256-38124098 GCF_000442705.2 Elaeis guineensis | reverse complement strand
ATATGCTTCGTCCGCTGGTGTGCCTTTGGTTCCTTCGCCTGAGCAATGGCTCCAGAGCTGTCGCAGTAGAGTAGAACTGGACCAACAAGGGAGGGTGCTACTCCGAGCTCGGTGATGAATTTTCTCAGCCACACCACTTCTTTGGCAGCATCTGATGCAGCAATATACTTCGCCTCGCATACTGAATCAGCCACAGTGTGCTGCTTGAAACTCTTCCAGCAGACAGCCCCACCATTAAGGGTAAAAATAAATCCTGACACACTCTTGCTATCATCGCGATCAGACTGGAAACTAGAGTCTGTAAACCCTATAAGTCTCAAGTCCGATTCACCATATATAAGCCACTGGTCCTTAGTATTTCTTAAATACTTCAGGATGGTTTTAACAACCTTCCAGTGATTCTCTCCTGGATCAGATTGGTATCTGCTCACTACCCCTAGTGAGTATGCCACATCTGGTCGTGTACATGTCATGGCGTACATGATAGATCCCACTGCCGAAGCATATGGAATCCTACCCATACGCTCTCTCTCTTGAGGTGTTGTCGGACAATCCCTCTTCGAGAGAGAAATTCCATGGCCTATCGGTAAATAGCCTTTCTTGAAATTTTCTATGCTAAACTTTTTCAGCATAGTATCAATGTACGTGGACTGGGATAAGCCAAGCAACTTTTTGGATCTATCCCTATAGATCCTCATCCCTAGGATGTAGGAAGCTTCTCCCAGATCCTTCATGGAGAACTGTGACGATAGCCAAATCTTTATTCCCTGTAATGCAGGGACATCATTCCCGATTAAGAGAATATCATCCACATACAATACAAGAAATACTACTACTGGACCATTAGCCCACTTATAAATGCAGGGCTCTTCTCCGTTCTTAACGAAGCCATACGTTTTGATCGTCCTATCAAAACGTATGTTCCAACTCCGAGATGCCTGCTTAAGTCCATAAATGGACCTCTGTAGCTTGCACACCTTAGACTCATCTGTGGATGTGAACCCTTCAGGTTGTATCATATACACCTCTTCGTCTAGCTCTCCGTTTAGGAAAGCTGTCTTCACATCCATCTGCCAGATTTCATAGTCCAGATGGGCAGCTATCGCAAGCATAATCCGAATGGATTTGAGCATTGCCACAGGAGAAAATGTCTCGTCATAGTCTATACCATAACATTGACGATATCCCTTGGCAACCAAACGGGCTTTATAGGTCTCCACCTTTCCGTCTGCGCCCCTCTTCCTTTTGAAGACCCACTTACACCCTATGGGTTTTACTCCTTCGGGTGGGTCAACCAATGTCCACACATCGTTGACCTTCATGGACTCCATTTCGGATTTCATGGCCTCTAGCCATTTCTCAGAGTCAGGTCTCTGCATTGCATCCATGTAGGTGATCGGATCCTCATCGTTTTCATCAAGTTCGACAGGATCACCATCCCGGACCAAGAAACCATAGTATCTGTCCGGTTGATGTGGTACTCTACCAGACCGCCTTAAGGGTGCATAATCAATGGGCTCCGGATCTGATCTAATCAAATCCGGTTCAGGTTCAGTAATATGTGTCAGTTTTTCCACCTGTCGAACTTCGTCAAGTTCGACTTTAGAGGCAACAGTTCCTTCACTAAGGAACTCCTTTTCTAAAAAGATTGCCTTAAGGCTGACAAACACCTTTTGCTCATCAGCAAGGTAGAAATAATACCCTTTGGTCTCTTTTGGGTATCCTATAAAATTA
Source organism: Elaeis guineensis (assembly GCF_000442705.2). NCBI lineage: Eukaryota > Viridiplantae > Streptophyta > Magnoliopsida > Arecales > Arecaceae > Elaeis > Elaeis guineensis. Next base: position 38,122,364 of record NC_026001.2, on the reverse strand, counting down.
TACTTGTCAGACCTAGGTCCAAGCTTGTCTGTAATTAAACGTTTAACATAAGCCGGACACCCCCAAACCCTAAGGTGCGAGAGTACTGGCTTACGTCCTATCCATATCTCATACGGCGTTTTGGCTACAGACTTACTTGGAACTCTATTTAGAAGTAACAAGCCGATTCGAGTGCATATCCCCAGAGGGAGATCGGCAGACCAGCAAACCCCATCATGGATCGAACCATGTCTAACAGGGTCCGATTCCTCCTTTCAGACACACCATATGCTGTGGTGTTCCAGGAGGAGTCCACTGAGAGAGAATCCCATTCTCTCCTAGATACGTCAGAAACTCATTGGAAAGGTATTCACCTCCTCGATCAGATCGAAGTGTTTTAATACACTTCCCAGTTTGTTTTTCTACCTCATTTCGGAATAGTTTGAACATTTCAAATGATTCCGACTTATGCTTCATTAAATAGACATACCCATACCTAGATAGGTCGTCTGTGAAGGTTATGAAGTAGAAAAATCCACCTCTTGCACTTGAGCTCATGGGTCCACATACATCAGAATGTACCAGACCTAAGAGTTCACTGGCTCGCTCACCTTTTCCAGTAAAAGGTGACTTGGTCATCTTCCCAAGAAGACAGGACTCACAGGTTGGAAGTAATTCACAATCACTAACTTCAAGAATTCCTTCTTGAGCCAACCTGTTTATCCTGTTCTTATTGATATGACCTAGCCTACAGTGCCAAAGGTAGACTTCTGACACATTATCTATTCTAGAGCATTTACCAAATTTTTGAACCACATTAATAGGCTGTGATAGTAAGTAAATTCCATTATTTAATTGTCCAACAAATATTGTAACACCATTCAAAATGATATTGCAAATATTTCTTTTTATTAAAAAATTATAACCGTACATGGCCAAAAGGCCTACAGAAATAATATTTAATAAAAAACTTGGACAATAGTGACATTCACTCAGAATTACATTACGAGAATTGATTACAAGACTCATGATTCCTAAAGCTAGAACTGGAACTTTGCTTCCATCTCCAACATTCAGGAACCTCTCGCCTTCATCAAATCTCCTACTGACCTGCAGACCCTGCATCGAATTACAAATATGATAAGGGCTTCCGGTATCCAATACCCAGGCAGTAGTATCACAAATTGAAAAGTTGCAAGGAGTTATCATATAATTATCTTGCTTCTTCTTTGGCCTGTTCGGGTCCAGGGAGGCAATATATTGAGGACAGTTCCTCTTCCAATGCCCGTGCTTCTTGCAAAAGAAGCACTCCGCCTGGCTCTGGTCGTGCTTGCGCTTCTTGGTCTGACCCCGTGCTACTGTCCCAGCATGAGCTTGCACCTTCTTATTTTTCTTCTTCTTGTTCTTCTTCCCCTTCCCAAAGGGTTGACGATGAGAAGAAGACCCTCCCACTACATTCACCGACTCTTTATGGAGTTGGTGATCCTTCTCAAAGTTTTGCAGCAACCCCAACAATCCGTGGTAGTTTACTGCAGGCTTTGTCATTCGAAAATGAGTAAGGAATGGGAGGAAGGACTTGGGCAAGGAATTAAGGATCGCATCCTTACCGAGCTGCTCGTGCAGAGGAAAGCCCAATTTGCTTAGGCGCTCAATCATCTCGATCATGTACAGTACATGATCAGTGACTGAGGCCCCATCCCTCATTCGAGCATTGAAAATGGCACAACTAGTTTTGTGCCTTTCAACGTCATCAGGCGTGCCAAAGGAGTCGTTCAACATTTGAAGCATCTCCTGTGGCTGGGCGTTCTCAAACCTTCGGCTGAACTCGTCATTCATTGCTGCTAGCATAATACATCGAACGGTGGTGCGGTCATTGAGCCACTTCAAGTAAGTGTCTTGGATCGCCTTACTAGCGTTTGGAGCTGGCTCCTCAGGTGCTGGATCCGTTACTACATAAAGGATCCGCTCATGCTCAAGGACGATTTTCAATTTTCGATACCAGCTATCGAAATTGGGTCCCATGAGCTTGTCATTATCTAATAATGACCAGAGCGACAGGGTAGTGGCCATAGCTGCTTAAAGGAAAATGAGACCTCTATTAGTACATAAATTAATACTAAAGACTTGGATTTTAGTCTAAAGTTTTTCCCAATATTTTTACGAACTCGTAGCCTCATCCTCCAATTCGAGGAATTACTTTAATTCCTTAATGGGTACTAGAATCCACACAGACTACACACGAGCCCAACTTTGGTTGGTCAACCCATGTGCATCTATGGGTAGGTTCTTAACCAGTTGTTTCTCTAAACAACTTCTAGTAATTGATTTTGCTCCAGAACCTAATCAGTAGGCTTTGGCCTCCACTGAAAAGATCTGGTTAGGTTCAACCATTAACATGACTTAATTTAGTGAATCGGACCAATAAATGATCAGGCCCGACTTTGGCCGGCCAACCTAACCACCATCAGAAAGACTCAATCAAATTATCATATTATGAATAATAATTCCATTAGCCAATGAGCACCAGGCCTTTGGGCCTCCAATGATCATTGAACTAATGGACTCATTATCACTCACTTAATGGGAGGCTATGACTTAGTTATCATTATAACTTAATCATTTTAGGGACCTAATAATTTTGAGGATTTTATTAAAGAATAGTAGAGAAAAAATCATCCAGCCAATTTTAATCCTCCCACTGACTTTATCAAGTCAGATTAAAAAAGGATTTAATTAAGGCTGGCATTAGGAGCACCTAAATCAGTCACACTGATTTACCTAATGACATGGGTGAGCTCTAATCACCAAGTGATCTAATCAAAATCTAACTTACCAGATTGGCCAGGTAAGTGAGATCAGTGGTGGAGATTTGCCATTAACTCGTCAATGATCGAATCAATGCGAGTAGCTCCCGCTTAAGAACCACTGGTCAAAACTGCCGAACTTACCTTAGACACCAACCGGTTCATTAGTTTTAATTTTGATCAACTTAGTAAATAGGGCTCCACCGCGTTGCCATGAATTAAGTCCATCTTGGTCTAGTTAAAGATATGGACCCATTCAACTACAACTATTGAAGTTGAGTCTAGAGTATCCTTGACCTAATCTAATTCAACTTTTGATTAGATTTGACCAATTACTCCATTTAGTCCATTTTTTAAACTAACCTTAGGTCTAACCCAATTATGGACCTGATTCATCTAACCCATTGACCCACAAGTTTATGCAATTGTCTTAGGTCTTAATTCACAATTCTAGACCTACTAGACAACACTTAATTCTTTTAATTAAGTACTTGGGCTGATGGGTCAGGGTTTGGCATTTTGAAAATAATTTTCAAATTTGAAAGATTTTATTTTCTGTTCACCAAATGTGTTAACTCATTTCACAAACGGGTCAGCACATTTCATAAACAGCAATTCTATTGCTCATTTCATAACAGAAAATAACTCAAAATAAATCATAAATTTTCTTTTAGATTTAATCTAACACATTCATGATAAATTTTTTAATTAAGTCCTTTCGCTGCTTCATCGGCATAGGATATAATTGCATCGGCACCCCTACCGCCATAGGAGACCCCATCGAATGGGAAGAGAGGGCCTTAAACCCTACTTTTCTCCTATGACCGGACGGCCATGGCAACCAACCCAATTAGATTACTTGCTACTTGGATCAAGTATATCTAAATATACAATTTCAAAATTTAAATTTTGAATTTCAAATTTTAAATTTTAAATTTTAAATTTTAAATTTTAAATTTAAGATTTCAACCAAATTTCAAATTTTGAATTTCCAATCTTTGAATTTTAAATTTTGAATTTTGAATTTCAAATTTCAAATTTGAATTTCAAAATTTCAAATTTCAAATTTGAATTTTGAATTTCAAATTTCAAATTTTGAATTTCAAATTTCAAATTTCAAATTTCAAATTTCAAATTTCAAATTTTAAATTTGAGATTTCAACCAAATTTTAAATTTCAAATTTTGAATTTTGAATTTCAAGTTTGAAACTTCTAACAAATTTCAAATTTCAAATTTCAAATCTTTTTGAATTTCAAATTTTGAATTTTGAATTTTAAATTTAAACTTATAGATTACACCTTAATCTATGCATGCATATGTATATCATATTCTAGAACCATGCTCTGATACCATTTGAAGGCGAAAATTTAGTGCAGGGGCAAAATGGTAATTTTAAAACTTTTTCAAAATTATTATTTTACAGTGGAATTATTAATTAATCTCATTAATTAATACTAATTAACCCTACACTAAGATCTAAATATGATACAACAGCATGCATTTAAATTTGAATTTCAAATTTGAATCAGTAAACGTTTTACAGTACTGTGTTCAGAACACATCACCTTTGCGGGTAGTCGATCACCGCAATCTGATCACCGTCGGAGGGCTCTGATCATCACGTCACAACCACACAAATGTCTGGCCTCTACGGATCATCCACACGAAGCTCCCATCTGATCAGCTCCTCACGAATGCTAGTTCGTGATTTCACCCTTTTGATGGCAGATGTTGATCGAACTCCTTCGATCGATGTGTGCGACTTCTCGGATGCTCTGGATTATCTGCATAGTTGCTTGAGAGGCTGATGGATCTCTCCCTAAAATTTGGTGACTCACGACACTCGTGGCACACCAATCTCACTTCCCGAACCCTAGGTAGAAACCCTAGGGTACACACCAAAAACCCTGTGCCCAATTTTCTTTCTTTTCTTTCTTTTTCTCTCGGAAGGTTTTGGACCTTCACCTTATGCAGAAGCCTTCCTCACACCCCAAAGTTTTTCTCCTAAAATTTCTACACACGTCCCACCTTTCTCCTCTTTTTAAAACAACGTCGAACGTGTCTTATCCGCGTGAGAAGATAAAGACAAGAGGTTACACATTTGAATTCAAATCAAATTTGAATTCAAACGAAAACCAACTTATCCCTATCCTTTTGGGCGTGAGAAGAGAAGGGGCGTGGCTCTTTGTGCGTAGAAAATTTTCACGAGAAACCTTTTCTCGTGTAAGTAATGTGGCGCACAAAATGGATAAGGATGAAAGGGCAAGTGATAAGTTATCTATTCAAATTCAAACATGCTTTGAATTTGAATGGCTAACTAATTATTTTATTCATCCATATGGTGCACAAATGAGGGCGTGGGGAAGGGTTTTGCGTGAGAAAAATTTCATGAGAAGTTTCTTCTCGTGAATACAAATGGGTGCAAGGAAGTTGGGTGTCGCAGGGAATTTAAAACAAGGTGGTTTGATTCAAATTGAGCCAACCTAGTTTAAAATAGGTTAAGCACAATTAGACCAGATTAAACCCAATATAATTAGGCTTAATTAGGCTCAATAAAATCCTAATCAAATCAGGAATTAACTAAATCTAACCTCTGATCAAATCAGGGACTAAACCATCTTAGCGATTAGGTCAACATTTAACCTAATCGGGTCAATCCAAACTGAATCCAATTCAATTTGGACTTGATCCAAAAATAATTACTCAATCAAATTGAGTTAATTAGTGATTAAATCACTAATTAAACCTCTCATAAATATTGAGTCCAAATTCGATGGGCAATCAGGCATCAGAGACCATCGATATGAAACCTTGATCAAAGAGTTCAAATTTCAAATTCAAAATTTGAAATTCAAAATTTTGACCCCGGTACCCAAAATATGTGGAACTCATGATTAGAGAATCCTAATTCTCAATCATAGAGTCCCAAATAGATAAGACTCATAATCAGCCATCAGATCAAAAAGGAACCTCTAATGTGTGTGACCCCGCAGGTTCGAACCTAAACCGGTAGCACAGGAACCAATTCCTGTACTAATCGAAGTGACCATCTAGCAATGGTACCCGACGATCGGATAGGTCGAATAATCGCAATCGCAACATTCAGAACCTACATGAATATGGTTACCGTATAATTCATCCCTTTTGACCTCTGTGTTTAGGATGACTCAAGGTTAAACTGTCAACCCTGATGATATCATCCGAATCGTGCTCAACTCAATTAGTCCTGTGACTCCTCACTAGGACTACCCTGGCCAAGGTTTTGCTAAATTGAAACACGACTGTACACAGCTCCTAAACTGGAGTGGTCAATCCCATCTTGACACACGCACCGACAAGTCAAGTACTTGACTACACCCAGCAACCTTCCGTCACTGAATTAGAAATTCAGGTAGTCCAGTGCCTAAGTGCAGTGAGTTGCTTGGAAGTCACCGTGGCGGTCTCAGGTCGGAGGACATTTATACCCATATCCCATCGGAGCAAATCTTGATAGCAGAAATAGCTCCAGAGTTGGTCACGTTCAGTGCAGATGTACCATTACATCTCACCTGTATGCCATACCAGTGTCTCCACACTCTTTGGTTATGAGGACAACCAACCCATATGGCACACAACGACCTATGCTCGATAAACATTGTCGTCCTTGGTAACAACGTATCATTTGGTCGCGAACATGTTTAAGGACTAAGCGACAAATCCTCCTTTGTCGAGTCTAAATAGTCCTAAGGACTTCACCACAACACAGGAGTTCATTAGAAGATGAAAATTTGTGATGAAAAAATACCAAAATAATTTTATTTATTTATAATTCATGTACTAATACAAAAAGGAGCACAACCGTCAACAGGCTGACGATTGGCTTTGGGACACTATTCCCAATATTATCATCCCCAATATACATCGAACACATCCTATTCCAAATTAACCCTTGAGTTTGTTTACATATTCAAAATTATTATATAGGTTTACTATAATTCAATATGAATTGAATCTTATTTCTCTTATCAATTCAATTAGATAATTCCAAAACAAAATCCAGTAAGTATAATCAATAAGAAAAGCCTTTTGATGTTCCATAAATTAAGACTTAAATCATAATATACAAATAAAATTGACTCAATCATCTTTCTTGGAGTTTATTTTATCAATATCTTTAACATCTATCAAATACTTTCTACAATAACCATGTAAACTTTTCAAAATCAAATTCTCCATGCCATACTAGATTTTAACACCGACCTTAATTATAGTAATAAAGAAACTCTAGGTTTGTTCCTAAAACCAAAATTTTAAATTACAATTTCAAGTGTCCCAAAATCTCAAATAGATATAAATAAGATGTTTTATTTTGATTCAAAGATAGCAATCAAGGATTTCACTAACAATGACAGAAAATTCTTCGATCAACTTAGATTCATAATATTTGAATTGAAGTTTCATTTGTACCATATAGTCTTCAATAGACATAAACAAGATCTATCATTTAGATCCAAAGATGATAATTAGAATTATTAATAATTCCATCAGGATGAATACTCTATGATCTTAAAATAAAATTAATTTTTTCCATTAAAAATAATTTATTTATAATATTTCTAAATATATCTTCCTTCTATATGTCAGTTTATACGTGATCTATATACTAGGTTCAATTTTAAAAAATATTTTAATCAGATATCATAAAAGATTTTTCTTTGTCCAACTTTAAACAATTTTTATAAAGGAACTTTATCTTGCCACTAAATAATTAACTTCAAAATCAAGTATAATATCATAATATTCTCCTATATCAAATTTGAGCTTATAATTTACTTAAACAACTAATGATCAAATTAATAATAATAATGTATAATAAAATTTCATGATCAATCCTCTTACAATTACTTTAGATCAAAATATAACTAATCATAATCATAATCCACATATATTACCATCATATTGAGGAAACTATAGGCAATTTCATGCATGTATTTTCAAAATTTTTTGAAATAAATTACAGCAAAAAATAACTAGATTAATTATATTAATCAAACATACATATTAATCATTAAATCAACCTACTCTAAGATCTATGATATGATATATGACACATAGAATCTAAAATAAAATTCAGCATGCATGGATGTTTGCAGTAGATCAAATCTATCTCTATTTGAGCTCAAAACTCGATACCTGAGCATTGGTTGATGATCGCCGCTGCTGATAAATCATGATAAAGGATCTTTCTAATTGATTGCAGTCACACAAGATGTTCAACCTCCATGGGATGTCCACTCGAAGCTCCGATCTGATTGGCCTCCCTGAGAGTGCTAGCTCGTGCGAAGACCACGTTGAAGGCTGATCTAGTTCCTTCCTTCAGATTTCTTGAATGCTTCCAAAGGATAAAGAAGGATGATTAGGAGGAGAATATGGTGGAAGAAAAAATGCAAGACACTCTCTGTAGATTTTTCTCTCTTCCTAAACCCAAGATCAAAACCCTAGGGTGTACACACCAAAAGAGACCAATGCTTAATACTCCTCACATCGAAAGCTTTCTCTTGGTTAAAACTCTGATATTTTTCACCATGAAAACCTTTTCCTCCTCAACCATGCATGCCAAAAATGACTCTCTTTAATTTTAGCATCCCAAGGTGTTTAGGGACAAGAACCAAGTTGAATTCAAATGAAGTCTTATCCTCATCATAGTTTAAATTTGAACTCAAATCATATTTGAATTCAAACTTGAATCAATCTTCATCCAAATTCAACTTGGGCATTGAGAAGGGTGAGAAAACACTTTGGGGTGTCAAGAAACCTCATGCAAATCTGATTTGGCATGAAAGTAAATGGGGTGGATATGGTGTAGCGCATGGGAGAAGTCTAACCAAGTTTGGACTCTAGGTTTTGGCTCCAACTTGATCTTTAACCAAATCAAATTTGGTTAGACCCAAATGATAAATAACAACCAATCCAATTAGGCTCTTATATCCTTAATCAAATTTTAATCCAATTAAGAATTGATTGAACCAAAGTCATGATCAAATCAGGAACTAATCTTCTTAGTGATTAAGTCATCACATAACCTAATTGGGTCAAACTTAATTGAATCTAATTCAATTAGATTTAATCTGAACCTCAATACTCAATCAAATTAAGCTAATCAGCAATCTAATTGCTAATTAATCCTTCATTAATTCACTAACCCTTAGCAAATTAATTATTTACAACTTTTGCATAAGGTTAACCATCAATCAAATTGACGATTACACCCTTGAACGATTCTCAATTATTAATCAGTCACTTGATCAGTCAGAAATTTCTTTTGAGTGTGATGCAATAGGTTCGAACCTAAGTTAGTAGTACATAAATAAATTCTTGAACTAATTATGTAACCATCTAGCGATGGGACCCGACGTCTAAATAGGTCGAATGATTACAAAGTAACATTCAAGAACCTACTGGCGTATGGTTACCATATAATTCATCCCTTTGACCTCAATGCTCAGGATGACCTAGGGTTTAACTATCAACCTTGAATAAGTCATCCACATTGTATTTTAATCTTTCAAATCCATCACATAGATTATCCAGATCTAAATTTTATTAAATTAGAATATAGTGATGCATTATCTCCTATAAACCAAAGGGGTCAATCCTATCTTGACTCACACACCGACTTCACAAGTACTTGATTGTGCCCAAAAGTCTTTTAGTCACTGAATTAGAAATTCAAGTAATCTGTCACCAAAGCACAGTGAATTACTAGCAAGTCACCATGGTGACCTCAGGTTGAAGGGACACTTATACCCATATCCTTCACAAGCTACTCTTGACAGTAGAGTGCTCCACAGTTGGTTACGTTCAATGAGATATACTCCTACATCTCACTTGTATGCCATACCAATATCTCCACACCACTTAATTAAAAAGATAACCAACACATATGGCACACAATGACCTACACTTGATAATCACTATCATCCTAGTAATAGCATATCGTTTGATCATGAATAAATTTAAGGACTAAATGATAAATCTTCTTTTATCGATCAAATTAGTCTTAAGAACTTCATCATAATACAAAAGTTCATTAAGAAGATGTAATCTTGTGATGAAAAAGCTAAATAATTTTTATTAATAATCAATTCATATATATTTATATTTAACACAATCATCAAATGATTGATTTTAGGATACAATTTTCAACAACTCTCATTTAAACTAAAGCCAATTGGTACAGTATCTCATATCCATCTTTGATTTATAATCTTTGAACTCCTTGATACCGAGGCTTTAGTAAATAGATCGATCAAATTTTTTTTTTCTATCGATCTTCTAAAGCTCGATGTCATCTCGATCTATGATCTCCCAGACAAGGTGGTAGCGATGTAGAATCTACTTGGTAAGCTAATGGGACTTTGACTCCTTGACGTAAGCTATAGCTCCAGTGCTGTAAAATACAGCAGGATCATCATTGGAGGGTGCTACTCCTAGCTTGTCAATAAACCTCTGCAATCACACAACTTCCTTGCCAGCATCGGATGCTGCGATACATTTTGCCTCATAAATTGAATTGGCTATAGTGTTATGCTCAGAATTTTTTCAGCAGATTGCTCCATCATTTAGGATAAAATATATCCCAACATGCTCTTACTGTCATCATGATCCGACTGAAAATTAGAGTCTATAAATCTCATAAATTTTAAGTCAGATTCTCCATAAACATGCCACTAGTCCTTAGTATTTCTCAAATACTTGAGAATGACCTCTCAGTGGTTCTCATCCAAATCAAACTGATATCTACTCACTACCTCTAGTGAGTATACCACATACGATCTAGTATATATCATGGCATACATAATAGATAAATTCTACTATATGTTCTCTTTCTTGAGGAGTTATCAAACAATCCCTTCTTTGAGAGAGAACTTTCATGATCTATCGACAGATAGCCCTTCTTGAAATTCTCCATGCTGAACCATTTCAGCACGGTATTAATGTACGTGGACTACGATAACTCAAGCAGCCTCTTAGATCTATCTCTATAGATCTTCATCTCTAGGATGTATGATGTTTCTCCTAAGCCCATCATGGAGAACAATGATAACAACCAAACCTTTATTCCCTATAATATAAGAGATGTCATTTTCGATTAAGAAAATTTTATCCGCATACAAAATAAAAAATACACTCATAGAACTATTAACATATTTGTATTTGTAGGATTCTTCTTCATTCTTAATGAAACCATGCATTTTGATCACTTATCAAATGTATGTTCCAACTCCAAGACACCTAGCATTACCACAGGAGAAAATATCTTGTCATAGTCCATACTATAACGTTGATAATATCTCTTTTTTTGACAACCAGACGGGCTTTATAAGTCTCCACCTTCTCATCTGTGCCTTTTTTTTTTGAAGATCCACTTACACCCTATGAATTTTATCCCTTCAGATGAATTAACGAGTGTCTATACACCATTGACCTTCATGGACTCCATTTCAAACTTCATGGCTTCAAGTCAATTATCAGAGTCAGATCTCTGCACGGCATCCATGTAGGTGATCAGATCCTCATTATTTTCATCGAGTTCAATAAGATCACATTCCAAACCTAGAAAATATAGTATCTATCTGACTGACATGGTACTCTATCAGATCTCTTTAACGGTGCCTCTATAATAGGTTTTAAATTTGATCTAATCAAATCTGATTCTATGGGTTTACTAGATTGTGTCGGTTCTTCTACCTATCGAATTTCATAAGTTAAACTTTAGAGGCATCAATTCCTTCCCAAAGAACTCTTTCTCTAAAAAGAATGCCGAACAACTCTTGTTCTTCAATAAGATAAAAGTAATATCTCCTAGTTTCCTTAGGATACCCTATAAAATGATACTTATCGGATCGGGATTCAAGCTTATCAATTTGTAAATGTTTGACATAAGTCGGACACCCCGAGACCCTAAGGTAAGAGAGCATCGGCCTACATCAGTCCATATCTCATATGGTGTCTTTACAACTGATTTGCTCAGAATCCAATTCAGAACATAACAAGCAGTCTTAAGAGCATAATCTCAAAAGAAGACTGGCAGACTTACAAATCCTATCAATACTCAAACCATATCTAACAAAGTTTGATTCTGTTGAGAGAGAATCCCATTCTTTTTTAGATATGTCAAAAATTTATCGAAAAGATATTCTTCTCCTCGATCTGACTGAAGAGTTTTAATACTCTTCCTAGTTTGTTTTTCTATATCATTATAAAATTATTTAAATATTTTAAACAATTCAAATTTATGGCACTCATGTTCGTAGGTCTAATACATCAATATGTACTTGACTGAGAACATCATTGGCTCATTCATTTTTTTTAATAAAAGATGATTTGGTCATCTTTTCAAAGAGACAGAACTTATGGATCGATAATGATTCACAATCATTGACTTCGAGGATTCTCTCTTTACTTAACCTATTCATCATATTCTTGTTAATATGACCAAGTCTGCAATGCCAAAGGTAGACATTCATGACATTATCTACTCTAAAGCATTTGTTTGGTGTGTACATTATACTAACAGGCTATGATCATTCGTAAATATCATTTCTTAATTGTCAAAGCATTATTTTGACACCATTCATAATGATATCATAAAAATTATTTTATATTGACAATGTAAATCCATTCTTGGCTAAAAGGCCTACAAAAATTATATTCATCAAAATGAACAATAGTGACAATCACTGAAAATGATATTATTTGAATTAAAAACTTGCTTAATAATTTCTAAAGCTAGGATTAGAATATAACCTCCATCTTCAATATTCAAGAATCTCTTGCTGTTTCCAAACTTTCTACTAATTCGAAATTTTTATAATAAATTATAGATATGAATCAAATTTTTGGTATCTAATACCAGGTAGTAGTATCACAGATAGAAAAATTATAAAGTGTTATCATATAAGTATCTTGTCCCACAATGATTTGTTGATTTCTCTTCATTAGCCTATTCGGATCAAGAGATGCTAGATATAGAGGATAATTTCTCTTCCAGTATCCCAGCTTCTTACAAAAGAGGTACTCTACCAGACCTGGGTGAATCTTAGACTTCTTAGTCAGTTTGGGCTCTATAGCCCAAGCACGATTCACTTGCACCTTTTTCTTTTCTTTCTCAAAAGACTGACGCCCCACTGAAGATGCACCCTTAGAGGTGCCAAATGACTCCTTCAACATTTGAAGGATTTTCTTCAGCCTGAGTATCTTTGAATTTATAACTAAATTCATATTTTATCACTGCCCTCATCATACACCGCACTGTGGTTCGATCATTCAGCCACTTCTGATAAGTGCCTCTGACCGCATCATGTGTGTTGGATATGGAAACTTCAGGTGCTAGATTCATAAAAACATACAAGATCCTTTCATGCTCTAGAATAATTTTCAACCTTCGATACCAGCTATCGAAGTTAGATCCTATAAGCTTGTCACTGTCAAACAATAAGCGGAGCAATAGACTATAGCCATAATTGAAAGGAAAACCAAAAACCTAAACGTATATGAATTATTAAGCCTAAAGACTTAGACTTTAGTCTAAAGGTTCTCTCACTATTTTATATGAATTGGTAGCTTCTACCTCCAATATGAGAAATTACATTAATTCTTAGTGGGTACTAGAATCCACACAGACTGCACACGGGCCCAGTGTGGCTCGACCAACCCATGTGCATCTATGGGTAGGTTCTTAACCAATTATTTCTTCAAATAATTTTTAGTAATTAATTTTATCTCAAGTTACTTTTCAGTTAGCTTTGGCCTTCTTGCAAGTCTTGGTTATGTCCAACCATTAACATGACAGAACTCAGTGCATCTGATAAATGAATGATCAGGCCTAGGTGTGGCTCAACTAACTTGATCACCGTCAGAAAGATACAACTGAATCATCATATTATGAATGATAATTTTGATGACCAGATGAGCACTAGGCATGTAGCACCTCTAATGATCATCTAAACTGTTGGATCCATTATCACCTGTTGGTGCAGAATTCCACCGACATCGGAGAAGCTGGAGTCGAGATGACTGCGGCCGCCGCTGGGACCTGCAAGAGAAGTCTAAATCGGAGTTGGGGGTGCTCCGGCAAGACCCTCCGACGCTCAAGTCAGTACTCTGCTTCAACAGAAATGGAGCACTCAAATGAGATTTTGATAGAGTTTTGAGATAGAGCTTTTAGCTTAGAGAAGAATGTATCTGGGGGTCCCTTTATATAGATGGAGAGCGTAACTAATCAACAGTGATGTCTGTAACTGCCTGGTAGTGGGTCGTTCGTGGCCACACGGAGTTTGTTGCAGAGAGTAGTGGCGTCAGTGGGCCATTCAGAGCCACGTGAAGTTTGTTATAGAGAGTGGAGTAGTGTCCATTGTCGCGACATGCTAGAGAGTGGAGTGGGGTAGTGGCCATTGTCGTGACTTGCCAGAGAGTTTGGGCCTGATGGCTGAAGCTCGGCTGGAACGTCTGATGGAGCGGAATGGCTCTCTGTCTCTGCAATCTAAGAGAGGCTCATATATTTTTGAGGTTGCTGATGAGTCCACTATTGTCGGGTGCCTAGAGCGCTGATGCTGCAGGTGGAAGTCATCTGCTGTAGAAGCTCGAATAGGGACTGCCTATTGGAGAAGTCTGACAGGAGTCGGATTGCTGGAGAAGTTTGTCTGGAATTTGTATGATGTAGAAGCTTGTCTGAAGAATTATCTGTTGGAGAGGTCCGATTGCATAAGGAATCTGGCTGAAGGTCGTCGATAGAAGAGTCCGGAAGGCGTTATGGAAGTTCGTCTGCTGGAGGAGTCTGGAGGATCCTGTGAAAGTTCGGTTGGCATTGTTGAAGTCTGGCTAGCACTGTTGAAGTCTGACTGATGCTATTGAAGGTTGATGGCTGGAGAGGTATGGAAGACACTGGAGGCGGTCGGTCGTTGTAGAAATCCAGCTGCTGGAGCCCGTCTGCTGTAGAAGTTCGTCTGGAATCCATCCGCTATGGAAGTTCAAATAGAGTCTGATTCTTGTAGAAGTCTGGATGGAGATCGCTTATCGAAGAAGCTCGGCTGAAGTCCGTCTGTAATAAAAGTTCGGAAGGAATTCATTTACAGTAGAAGCTCGGATGGAATTTGCTTACAGTAGACGTCCGCTTGCAATAGAAGTTCAGAGTGGACTGCTTATGGTAGAAGTTTGGAATAGACTGCTTGCGGTAGAAGTTCGGCAGGAGATCGGTTGCCGTGGAAGCCCGGATGGAGATCGCTTATTGTAGAAGCTCGACCGAAGATCAATTATTGTGGAAGCTCGGGTGGAGATTTCTTATTGTAGAAGCTTGGAGTAGAGATCCGGCTGGTGGAGCCTGTCCCGTTGTAGAAGTTTGGAGTAGAGATCCGGTTGGTGGAGCCTGTCTCACTGTAGAAGTTCAGAGTAAAGTCATCCGTGGTCGGAAGAAGTCTGGAAGAGATTCGGAGAATAGTCGATCACTGTAGAAAATTGGCTGATAGCGAAGCTCAAAAAGCATTTGGAGTAGCTCGGTAGATGAATGGAGCAGTTCATTATCGAAGAAGTCAGATACTATTATGGAAGCTCGAACGGTCAGGGAAGTTCAGAAAGACGCTGCACAAGGTCGAAAGTCGAAAGAGCCCTGGAAGGGTCGACCTTTTACGAACTTTGACTGGGGTTATTTTATACCCAACACCAGTCCCCCTACTTTCGAGTTCGAATTCTGAATGAAGAAAGTACAGAGAAATTTTCACAATCGAAGTTGCCTCCCTTTGATTTAAAAATTCAGCTGACCTATGAGCAGCGGGCGGTCAAGGATACAGACGTTCCACCAAATGTATCGGGATATGCTGTTAAGAAAGAAGAAACTAGAAGAAGAAGTTGAGAACTTAAGGCAATCCTTGATAATAGCTGGAACCGAGAGTTCGAAGTCAGAAGAAGCCGAGCTTCCTTAGAGCTTCCATGCATTCTTTTCTTTTCTTGTCATTTTTCTTTTTTGACCTTCAAAGGCTTTGTAATGCACACTTTACTAATGAAATGAGAAGAATTTTCTTATTACCTTGTCTGTTCTTGCTTTGAGTTGTTGTTTACCGAGCTTCTTTCATCTTTTATCTTGTTCGATGTTGACGTTGTTTGAAGGTTCCTGGTCATCGCCATGTCGATTTGCCCTTTTTTTTCATGATCGAAGGTCTTTTTGAGGCCACTTGAGTTTGACGCTTCCTCCCAATGCTCGAGCTTGGGGGCCCAAACTTCTCATTACCTTGAGGAAGTCGATTTTTTCCTGCCAATATCGGGTTCCTTCTCAAAGACTGAGGGTTTTTGATAAGAGTCTCCTTCCTTGTTGAGATGAGGTCCCTTGTGTCTTTGATGTAGTTTTTTTTCCTTATCACTGACGTAGTTCATCACTTTTCCTTTTTATCTCTCCCTTTTTTTTATATATTTAGGTGAGGGTTTTTCCTCTGCTCTTAGCGGGATTGTAGGGATGTAGAGGAGCAGTTGAGGAGGTTTTTCTCCTCATCCGTCTTGAACGACCAGGTCTTCGTTTGTGTCAGGATGAGGTTCTCCTTCTATTTCCGACACAGTCAATTTCAGCTCATGCTAGGATGAGATTTTTCTCCTGTTCTTAACAGGGCTGTGGGGGCACGTAAGAGCCGTTGCAAGGGCCTCTCCTCCCATCGGTCTCTAAATAATCGGACCTTCAACTTTGCTCATGTTAGGATGAGGTTCTCCTCCTGTTCCTTACAAGGCTGTGGGGGCACGTTAGGGCCGTTGCAAGGGTCTCTCTCCCCATCCGGTCTCTAAATAATCAAGCCTTCGACTTTGCTCATGTTAGGATGAGGTTCTCCTCCTGTTCCTAATATGGCTGTGGGGGCACATAAGGACTGTTGCAAGGGCCTCTCCCCCCATTCGGTCTTTAAATAACCAGGCCTTCAACTTTGCTCATGTTAGGATGAGGTTCTCCTCCTGTTCCTAACATGCTGTTGGGGCACATAAGGGCCATTGCGAGGGCCTCTCCCTCCATCCGATCTTTTAATAACCGGACCTTCGACTTTGCTCATGTTAGGATAAGGTTCTCCTCCTATTCCTAACATGGCTGTAGGGGCACATAAGGGCCGTTGCGATGGCCTCTCCACCCATTCGATCTCTAAATAATCGAGCCTTCGACTTTGCTCATGTTAGGACGAGGTTCTCCTCCTGTTCCTAACATGGCTGTGGGGGCACATAAGGGCCGTTGCGAGGGCCTCTCCCTCCATCCGGTCTCTTAATAATCGGGCCTTCATTTGTGTCAGGACGAGGTTCTCCTCTTGTTCCTGACATGCTTAGTTTCAATTGTCTGAAGGAGCTACTCCCTGTCATTATAAGCTCATGCCAAAAGAAAAGATATGCAAATATAAGACTTTCATTTAAGGCAAAGTTACCGGTAATACATTCGTAGATTTTTTGAGTTCCACAGTCATGAAAGGTCTGCTCTTCCGAGCTCTTTTAGATAGTATGTTCCAGGCCGGACTACCTCTTTGACTTCATACGGGCCTTCCCAGTTCAGGACAAGTTTTCCTTGGTTCTGACATTGTGAAACAGCGGCTCGCCGAAGTACCAGATCCCCCACTTTGAAGGCTTTGCTTTTGACTCGAGAATTGTAGTAGCGGACTACTTTCTGCTTGTAGGCTGCCATCCGAACTTAAGCTATCTCCCACTTTTTTTCTGACAAGTCAAGGTTGGCCTTGGGATCCTGTGAGTTGCACTACTCGTCGAATGCCACGACTCACATCGATGGAAGCTTGAGTTTGATCAGGATCACAGCTTCTGTTCTGAAGGCTAAGGTAAAGGAGATCTCCCCTGTGAGCAGTCTTTGGGTAGTTCGGTCGGAGCCAGTGTAGCCAACTTGGAGAGAAGGTCGGCCCTAGTATTTTCTGCTCTTGAAATCTGCTTGATGGCAAAGCTACCGAAGGCAGGGATGATCTCTTTTACCTTTTCGAGATACTTGGCTATACTGTCCTCCCGAGCTTCATAGTTTTCGCTGACTTGTCCCACCATCAATTGGGAGTCACTATAGACTTGGAGCTGATCTACTTCTAACTCTTTGATGATCCTCAGTCCTGCAATCAGAGCTTCATATTCTGCTCTATTATTCATCGTAGGAAATTCGAAGCACAGCACGTACTCCATAATAATTCTTTCTGGATTGACCAAGATCAGGCCTGTGCCTGCGTCTGACGTGTTGGAGAAATCATCCACGTAGAGGGCCCAAAAACCATCAGGGAGATCTGTTCCTTCTTCAGGGGAATTTGACTGGAGCCCTGAGTTGTCGGCTTCACCTCGTTCAAGTTCGGCCTCTTCTGGAATAGTGCACTCCACTATGAAGTCTGCTAATATCTGGACTTTAATTATCGGTCGAGGTTGATAGTTGATGTCGAATTCTGTGAGCTCGACTATCCATTTTGCTATCCTTCTGAAAGTATCCACTTGATGCAGCACTGTCTTGATCGGTTGGTCGGTGAGCAGTGTTATGGTGTGCCCTTGAAAGTAAGGTTGGAGCCTTCGAGCTGCAATCAACAAGGCGTAAGTTAGTTTTTCTAACTTAGTATACCTGGTTTCGGCGTCTCTCAATACTCGGCTAATGTAGTAGATCGCCGTTGAATTTTTGCTTCTTCCTTAACCAGAACTACTGCAAGAGCCACAGGAGAGACCGCTAGGTACAGGAACAACTCCTCTTCGGGTTCGGGCTTTGCCAATAGCAGAGGTGAGCCGAGGTAGCTCCTTAATTTTTCGAATGCTTGCTGACATTCGTGGTCCAACAGTAGTTCTTCGACTGCTTGAGGGTCTGAAAGAAAGGTAGGCATCGTTCGGCCGACCTTGAGACGAAGCGATTCAGAGCTGCTACTCTCCCAATAAGGCGTTGAACTTCTTTTATTGACCTCGGAGTAGTCATTTCTGGATGGCATGAATCTTTTCCGAATTTGCTTCGATCCCATGCTCCGACACCATAAAGCCCAAGAATTTTTTTGAGGTTACTCTAAAAGCGCACTTGGCTGGGTTTAGCTTCATCTTGTATTTTCGGAGGGCGGTGAAGGTCTCCTCAAGGTCGGCGACATGGTTCATTGAGGATTTACTTTTTACGAGCATATCATCCACGTAGACCTCATGTTGCGGCTGATCTGCTCTTTGAAGATCTTGTTCACCAGTCGTTGATAGGTCGCCCCTGCATTTTTTAGGCCAAAAGGCATGACCCTGTAATAATAAAGGCCACGGTTAGTAATAAAAGTAGTTTTTTCTTCATCTTCTGGTGCCATCCTGATTTGATTGTGGCCGAGAATGCATCCATGAAAGTGAGAAGCTCATGGCCTAAGATTGCATCCACTAGTTGGTCGATCTGGGTAGTGGGTAACTGTCCTTCGGGTAGGCTTTATTCAGCTTTTTGAAGTCTATACACATCCTCCACTTGCCGTTCGCCTTCTTGACTAAACCACATTGGAGACCCAGTTCGGATAGTTGACTTCTCTGATGAACCCAACTTTCAGAAGTTTTTCAACTTCCTCAGCTATTGCCATCTGTCTTTTCGGTGCATGACCTCGGATCTTTTCCTTCATCGGCCGATGTTTGGGATCAATGCGTAGCTGTAGAATCTTCCAAGAGGAGAGCTCTACCGAACCCTGCGGTCCGGGCTCCTCTGCCTACGAGCTCGGGGGGGAGTTCGGACATGCTTGTGTCTAGGAGGAGTTCGAGAACATGGCCGAGCTTCACTCGCCCCTCTTTCAGCTGCAGGCTTGCTGGTGTCACCCGTCTGTCGCTCCTTCGTGGCCTCCTCATCTTTCATCTTGAAGGTTTCCTCCGCTCGGACATATCCTTCGGCCCGAGCCAGCAAATCAGCAAAGTCTCTGGGATACTTCCTTTCCAGAGAGAACAGAAGATCATTCTTTTGAAGATCGCTCTTCAAGGCGGCCATTGCAACTAATTGATCCAAATTCCAGACCTCCAATGCGGCGGCGTTAAAATGGTTGATGTAGGTTCGGATGGATTCTCCCACCTTTTGCTTGATATTCATAAGGGACTCCAAACCTCTCTAGGGATGTCGGCTGCTAACAAAATGAGCCACAAACTGATGGCTCATCTGATCAAAAGAGAAGATAGTATCCGATTTTAGCATCGAGTACCAATTTCTTGCTGCTCCCTTCAAGGTGGATGGGAAAGCTCGGCACAGGATGGCATCTGGTGCACCATGGAGCAGCATCATTATCCAAAAAGCCTCCAGGTGGTCAACTGGATCTGTGGTCCCGTCGTAGCTCTCAAATTGGGGGAGCTTGAAGTTTGACGGGATCAATTCCGCATAATCATTTGAGAGAAAGGAGGATCAGTACAGATATCCTCACCGTAAGCAGAGGGAGCATGGCGAAGCTCTTCGATCCATCGGTTCATCTCTTGGAGCCTTTGATCCAGGAGATCCTCTCGACTGCGAGTCTTGAAGGTCTTCTGACAGAATGGAGGTAGGGATCCTCCGGGGGTGGAATCATGATCAGACTGAGGGCTCTCCACCCTCTGCTTTCCCTTTTCAGAGAAGATAGGGCGACTGGCCCAAGTGGCCCGCCCTATCACCAGATTCTGAAACTTTGACGATGCTTTTTTTAGTTGCACAGATGCCTACAGCTGTTGCTGCTGCTGTTGCATGGCCTGCACTGCTTTGGTGAGGCCCCTGATCTGCTGAACCAGCAGGTCAAACTGCTCCATGCCGACTGCCACTGTCAGAGGAGGAGGAGCCTAAGAAACTAAGGACGAGGCCAGAGCCTGTAGATCTCATTGAGATCTGGTTGGGAGGCCATAGATCGCCTGGTGGATACCTTTCGGGGAGGCATCTGGTGAGGATCTGACTGGAGAAGAAGAGGAAGATGTTGAAGAAGACGATCGAAGACAGTCCCGTTGAGTGCTCCTTTAAGAACAAGGGTCCTCCAAAGACACAGGCCCTTCCTCTAGCGTCAATTCTATTGGTGCAGAATTCTGCCGACGTCGGAGAAGCTGGAGTCGAGATGATCGCAGCCACCGTCGGGACCTGCAAGGAAGTCTAAACCAGAGTTGGGGGTACTCCGACAAGACCCTCCGATGCTCAAGTCAGTACTCTGCTTCAACAGAAATGGAGCACTCAAATGAGATTTTGGCAGAATTTCGAGATAGAGTTTTTAGCTTAGAGAAGAATGTATCTGGGGGTCTCTTTATATAGATAGAGAGCGTAACTGATCGACAGCGTCATCTGTAATTGCTTGATAGTGGGTCGTTCGTGGCCACGCGGAGTTTGTTGTGGAGAGTAGTGGCGTCAGTGGGCCGTTCAGAGCCACGTGGAGTTTGTTATGGAGAGTAGAGTGGTGTCCGTTATTGCGACTTGCCAGAGAGTGGAGTGGGGTAGTGGCCATTGTCGCGACTTTCCATAGAGTTCAGGCCTGACGGGTGAAGCTCAGCTGGGACGTCTAATGGAGCAGAATGGCTCTCTGTCTCTAAAATCTAAAAGAGGCTCGGATATTTTTGAGGTTGCTGATGAGTTCACTGTTGTCGAGTGTCTAGAGTGCTGATGCTGTAGGCGGAAGTCATTTGCTATAGAAGCTCGGACGGGGACTGCCTGTTGGAGAAGCCCGGCAGGAGTTCGATTGCTGGAGAAGTTTGTTTGGAATTTGTATGATGTAGAAGCTTGTCTGAAGAATTATCTGCTGGAGAGGTCTGATTGCACAAGGAATCTGATTGAAGGTCGGCCGATAGAAGAGTCCGAAAGGCATTGTGAAAGTTTGTCTGCTGGAGGAGTCTGGAGGATCCTGTGGAAGTCCAGTTGGCATTGTTGAAGTCTGGCTAGCACTGTTGAAGTCCAGCTGATGCTATTGAAGGTTGATGGCTGGAGAGATACGGAAGACACTGGAGGCGGTCAGCCGTTGTAGAAATCCAGCTGCTGGAGCCCGTCCACTGTAGAAGATCGTCTGGAATCCATCTGCTATAGAAGTTCAGACGGAGTCCGATTCTTGTAGAAGTCTGGATGGAGACCACTTATCGAAGAAGCTCGGCTAAAGTCTGCCTGTAATAGAAGTTCGGAAGGAATTTGTTTACAGTAGAAGCTCGGATGGAATTCGCTTACAGTAGACGTCCGCTTGCAGTAGAAGTTCGGAGTGGACTGCTTGTGATACAAGTTCAGAGTAGACTGCTTGCGGTAGAAGTTCGGCTAGAGACCGGTTGTCGTGGAAGCCCAGATGGAGATCGCTTATTATAGAAGCTCGGTCGAAGATCAGTTGTCGTGGAAGCTCGAATGGAGATTTCTTATTGTAGAAGCTCGGAGTAGAGATCCGACTGGTGGAGCCTATCCCGTTGAAGAAGAAGCTCGGAGTAGAGATCCGACTGGTGGAGACTGTCCCATTGTAGAAGTTCAGAGTAGAGACCCGATTGGTGGAGCCTATCCCGTTGTAGAAGTTCGGAGTAAAGTCGTCCATGACCGGAAGAAGTCTGAAGAGATTCGGAGAATAGTCGATCACTGTAGAAAACCGACTGATAGCAAAGCTCAGAAAGTATTTGGAACAGCCCGATAGATGAATGGAGCAGTTCATTATCGGAGAAGTTCGGATAGTATTATGGAAGCTCGGACGGTCGGAGAAGTTCAGAAAGACACTGCACAAGGTCAGAAGCCGGAAGAGCCCTGGAAGGGTCGACCTTTTATGAACTTCAATTGGGGTTATTTCATACCCAACACCACCCAACTTAATGGGAGGCTATGACTTTGTTATCTCCATAACATTTTTATTTTAAAGATCTAATAATTTTAGAGGATTTGTTTCATATTTTAGAAATATTTTGATCTGTAAGTCATAAATCCTCTCACTGACTTCACCAAGTTATGAAAAGGACTAGAGATAAGCTGGTCCAACCAACAAGTCATAAATCCTTCTACTGACTTCACCAAATCAGATCAAAGAGGATTAGAGATAAGTTGGTCAATTGGCATCTAAATCAGTCACACTGATTAACCTCAATGATGTAGGTCAACTCAAATCACTTAGCGATCTAATCAAAACATAATTTACTATATTGGTTAGGTAAGTGAGATCGGTGAGAAGGATATGCCATTAACTCGCCATAGACTCAATCTAGGTGAGTAGCTCTCAATTAATGACAATCGATCAACATTGCTAAACTTACCTTAGACACCAACTAATTAATTAGTCTCGATTTGATCAACCTAATGACTCAGGCTCGACCACTAAGCCACATTCAAGGTCCATTTGGTCTAATCAAAGATATGGACTTGACCAACTAGAATTATTGTATTTGATCTAGAGTATCCTTGATCTAATCTAAATCAACTTTTAGTTAGATTTGATCCACTACTTTTTTTAGTCCATTAAATCTTTGATTCTAACCTTGAGTCTAATCTAATTAAAAAGGATCTGATTTGAGCAAATTCGTGCCCCCATGTTTTATGCTATATCATTGGATCTTAAATTCACAATTCTAGATCTAAGGATTCATCTCTTAATTCACAATTAAGTATAGCATTAATATAGGTTAAGGTTGTTAATTGAAATCATTTCAATTTGTAAACTCCTTTACATTGATTTCTTTTTATGCATAAATATTTATTTTAAAAATTGAGTCGGCTCACCCTTAGACTAAGCCGACTTACTACAGTGGGTTGACTAAGTTCTGAATTTAGTCGACTCACTGAGATAAATAGTAATATTTACATTTTGCCGGTGTAAACTGGGTTAGCTCATCAAAAAACTGAGCCGACCAACTAGGGTACTGAGTCGACTCAAATCAAAATTGAATCGACTCAGTAAGCAAAAACAATAACACTTTGCATAATTTTCAGATCTAAATAATTTTGTATAAATAAAAATAAAATTAATTATAAATCAATTTTAGATCTAATCTAACTTATTTATGATTTTAGATTTTATTTTTTATGATTAAAAAATTTTAATCGTTAAGATTAGCTGTCACTACTTTTCATATAACTTGTATCACATACAACAATCCTAAGATTTTTAGATCTAAGATTTTACAGAAAAGTAAATTTTTTCTTTCACATTCTTCTTCATAGGATATAATTACATGGCACCCCATATACCATAAGAGCATCCTATCGAATGGGAAGAGAAGGTCTTTAAATCCTACTAGCTTTTATGATCGGACAAGCTTGGTGACCAACCCAATCAGAGTGCTTGCTAATCGGATCATCTAAACTAATCACATATCATATATGCAAAAATTTAAATCTAATCTAAATCATATTAGATCTGATCATAATATTAGATCATATCTAAATCAGATTAAAAATATCACATGTATCATATAAAATCAGATTTTATCAAAGATCAGTACAAACTAGGACAATCTTTTCACTGTAAGGGCAAACCCTACAGCAGGATAACCTTATCTCAATTTATATGATCAATTAATAATTAAATTTAGATCTAAGATATTATATTTCAAATCTAAATAAAATTAAATTTTAGATCTAGTATACACATATGTCATGTCATAATGAACCTAGGCTCTGATACCACTGAAGGAAATCATAGACGATTTTATGCATGTATTTTAAAAATTTTTTGAAATAAATCATAGTAAAAGTAACTAGATTAATCAAACTAATCCAATATACATATGATCTAATTATTAAATCAACTAACTCTAGGATCTATGATATGATATATGACACATATAGATCTGAAATAAAAATCAGCATACATGGATGTTTGCAGTAGATCAAATCAACCTCTATCTAAGTTCAAAACTCGATACCTAAGTGTGGGTCGAAGATTGCTGCTATTGATAAATCATGATAAAAGATTTTTTTGATTGCTTGCAGGTGCACAGGGTGTCTGGCCTCTATGGGATGTCCACTCAAAGCTCCAATCTGATCGGCCTCCTTAGGAGTGCTAGCTCGCACGAAGACTATGTTAAAGGCTGATTTGGTTCTTTCCTTTAGATCTCTGGAACACTTCCAGAGGATGAAGAAGGATGATTAGGAGGAGAATGTGGTGGAAGGAAAAAATGCAAGATACTCTCTGCTGATTTTTCTCTCTTCCTAAATCCTAGATCAAAACCCTAGGGTGCACACACCAAAAGAGACCAATGCCTAATAGTCTTCACGCCCCAAGTTTTCTCTCGATTAAAACTCTAATATTTTTCACTGTGAAAACCTTTTCCTCCTCACCCATGCACACCAAAAAAAGGCTCTCTTTTATTTTTGGCATCCCAAGGTGGTTAGGGATAAGAACCAAGTGAATTCAAATGAAGTCTTATCCTTATCATAGTCCAAACTTGAATTCAAATCATATTTGAATTCAAACTTGAATCAATCTTCATCCAAATTCAACTTGGGCATTGAGGAGGGCCAGAAAACACTTTGGGGCATCAAGAAACTTCATGCAAATCCAATTTGGCATGAAAGTAAATGGCATGGATATGGTGTAGCGCATGGGAGAAGTCCAACCAAGTTTGGACTCTAGGTTTTGGTTCCAACTTGATCTTTAACCAAATCAAATGTGGTTAGACCCAAATGATAAATGAAAATCAATCCAATTAGGCTCTTATATCTTAATTAAATTTTAATCCAATTAAGAACTGATTGAACCAAAGTTCTAATCAAATCAGGAACTAATCCTCCTTAGCATTAGGTCATCTCATAACCTAATCGGATCAAACCTAATTGAATCCAATTCAATTATATTTGATCCGAACCTCAATACTCAATTAAATTGAGCTAATCAGCAATCTAATTACTAATTAATTCTCTATTAATTTATTAATCTTTAGTAAATTAATTTTTTATAATATTTTAATAAGATTAACCATCAATCGAATTGATGATTACACCCTTGAATGATTCTCAATCGTTAATCAGCTACTTGATCAGTCAGAAGTTTCTTTTGAGTGTGACCCCATAGGTTCGAACCTAAGCTAGTAGTATAAGAATAAATTTTTGAACTAATCAATGTAACCATCTAGCAATGGGATCCGACATTCGAATAGATCGAATGATTGCAAAGCAACATTCAAGAACCTACTGGCGTATAGTTACTGTATAATTTATTTCTTTGACCTCAATGCTTAAGATGACCTAGGGTTTAACTATCAACCCTGAATAAGTCATCCACATTATATTTCTACCTTTCAAATCTATCACATAGATTATCCAAGCCCAGGATTTACTAAATTAAAATACAGTGATGTATTATCTCTATAAATCGGAAGGCTCAATCCCATCTTGACTCACACACCAATTTTGTAAGTACTTGATGTGTTCAAAAATTTTTCAGTCACTAAATTAAAAATTCAGATAGTCCAATACCAAAGCACAGTGAGTTGCTTGTAAGTCACCATGGTGATCTCAAATCGGAGGAACATTTATACCCATGCCCTTCGTGAGCTATTATTGACAGCAGAGTGCTACGTAGTTGATGATAAATCATATATTTTTATATTTTTTTTAAATATTTTGATAATTTATGGTGCTAACATCTTCTAAAAAATCTAATTTCATAAATAAATTAGATTTTTTTATAAAAATAAAAAAATATAAAATTAGAGCATATTTATAAAAAATAGATTTCAAATTAATTAAGTAATTTAAGCATCAAAATAATAAAAAATTAAAGAGTAATTTAATATATATTTTTTTATTTTTCAAGCATAAAATCAGAGCAAAAATCAAACCAAAATATCAAAAAAAATATTTTAAATAGCCTTTAGTGCATGGTGGACTGGCCGCTCGATCTACATATTCAAAGGCATGGTTCATGGAAATAGTTCATGGTGCACGATGCAGTCTATGATGGGTGCATGAGTTTTTGCATGATCGGATAATAGAGATCAATCCAGATATGCGATCGAACGGTCCAGAATGCATGTTACTATATCCAGCGGTGGTGGCCCACTCCCAGTGCACGATCTGACGGTCCAAATCAATTTGAATCAAGATCCAACAGCTACTATTGGCTGCTGGCTGAAAACTAAATGAAGAAAGTGAAGGAACCAGATCTAGAATTTCAGGGTTAGATCTTGAAATTTTTTCAAGATCAGACAGTGGAAGACTAAAATAAATTAAAATTTATCTTATAAAACTAAAAAATCTCTATATCTCATATTCTATTACATGATTATTATATGGCATTAAATCAGAAATTAAAATATAAAGTGCAAGAACTACATGTTGATCATATCAACATGTTTCTATACTACATCTAATGTATGTAAAATATAATAGATCAGATCTATTACCTTGCAAGTTAGACGTTCTAACTTTGCTTATCCAAGCTTGAGGATGATGTTGTGAGCCGCACATGCATCCGACCTCTAGGAGTCATCCACACGAGCCCACAAATCATGATCAGAAGTCCTGGTCTAGAAAATCAGCACAATATGCTAGTACTGCACTGATCC
Organism: Elaeis guineensis; assembly: GCF_000442705.2. Classification (NCBI taxonomy): domain Eukaryota; kingdom Viridiplantae; phylum Streptophyta; class Magnoliopsida; order Arecales; family Arecaceae; genus Elaeis; species Elaeis guineensis. The sequence continues at coordinate 38,095,166 of NC_026001.2, read as the reverse complement.
TTCTTCGATGGTCGATCAGATGCCTCCTTCTTCTTGATTTGGACTTTTCCAAAGATGAAAAGTAGGAGAAGGAGTTTTAGATGAGACACTCTTAGAAAACTTATAGATGGAGGAAGGAAAGAGATGAACCCAGCAACTCTAGAAGAAGACCCTCTTCTTCTTCTCTTTGCTCTAACCTAGACATCTAGTTTTGTGTCTATTAGATCTCCATGCCTCAAGACTCTTTCTCTTTGATTTTTAGATGCCCCAAAGATCTCTCAATGTTCTGTATTTCACAAAAATTTAATGAAAAAAATTATTTTAAATAGAGACATATGAAGAGTCCTTATCTAGGTCAAATACCTAGTCAAGGATTATCCAAACAAGGCAAGACAAGGGGTGCCCAACTCTTGGGCGTCCCCTCCTTCTTTTCTACTGTGGACCACCAAGAAAGGGACATATTATGTGCCATAAAATTTATGAGAATTTTAAAATAAATTTGGGTAAAATTAGTGTCATAAGGAAAGAGTTTTGGTTTCCTAAAACTCTATCTCATAGAATTTGAAATCCAAACTAATTCCTACTTTGACTTGGTCCACAACTACATTTCATGTAAGAGAGAAAGAGAGAAAAATTTTGAGCATGCATGAAGACCTCGGAGAAAGAGTTTTGTCACACAAAATAAGAGAGAGTGGGCATGGGGGGCTATGGTGGTGCAAGGTGGAATCCTAGTCTTACTAGGATTCAATCTAAGACTTGTTTAAATTTGATTTCTCAAACCAAATCAAATCAAAATCAAATTAATCTAATTAAAATAAATTTTTATCTAATTAAAAATCTAATTTAATTAGATTAAATTAGATTTAAATCTGATTTAATTTTTTAATCAAATTAGAAATTAGGTTGACCCAAGTCCTATTTGAACTAGGACTAGTTTTTTCTTGCACTTGGCTTATCCAATAAACTAATTGGACTTGATTCAATCAAGCTCAAACTAAATATAATTAAATTATATTTAATTAGACTTAATCTCAGTCCTTTGGCTTAATCAAATTAAGTCGATTAGCAATCAAATTGCTAATCGATCCTCCTGCAACACTTGCACTAGATTAAATGTCAATCGTACTGATCGTTTCACCCTAAATGATTCTTAATCGTTGATCAACCATCCGATCTGATCGTGAACTCTAATGTGTATGATCTCATAGGTTCGAACCTAAGTCAGTAGTATAATAATAAATTTTTGTACCAATCGAAGTGACTATCTAGTAATGGTACCCGACGTCGGATAGGTCGAATGTGTAGAACAACATCCTTAGAACCCATACGGATATAGTTTCCATATAATTCATCCCCTTGACCAAAATGCTTATAGGATATCTCAGAGTTCCACTGTCAACTCTGATCAAGTTGTCCACATTGTATTTCAAAATATCAAATCCATCTGATGGATTATCCTGGCCAAGATTTTGCTAAATTGAAATACAGCGACTCATTCTTCTCCAACTCTTGGAGTGGTCAATCCCATCTCGATCACACTCTGACTTCGCAAGTACTTGACTGTGCCCAAAAGCCTTCCATCACTGAATTAAAAATTTAGTTAGTCCAATACCAAAGCACAGTGAGTTGCTTGCAAGTCACTGAGGTAATCTCAGGTCTAAGGGATACTTATACCTATATCCCATCAGAGACATTCTCGACAGCAAAATGTTCTGGAGTTGATCACGTTCAATAATGAGTACCGTTACATCTCATCTGTATGCCATACCAGTGTCTCTACACTCCTTGGTTAAGAGGACAACCAACCCATATGGCCTACAGTGACCTATGCTCATAGAAGCTGTCATCCTTATTAACAGCCTATCATTTGGTCGTGAACAGTTTTAAGGACTAATCGATAAATTTCTCTTTATCGAACCTGAATAGTCCTAAGGACTTCATCATAACAATGGAGTTTATTAGAAGATGAAAACTTATGATGAAAATGCTAAAAATATATTTTATTTATTAACAAATCAATTACAATATTTGGTTGCTCAACCATCAACAGGCTGACGATTAGTATTTGGGACATATTTCTCAACAACTCCCACTTGTCTTAAAGCCACTCAGCACAGTATCTAATACCCATCTTCGACTTGTGGTTGTCGAACTCCTTTATCACCAGGGCTTTAGTGAAGGGGTCAGTCAGGTTCTCCTTTCCATCGATCTTCTGAAGGTCGATGTCACCTCGATCCACGTCTCCCAGATCAGATGGAAGCGACGCAAAATGTGCTTCATCCGCTGGTATGCTTTGGGTTCCTTCATCTGAGCTATGGCACCTATGCTGTCGCAGTAGAGCAGGACCGGACCATCGAGGGAGAGGGCTACTCTGAGCTCGATGATGAATTTTTTCAGCGACACAGCTTCCTTCGCAGCATCCGATGCTGCGATGTACTCTGCCTCACAAATAGAGTCTGCCACAGTATGCTGCTTGAAACTCTTCCAGCAAATGGCTCTACCATTCAGAATAAAGATATAACCCGATATGCTTCTATTGTCATCATGGTCAGATTGAAAGCTAGAGTCTGTGAACCCCATAAGTTTCAGATCTGACTCGCCATAAACCAACCATTGATCCTTAGTATTTTTCAAATACTTAAGGATGGCTTTAACCACTTTCTAATGATTTTCTTCAGGATCAGATTGGTATCTACTCACTACTCCTAGTGAGTATGCCACATCTGGTCTTGTACATGTCATGGCATATATGATAGATCCTACGATCGAAGCATATGGATTCTACTCATACACTCTCTCTCTTCAGGAGTTATCGGACAATCCTTCTTAGAGAGAGAAATTTTATGGCCTATCGGTAGATAGCCCTTTTTGAAATTCTCCATGCTGAACCTCTTCAGCACAGTGTCTATGTATGTGAACTGAGATAATCCAAGCATCCTTTTAGATCTATCTCTATAGATCTTCATTCCTAAGATGTAGGATGCTTCACCCAAGTCCTTCATGGAGAACTGCGATGACAACCAAACTTTTATTCTTTATAGTGTGGGGATGTCATTCCTAATTAAGAAAATGTCATCCACGTACAAGACAAGAAATATCACAACTGGACCATTTGCCCATTTATAGATGCAAGGCTCTTCTTCGTTCTTAACGAAGCCATACATTTTGATCACCTTATTAAAATGCATGTTCCAACTTCGAGAAGCTTGCTTCAATCTATAAATGGATCTCTGAAGCTTGCATACCTTGGACTCATCTGTGGATGTAAATCCCTCAGGTTGTATCATATACAACTCTTCGGTCAGCTCTCCATTCAGAAAAGCTATCTTTACATCCATCTGTCAGATCTCATAATCTAGATGGGCAGCTATTGCAAGCATTATCCGAATGGATTTGAGCATTGCCACAGGGGAGAACGTCTCGTCATAGTCAATATCATAATGTTGACGATATCCTTGGCAACCAAACAGGCTTTATAGGTCTTCACCTTTCATCTGTGCCCCTCTTCCTTTTGAAGACCCATTTACACCCAATGGGTTTAACCCCTTCAGGTGGGTCAACCAATGTCCATACATCGTTGACCTTCATAGACTCCATTTTGGATTTCATGGCTTCAAGCCATTTCTCGAAATCAGGTCTCTGCATTGCATCCATATAGGTGATCAGATCCTCATCATTCTCATCGAGTTCGATGGGATCATCATTTCGGACCAAGAAACCATAGTATCTGTCCGGCTGATGCGATACTCTATCGGATTGCCTTAATGGTGTAGGTACATTGGGCTCCAGATCTGATCTAATCAAATCCGACTCAGGTTCAGCTATTGGTGTCGGTCCTTCTACCTGTTGAACTTCATCAAGTTCAACCTTAGAGGTAACGATTCCTTCACCAAGGAACTTCTTTTCTAAAAAGGTTACCTTAAGGCTGACGAACACCTTTTGTTCATCAGCATGGTAGAAAAAATATCCTTTGATCTCTTTGGGGTATCCTATGAATGTGCATTTGTCAGACCTAGGTCCAAGTTTATCTGTAACTAATCGTTTGACATAGGTCAGGTACCCCCAAGCCTTAAGATGTGAAAGTGCTGGCTTACATCCTATTCATATCTCATATGGAGTCTTAATTACAGACTTACTTGAAACCCTATTTAACAGATAACAGGCCGATTCGAGTGCATATCCCCAGAAGGATATCGACAAGCTGGCAAAACCCATCATGGATCGGACCATGTCTAACAGAGTTCGATTTCTCCTTTCAGACACACCATTATGCTGTGGTGTTTCTGGAGGAGTCCATTGGGAGAGAATCCCATTCTCTCCTAGATATGTGAGAAACTCATCAGAAAGATATTTTCCTCTTCGATCAGACCGAAGAGTTTTAATACTCTTTTCAATTTATTTTTTTACTTTATTTTGGAATCGTTTGAACATTTCAAATGAATCTGACTTATGTTTCATCAAATAGACATCCATATCTGGATAGATCATCCGTGAAATGATGAAGTAGAAATATCTACCTCTAGCACTTGTGCTCATGGGCTCGCATACATCAGTATGTACTAGGCCCAAGAGCTCAATAGCTCTCTCATATTTTTCAGTAAAAGGTGACTTGATCATTTTACCAAAAAGATAGGATTCATAGGTTGGAAGTGATTCACAATCATTGACTTCGAAGATTCCCTTTCGAGTCAACATGTTTATCCTGTTCTTGTTTATATGACCTAGCCTACAATGACATAAGTAGTTATCTGATACACTGTCTAATCTAGGGTGCTTGCTAGTGGAACAGACTATGTTAACAGGTTGTGATAACATATACACACCATTGTTCAAATGTCCACAAAAAATAGTAACACCATTCATAATGATATTACAAACTTGTTTCTTTATTGAAATTTCATAATCATTTTTTGCCAGAAGGCCTACAGAAATGATATTTAAAAAGAAACTGGGACAGAAATGACAATCATTAAGAACAACGGTATGGGACTCAAATACAAGTTTCAAGATTCTTAATGCTAGAACTGAAACTGGTCTTCCATCTCCAACATTCAAGAACCTCTCACCTTGCTCGAATCTCCTACTGACCTGCAATCCCTACAATGAATTGCAAATATGGTAAGGGCTATCGATATCCAATACCCAGTCAGTTATATCACAAATAGAGAAATTACAAGGAGTTATCATATAAATACCTTGCCCAGCAATAGCTTGCTTCTTTCTCTTCCTGTTCGGGTCCAGGGAGGCAATGTACTGAGGATAGTTCCTCTTCTAGTGCCCCCGCTTCTTGCAAAAGAAGCATTCAGCTTGACTCTTATCAGGCTTGATCTTTCTGGTCTGGCCCTGCACTGATGTCCCAGCATGAACTTGCACCTTCTTTACTTTCTTCTTCTTGTTCTTCTTTCCTTTCTTAAAGGGTCGAGAACCAGAAGACGAACCTCCCACTAAGTTCATCGACTCCTTATGGAGTTGGTGATCCTTCTCAAAATTCTAAAGCAACCCCAATAACCCATGGTAGTTTACTTCAGGCTTTGTCATTCTATAATGAGTGAGGAATGGGAGATAAGACTTGGGCAGCGAGTTCAGTATTGCATCTTTCCCAAGCTGCTCATGCAAGGGAAAGTCGAGCTTGCTCAAATGCTCTATCAGCTTGATCATGTACAATACATGATCAGTGACAGAGGCACCATCCTGCATTTTGGCGTTGAAGATGGCACAACTAGTCTTGTGCCTCTCCACATCATCGGATGTGCCAAAGGCATCCTCCAATACTTGAAGCATGTCTTTTGGCTGAGTCGTCTCAAATCTACGATTGAACTCGTCACTCATGGTAGCCAGCATGATGCAGCGCACCGTGGTCTGGTCACTGAGCCACTTCTGATAAGTGTCTCTGACTGTTCCACATGCATTGGCAGCTGGCTCCTCAAGTGCAGGATCTGTTATCACATATAGGATCCATTCATACTCCAAGACTATCTTCAACTTTTGGTACCAGCTATCGAAGTTGGATCCCACCAATTTATCATTATCCAACAATGATCAGAGCGATAGAAAAGTGGCCATATCTGTACAAAAAAAACCATAACCTAATTAGTAATTGATTCATTAAACCTAAAGATTTAGATTTTAATCAAAAGATTTCTTCCACTATTTTATTCGAATTGGTAGCCTCTACCTCTAATTCAAGGAATTATCTTAATTTCTTAGTGGGTACTAGAATCCACTTAGACTGCACACAAACCCAACTTTGGTTGGCCAACCCATGTACATCTAAGGTAACCAATTATTTCTCTAAATAATTTTTAGTAATTTTATTTTTGCCCCAGTCCCTAATCAGTAGGCTTTGGCCTCCACTGAAAAGGTCTGGTTAGGTCCAACCATTAACATGACCATACTTGGCCCATCTAGCCAATGAATGATTAGGCCCAACTTTGGTTGGCTAACCTAACCACCATTTAGAAAGATGCAGTCAAAAAATCATATTATGAATGACAATTCCATCAGTCGATAAGCACCAAAACTTTGGGCCTCCAATGATTATCCAACTGATGGACCCATTATCATTCACTTAATGAGAGGCTATGATCTAGTTATCACCATAACTATTTTATTTTAAGGACCTAATAATTTTAAAGAATTTAATTGATTTAAAAGATGAGGTCAGATGAACCAGCTTATCATGATCCTCCCACTGGCTTCACCAAGTCAGCTTAAGGGAGACCATTAAAAGGGCTAGTCTAGGAGCACCTAAATCAATCACATTGATTTACCTAGCTGACATGAGTCAGCTCGAATAGTCAAGTGATCTGATCAAAACAAAATTTCACCAAGAGGCCAGGTAAGTTCGATTGGTGGGAGGATCTGCCAAAGCTTGCCTTAGACACCATCAGAAATGGTCAGGTAAGCGGGCTGCCAATTAAGAACCACCGGTTTGGTTTACCTTAGACACTAACTGGTTTAATTAGTTTCGATTAGATCAACCTAACAGTTCGTGCTAGACTGCTTAGCCAAGAATCAAGTCCATTTGGTTCTCGTTAAAGACATGGACTTGACCAACTACAACTATTGTAATTGATCTAGAGAATCCTTGACCTAATCTAAGACAACAATTGATTAGTTTTAGTCAATTCTCTAATTAAGTCCATCTTTAACCTAACCTTAGGTCTAACCCAATTAATAGACCTAATTCCTACTAACACATTAACCCAATGTGTTATGGTTTGTGTCTTAGGTTCTTCAATTCACAATCCTAGAACCTAATCAAACAACTTCTTAATTCTCAATTAAGTTTTGGACTGAGGGTTGGGATTCGACTTTTTAAAAATAATTTTCATATTTGTAAAATATTTTTACAACATGGTTCTACCAACCAAGTTGCATGTTTGATTCATAATCAAAATGTAAGTAAAAAAGCATGAGACTACTTTAGATTTAATCTAAATAGGTTCATGTAATTGAAACAATTTCAACTTTAAACTGCGCAAATTTTTCAAACAAATATATGATGGTTCTTTATGCGAGAATTATTAATAAAGAGATTTATATTAGATTTAAATACTTTTTAAATCTAATAAATCATAAATTTAATCTAGATCACATCTAACAAATTTATGATTAAAGATAGATCTATACGAACTAGGACAACCTTTGCACTGTAAGGGGTAAACCTTACAACAGAACAACCTACAGTTCGTGATTGATCTAAAAATATTAATTTTAGATTTAACAATAAGATTATAAATTAGATCTAATCTAAAAAATAATCTAATTATGTATAAATAATTATATAATAAAAACCTAGGCTCTGATACCAATTGAAGGAACCAGATCTAGGGTTTCAGGGTTAGATCTTGAAACTTTTTCAAATCAGACAGTGGAAGACTAAAATAAATCAAAATTTATCTTATAAAACTAGAGAATCTCTAGATCTAAGATCTTATTATATGATATTAAATCAAAAATTAAAATACAAAGTGCAAGAACTACATGTTGATCATATCAACATGTTCTATACTACATCTAATGTATATAAAATATAATAGATCAGATCTATTACCTTGCAAGTTAGACATTCTAACTTTGCTGATCTAGGCTTAAAGATGATGTTGCAAGCCACACACACGTTCAGCCTTTAGGAGTCATCCATACGAGCCCACGAATCACGATCAGAAGTCTTGATCTAGGAAATCAGCACAGTATGCTAGTACTGTGCTGATTCTTCTTTGATGGTCGATCAGATGCCTCTTTCTTCTTGATTTGGACTCTTCTAAACATGAGAAGTAAGAGAAAGATTTTAAATGAGATACTCTCATAAAACTTACAGATGGAGGAAGGGAAGAGATGAACCCAGCAACTCTAGAAGAAGACCCTCTTCTTCTTCTCTTTGCTCTAACCTAGACACCTAGTTTTGTGTCTATTAGATCTCCACGCCCCAAGACTCTTTCTCATTAATTTTTTTACACCCCAAAGGTCTCTCAATGCTCTATGTTTCACAAAAATTTCATAAAAAATTCATTTCAAATAGAGAGATATGAAGAGTCCTTATCTAGGTCAAATACCTAGTCAAGGATTATCCAAACAAGGCAAACAAGGGGCGCCCAACTCTTGGGCATCCCCTCCTTCTTTTTCTACCATGGACTATTAGCAAAGGGTGTATATTATATGCCATAAAAGCCACAAAAATCTCAAAAAAAATTTAAGTAAAATCAGTACCATAAGAAAAGAGTTTTAGTTTCCTAAAACTCTATCTCATAGAATTTAAAATCCAAACTAATTCCTACTTTGACTTGGTCCACAACTACATTCCATGTAAGAGAGAAAGAGAAAAATATTTTGGGCATATGTGAAGACCTGGGAAAGAATATTTTATCACAAAAAATAAGAGAGAGTGGGCGTGGGATAAGAGAGAGTGGGCGTGGGGGGCTAAGATGGTGCAAGGTGGAATCCTAGTCTTACTAAGATTCAATCTAAGACTTGTTCAAATTTGATTTCTCAAATCAAATCAAATCAAAATCAAATTAACCTAATTAAAATAGGTCTTAACCCAATTAAGAGCCTAATTTAATCATATTAAATTAGATTTAAATTTGATTTAATTTTTTAATCAAATTAGAAATTAGGTTGACCCAAGTCCTATTTGAACTAGGACTAGTTTTTCCTTGCACTTGGCTTATCCAATAAACTAATTGGACTTGATCCAATCAAGCTCAAACTAAATATAATTAAATTATATTTAATTAGACTTAATCTCAATCCTTTGGCTTAATCAAATTAAGTCATTAGCAATCAAATTGCTAATCGATCCTCCTGCAACACTTGCACTAGGTTAAATGTCAATCGTACTGATCGTTTCACCCTAGAATGATTCTTAATCATTGATCAACCATCCGATTGGATCATGAACTCTAATGTGTGTGATCTTATAGGTTCGAACCTAAGTCAATAGCATAAGAATAAACTTTTGTACCAATCGAAGTGACTATCTAGTAATGGTACCCGACAGCCGGATAGGTCAAATGTGTAGAACAACATCCTTAGAATCCATTCGGATATAGTTTTTATATAATTCATCCCCTTGACCAAAATGCTCATAGGACACCTCAGAGTTCAACTGTCAACTCTGATCAGGTTGTCCACATTGTATTTCAAAATATCAAATCCATCTGATGGTTTATCCTGGCCAAGATTTTGCTAAATTGAAATACAGCGACTCATTCTTCTCCAACTCTTGGAGTGGTCAATCCTATCTCGATCACACTCTAACTTCACAAGTACTTGACTATGCCCAGAAGCCTTCCATCACTGAATTAAAAATTTAGTTAGTCCAGTACCAAAGCACAGTGAGTTGCTTGCAAGTCACTAAGGTGATCTCAGGTCTAAGGGATACTTATACCTATATCCCATTAGAGACATTCTCGATAGCAGACTGCCCTGAAGTTAGTCACGTTCAATGATGATGTACCCTTACATCTCATCTGTATGCCATACCAGTGTCTCCACACTCCTTGGTTAAGAAGACAACCAACCCATATGGCCTATAGCGACCTATACTCATTAGAGGCTGTCCTCCTTATTAACAGCCTATCATTTGATCGTGAACAGTTTTAAAGACTAATCGATAAATTCTCTCTTTATCGAACCTGAATAGTCCTAAGAACTTTATCATAACAACGGAATTCATTAGAAGATGAAAACTTATGATGAAAATGCCAAAAATATATTTTATTTATTAATAAATCAATTACAATACTTGGTTGCTCAACCGTCAACAAGCTGACGATTGGCATTTGGGATATATTTTCCAATAGAAAAAAATTTGATGCACCATCTGACAGCAAAAAATTGATCCATCACCTGATCCGATGGCTGGTGTTCATCCCGACTGTGAATAGGAGAAATTGAGTGCTGATCAACGGCCAGAATTCCATCTATCACGCAATCCGATGACTGTCGTTGATCCTGATCGATAGAAGGATTTAAACAGAGATTTTTGAAGCGATTTGGGTGGTCCAAATGCAATCCAACAGCCAGAATTAATAAATACAAGTTTAACATGATTTTGAGGGGTTTTAGGACTCCTTTTGCTACTAGAAAAAGATAAAAAAATTTAATTATAAATAAGGGGTCTGAGAATTAGAGAAAAAAAGTAGAAAAAATTAGTAAAAAAAAAAAAATAAAAAAAAAATTAAAAAGATTTAAGGACCCAAGGAGAAGAAAGAGAAAAGCCAGTTCGCTCTATGGAGTAAGAAGGTTGCAAAACGTAGGCAATTTCATGTATGTATTTTCGAAACTTTTTTGAATAAATTGTAGCAGAAAGTAAATAAATTAATCAAATTAATCTCACATGCATATGATTCAGTCATCAAATCAACCTACTCTAAGATTTATAATATGATATGTTGCATATAAAATCTGAAATAATCTGAAAATAAAATCAACATGCATGCATGTGAGCAGTAGATTACATCTACTTCTAATCTGAGTTCAGAACTCTATATCTGAGCATGCATCGATGATCACCACTATCGAGAGATATGGTAGAGAGGATCTTTGCTGGTTGCTCACAGCCGCACATGCGTCCGGCCTCTAAGAGAAATCCACTCGAAGCCCCGATCTGATCGATCTTCTCGGGAGTGCTAGCTCATACGAAGACCTTCTTCTTGGCTGATCTGAATCTCTTCTTCAAATCTCTAAAATTTTTTTATAGATTGAAGATGAACTTCTAGAGGAGATGAAGAGATGGAAGAATCGAGAAGAAAATAATTTTTTTCTTATTTTTTCTCTCTTCCCAAATCCTGAGGACCAAAACACTAGAAACCTAGTTTTTGCGCACACACCAAGAGAAGAGGATTCTTCTCTTCTTTCACACCATGAAACCATGCCCAAGACCACTCTCAATGTGAAGGCCTCTCTCTCAGGTCTCTTACACATACAAGAATAAAATAAAACTTTTTTTATTTCAATGTGTAAGGAGGTGGGGTGAAGAGTCCTAGAGATCATGGACTCTTGATGTGTTGTCGCCCCTACTCAAAAATTTATACCAAAATATGCCAAAAAAATATGGGATATCCTTTTAATATTTTTTATGATAAATTAGTACTCCATCTGATTTCTTACAAAAAATCTCCTCAAAATGTCATACATATAAGGAAAAAAAAATAAGTTGGCGGCAAGGTCATAGAGATAATGTCAATCTTATTTCAAATCAGATTTGAACATACATTTAAAATCTGATCCTATCCAAATTTGGATGTGAGATATAGAAGAGAAAGGACTCTTTGGCATAAAAAAATCTCATACAAAAACTATTTGTGTGTGAGGATATATGGCATCAAAGTGGGAGATGCATGGGAGAAGAGTCCTATTCCAATAAGGACTCTTAATTTCTTTATTTAAATCTAGACCAAATCACATTTGATTTAGTCCAAATAAAATATATGAAACTCAATCTAATTAGGTTCATAAATTTTTAATCAAATTTTAATCAAATTAAGAATTGATTGAACCAAAGTTCTGATCAAATCAGGGACAATTCTCCCTTAGCGATTAAGTCATCTCATAACTTAATTGTTGGAAAAGGTGCAAGGTTTCATGCATTAATTTCAAAACAATTTTGAAATATAACGCAGTAGAATATATAAATTAAATAATTTAATATATAAATATATATAATTAGATTACTAAATCTTACAATTAAGACTTATAACATGTCATATTGTATTTATAAATCAAAAAATAAAAGTTTTCTATTGATCAAATCAATACCCTAGAACTAAAATAGTTTTAGATCTAAAACCTAGATTACATCTAGATAAGAGAAGAGATCAGATCTCTTACCTTCATACGGGTCGAGAATCCCATAGTTAATTTTTTTTATTATCTTTGGAGCTACACATGCGTCCGACCTCTACAGGTGATCCATACGAGGCTGCAACAAAATCGGAGGTTCATCGAATGAAGATCCGCTCAAAGTGCTAGCTTCTTGCAGATCCCTCCGGATGGTTAATCTAAAAAAAATATTCTTCAGATCTCTTGAACATTCCATGAGATGAAGAATATGAGGAGGAATGAGAGAGAAGTCAAACCTTTTGACCTTCCTAAAATCAGAAATAAAATATAATAGAAAAGATCCTAAGAAAAGACAGTTCTTCTCTTTCAAGTCATCAACGATTGATGTCCTGAGAACATCTCTATGCTAAGACATGAGGAGACCTTCTTCTTAAGATATTTTTCAAACTTTCAGATTTTATGATATCTGATTTTTTTTATAGAAAAATCTCATGATTGATGGAGAAGAAGGGTTCTAAAATAAACCTTAAGAGAAGACCTTCTTTTCTTCTTCTTCTCTCATCAAAATATGATCAGATCATGTCCAAAAATTAGATCACCATGCCCCAACTAATTGGAGCATAAATTCACCACACCATCCCTCTTTCTTTGTCAAATTTTTATCACATAAAATACAAAAATAAAGAGAGAATAATCTGAAAAGAAAATAATAAGAGAAAATAATCTTCTCTCTTACCTTTTGTTTCTACAAGACATCAACTTTTGATCTCTTCATTGAAGACTCTTCTCCTAGGATATTGGCACCTCAAACCACCCATGCCATCCTCTTTCTCCTTTGCTAATTCTATCAGAAATCCACCAATTTTTTTGACTTTTTTTCTTCTCATATGGGCAGCACCTTTTTTATATGGTAGACTGGTCAAGAGACCTAGTCCAACAAGGAGTCCATGGGGCGTCCAACTCTTGGATGCCCCTTGCCTTATCCTTTTCATGGAGAGCATGATCAGATGCACAAAAGGGGCAACAAAAAGATAGGATAAGGATGGAGGAAGTTGGCACATGAGAGGAGAGAGGAGTTCTTGTGAAGAGGGACTCTTTCAAAAAGGAAATGAACCTAAACCACTTTCCATAATAAACCAAATCACTTTCTATATTGAATCAAATCAAATCTGATTCAAATCTCTAAATAAGTGGTATGAGATTACATTCCTTAGATGTGGATATCATAGAAAAATTATCTAAAAATTAATATGTGGTGTGGGCTTGGAGTTTCTTAGGTGGCGCAATGGAGAAGATGGAATCCTAGTCTAACTAGGATTCTTATGTAGACTAGGTCAAGCTCTTTGAACCTAATCCAAATTAATTATGACCTAATTAATAGTGATCCTAGTCCAACTAAGAGTTTAATTAAATTAGATTAAACTATATTTAATTCTGATTTAAATTCTGACTTAATTAGGAATTAGGTGCATACAAGTCCTAGTCGAACAGGGACTTGTTCTCCCTTGCAACTAGCTTATCCAATAAACTAATTAGACTTAATCCAATTAAATACAAACTAATTTTAATTAAATCAAATTCAATTAGACTTGATCTCAGCCTAATTGCTCAATCAGATTGAGCCAATTAGCAATCCAATTGCTAATCGATCCTCCTGCAATACTTGCATTAGGTCAAACATCAATCACATTGATCATTTAACCTTAGAACGATTTTCAATCATCGATTAACCATCTGATTAGGTTACAACCTCTTATGTATGTGATCCTATAGGTTCGAATCTAAGTCGGTAGCACAGAAACCAATTTGATACCAGTCGAAGTAACCATCTAGCAATGGTTCCCGACATCCAGATAGGTCGAATGTATGCAAAGCAATATTCTAAGAATCCTGACCCATGGTTACCATATAATTCATTCTTTTGACCAATAATGCTCAAGATGACTTACACTTATATAAGTCATCTCTATTGTGTCTCAAAATTTTGCAAATCTCATGACTCCTCACGAGGATTACCCAGGCCTAGGTTTTGCTAAATTGAAATATAGCGAGATATTCTCTTTCTGAAGTTAATCAGGAGTGGTCAATCCCATCTTGACTCACACACCGACTTCATAAGTACTTGACTATACTCAAAAACTTTTCCAACCTATATTAAAAATACAGACGGTCTGGCACCAAAGCACAGTGAGTTGCTTGCAAGTCACTATGATGATCTCAGGTCAGAGGGACACTTATACCCATTGGCCTTAGCTAACTACCCTTGATAGTAGAGTGTTACATTGATCACGTTCAATGCAGATGTACTCCTACATCTCACTTGAATGCCATACCAGTGTCTCCACACTACTTGGTTACGAGGACAACCAACGCATATGGTATACAGCGACCTACACTTGATAAGTTATCATCCTTGTTAATAACTTATCATTTGATCGTGAACAATATAAGAACCATCTGATAAATCTTTCTTTATCGATTGATTGTAGTTCTAAGGACTTCATCATAATTTAGGAGTTCATTTAAGGAAGATAGAACTTTTGTGATGAACCTGCCAAATAACTATTATTATTAGATAATTCATATACTAATTCCAATCATCTACCACTTAGATGATTGACTTTAGGACATATTTTTCAACAACTCCCACTTGTATTAAAGCCAATCAGAATGATATCAAATATCCTATCTTCCACTTGAGTTCGTAGAACTTAGTTTCGAGGCCTCAGCAAATTGGTCGGTCAAGTTCTCCTTTATCATCGATCTTCCAAAGATCGATGTCACCTTGATCTAAAATCCAAAGTGATAGCAATACAGAGTATGCTGGTCCTTTAGTTCTTTAGCCAGATTTATGGCTCCAATGCTACGATAGGACTGGACCATCAGTGGAGGGTGCCACTCCCAACCTGCTAATAAGCTCAGCAACTACACAGCTTACATGGCAGCATCATATGCTACGATGTACTCTACATCACTAACTGAGTAGACTAAAGTATCCTGCTTGGCATCTTTCCAGCAAATTGCTCCTACAATTAGGGTATGATCCGACACTTTCTTGTTGTCATCTTGATTTGATTGAAATCAAAACATCCACATATTTAAAGTCAGTATTTCATATTTGAGTCACTGGACTTTAGTATTTCTCAAATACTTAAAGATTGTCCATACAATCTTCCAATGGTTCTTACTTAGATTAGACTGGTATGTACTCACTGCCATTAGTGAGTATACCATATCTGATCTTGAACATGAAGAAATTAGATGACACCCAAACCTTTATTCTTTGCAATGCTGAAATGCCATTCTCGATTAAGAGAATTTCATCCACAGACAACACAAGGAATAACACTATAGAACATTTTGCTCACTTATAAATGCAGGGTTCCTCTTTGTTCATAACAAAGATATATGTTCAAAACGTATGTTCCAACTCTGAGATAATAACGAAAATGGGCTTTATAGATCTCCACCTTCCCATCTGTGCTACTCTGATCCTTTTGAAAAATCTATTCACACCTAATGGGTTTTATCCCTTCAGGTGAATCATCTAGTGTCTATACACTATTGATTTTTATGGACTTCAATTTGAATTTAATGGCTCCAAGCCACTTCTTAGAGTTAGACTACTACATTGCATCCCTATAGATGATCGGATCCTTGTTAATCTCATCGAGCTCAATAGGATCGCTGTCCCAGACCTAGACACTGAAGTGTCTGTCCAGCTAATGTGGTACTCTACTAGATCTCCTTAAAGGTGTTACTTTAATGGGCTCCGAGTTTGATCTAATCAAATCCGATTCTATAGGTTTACTAGATTATGTTGGTTCATTTTCATTTTCTACCAGTCAAACTTCCAAGTTCAACTTGATAGGCATCAGTTCATTCTCTAAAGAACTCCTTTCCAAAAGGAATGCCCTACTACTGATGAGCATCTTATGTTCTTCAGTATGATCGAATTAGTAACCCTTAAACACCTATTGGATCAAGAATCAAGTTTATCTGTATGCAAACCTTTGACATAGGCCGATCAACTCCAAACCCAAAGGTGAGAGAGTCTAGATCTATGTCCGTTTCATATCTCATATGGAATCTGCACAACAGACTTACTCAGTATATTTTCAAAGTAAAATAGGTAATCACACAAGAGCACAATCCTGAAACAGACAGAGAAGTGAACCCTATTGTGGATTGAACCATGTCTAACAAAGTTTAACTTCTCCTTTCAGATACACTTTGTTCCGAAAAGAAATCCACTGAGAGAGAATCCAATTCTCTCCTAGATATGTCATAAACTTATTGGATAAGTATTCGTCTCCTCAATCTGATCGAAGAGTTCTAACACCTTATCCAATTTGTTTCAATCTTTCATTATTAAATTATTTGAACATTTCAAATGATTCAGGCCAGATGCACCCATGCCCAGATAGGTCATCTGTAATAAAATATTAATATCTTTCTCTGGCACTTAAGTTCATAGGTCTACATACATCACTATATATGAGATTAGAACTTTATCAGCTCCTTCACCTTTTTCATTAAAAGGTGACTTTATCATCTTTCCAAGAAGACAAGACTCACAGGCTATCAATGATTCACAATCATTGATGTGAGGTTTCCTCTCAAGCTAATCCGTTTATCCTGTTCTTGTCAAGGTGACTAAGCCAAAGATAGACATCCATGACATTATCTAACTTGGGTGTGTACATTATACTTAATAGGCTGTGTAAATATTAAATATCATTTCCTTATTGTCTATGTATTATTGTAACATTATTCTAAATAATATCATAATAATCTTCTTTTATTAATGAATGATAATCATCTTTGGCCAAAAGGCCAACAAAGATTACATTCATCATAAACAATGGATAATAGTAACAATTACTCTAAATGACAATATTTAAAAATAAGCTCTACAATTCTTAAAGTTAGGATTGGAATAAGACTTCCATCCCTAACATTCAAGAATTTCTCACCATTTTCAAACATTCCACTTACTTGTAGTCCTAGCAATAAATTGCATAAGACCATCGATATCTAATACCTAGGTAGTAGAATTTCATAGAAAAACTTTAAGGTGTTATTATATAACATCCTTGATGAGAAACTCTTGCTCCTTTCTCTTGTTTAGCCTATTATGGTCAAGGGAAGCAAGATAATTCTTCTTCCTATGACCCTGCTTCTGACAGTAGAAGCAACATGCCTGATTTGGATCGATTTTGGACTAATTATTTTGACTGGACTAAGAATCTCTAATACGAACCCATTCGACTGCTGAACCAAATTCAACTTTCGATACTAATTAATGAAGTTGGCTCCCATAAG
Organism: Elaeis guineensis; assembly: GCF_000442705.2. NCBI lineage: Eukaryota > Viridiplantae > Streptophyta > Magnoliopsida > Arecales > Arecaceae > Elaeis > Elaeis guineensis. Next base: position 38,077,574 of record NC_026001.2, on the reverse strand, counting down.
TCATCACTGTCTAACAGCGATTGGAGCAATTAAGGTTTAACCTTATTTTGAGAAAAGAGAACAATGACCTAATGTATATGAATTATTTTAAGTCTAGAGACTTGGACTTTAGTCTCAAGGTTCTTCCACTATTTTATTCAAATTGATAGCCTTTACCTTCAATTTGGGAATTACTTTAATTTTCTAGTAGGTACTGAAATCCACACAGACTATACAAGCCCGACTTTGGTCGGCCAATCCATCTGTATCTACGGGTAGGTTCATTAACCAATTGTTTCTCCAAAAACTTCTAGTAATTTAATTTTACCCCAAAAACCTAATCAGTAGGCTTTGGCCTCCACTGTAAGGATCCGGTTAGGTCCAACCATTAATATGACCATACTTGGTGCATCTAACCAATGAATAATTAAGCCCAACTTTGGTTGGCTAACCTAACCACCATTAGAGAGACACTTCCAAGTCGTCATATGATGAGTGATATTTCTATTAGTCAACAAGCACCAGACCTTTGGGTCTGCAATGATTATTGAGTTAATGGACTCATTATCAAACACCTTAATGGGAGGCTATGACTCAGTTATCTCCATAACTTTGTCATTTTAAGGACCTAATAATTTTAGAAGATTTAAAATTATTAGTGATTTAAGGATAGAAAGGACATGGACCAATTTGCTCCCACTGACTTCACCAAGTCAAATCCTCCCACTGACTTCTTAAGTCATTAACAAGGACTAGAATCAAATTTGGTCCATGGGCACCTAGATCAGTCTCACTGAATGAAATTAGATTCACTGATTTTTTATGTGACATGGGTTAGCACGAATCAATGAGCAACCTAATCAAGACCTGATTAACCACATTGGCCAAGTAAGTATGATCGGTGGGAGGGTCAGCCAAAGCTTGCCTTAGACACCATAAGAAATGGCCAGATAAGCGGGCTCCCAATTAAAAACCACCGATCAGGTTTACCTTACACACCAACTGATTTATCAATTTTGATTTGGTCTGCCTAAAGACTCGGGCTCAGCCACTGAGCCACGATCAGTGTCCATTTGTAAAATATATGGATTTTGATCAACTACAACTATTGAAGTGTGTGGGAAATTCAGTGCAGGGGTAAAATGATAATTTTAAAACTTTTTCAAAATTATGATTTTACAGTATGAATTTACATGAATTTATCCTATACTAGGATCAAAATATGATATATAGCATGCATTCATTTAAATTTGAAATTCAAATTCGAACAGTAAATACTTTACTGTAATGTGTTCAGAACATAATACCTTTGTGCGGGTAGTAGATCGCCATAATCTGATCACCGTCGGAAGAATTTGATTGTCATGATGTAGCCACACAGTGTGTCTGGCCTTTGCGGATCGTCCACACGAAGCTCCTGGTCTGATCAACTCCTCACGAGTGCTAGCTCGTTGTAGAGCCCTTTTGATGGCCGATGCTGATCGAACTCCTTCGATCGATGTCTGTCGATTCTTCAGATACTTCAGATCATCAACAGACATGCTTGAGAGGATGTTGAAGATCTCTCTGAGATTTTATGGGCTCACAACACTCGTAGCTCACTTTCTCACTTCCCGAACCCCAGACTAAAACTCTAGGGAACTCACCAGAAACCTTGCACCCACTTTTCTATCTTTTCTTTCTTTTTCTCTTGGAAGGATATGGACTTCCTTCTCATGCACAAGACTTCTCACGCCCCAAAATTTTTTTCCAAAAAATTCTTCTTCATGCACGCCCCACTCTTCTCCCCCTTTTATAATAACATCAAACGTCTTATCCAAAAGAAAGGATAAAGATGAGTAATTGCACATTTGAATTTAAATCAAATTTTGAATTCAAATGGACACCAACTCATCCCTTATCCACTAAAGGCGTGAGGCGTGGCTTAAATTGTGCATGGAGTGATTTCATGAGAAACCTTTTCTCATGTAATAAATGGGGCGTAAAAAAAGGGATAAGGTGCAAAGATTGATTGCCCATTCAAATTCAAATTTTATTTTGAATTTGAATGGCCAACCAATCATCCTTATCCATTCATATAGCACAATAAAGTGAGATGTGGAGAGGGCTTGGTGTGAGAAAATAATTCATGAGAAGTTCCTTCTCATGAATTCAAATGGGTGCAATGGAAGTGAGGTGGCGCATGGAGATTGGGTCAAGGTGGTTTAATTATTTAAACCAACCTAATTGAACCAAATAAGTTAGGTCCAATTAGACTAATTTAAACCCAACTAAATTAGGCTTAATTAGGCTCAATAAAATCCTAATCAAATCAGAAATTGATTAAGCCCAACCCCTGATCAAATCAGGGACCAAACCATCTCGACGATTAGGTCAACTCTTAACCTAATCGGGTCAAACCCAACTGAATCCAATTCAATTGGACTTGATCCAAAAATAATTACTCAATTAAATTGAGTTAATCAATGATCAAATTACTAATTAAACTTCTCATAAATACTGAGTCCAAATTCGATGGGCAATCGGATATCAGAATTCATCGATATGTAACCCTGATCGAAAAGTCCCAACCAGTGGGACTCTTGACCCCGGTACCCATAATGTGTGGAACTCATGATCAGAGAATCCTGATTCTCGATCACTAAGTCCCAAACATATAGGATTCTACACCAGCCATCAGATCAGATAGGAACCTCTAATGTGTGTGACCCCGCAGGTTCGAACCTAAGCCGATAGCACAGGAACCAATTCCTGTACTAATCGAAGTGACCATCTAGCAATGGTACCTGATGTCCGGATAGATCGAATAGTCGCAATCGCAACACTCAGAACCTACATGAATATGGTTACTGTATAATTCATCCTTTTGACCCCTGTGTTTAGGATGACTCAGGGTTAAACTGTCAACCCTGATCAAATCATCCGAATCATGCTCAACTCAAACAGTCCTGTGACTCCTCACAAGGACTACCCTGGCCAAAGTTTTGCTAAATTGAAACATGACTATACACAGCTCCTAAACTAGAGTGGTCAATCCCATCTTGACACACGCACCGACAAGTCAAGTACTTGACTACACCCATTAGCCTTCCATCACTAAATTAAAAATTCAGGTAGTCCAGTGCCTAAGTGCAGTGAGTTGCTTGCAAGTCACCGTGGCGGTCTCAGGTCGGAGGGATATTTATACCCATATTCCATCGGAGTAAATCTTGATAGCAGAAATAGCTCGGAGTCGGTCACATTCAGTGCAGATGTACCCTTACATCTCATCTGTATGCCATACCAGTATCTCTACACTCATTGGTTAAGAGGACAACCAACCTATATGGCATACAACGACCTATGCTTGATAAATATTATCATCCTTAGTAACAACGTATCATTTGATCGCGAACAGATTTAAGGACTAAACGATAAATCCTCCTTTGTCGAGTCTAAATAGTCCTAAGGACTTTACCACAACATAGGAGTTCATTAGAAGATGAAATATTTTATGATGAAAAATACCAAAATAATTTTTTTATTAATTTATAATTCATGTACAAATATAAAAAATGAGAACAACCGTCAACAGGCTAACGATTGACTTTGGGATACTATTCTCAACAATCTTCCACTTGGCCTAAAGCCAATCGGTGCAGTATCTAATACCCATCTTCGACTTGTAGTTGTCGAACTCCTTCACCGCAATGGCTTTAGTGAATGGGTCAGCTAGGTTCTCCTTCCTGTCGATCTTCTGAAGATCGACGTCACCTCGATCCATAATTTTTCGGATGAGATGGTAGTGGTGTAGAATATGCTTCGTCCGCTGGGGTGCCTTTGGTTCTTTCGCCTGAGCAATGGCTCCAGAGCTGTCACAGTAGAACAGAACTGGACCAACAAGGGAGGGTGCTACTCCGAGCTCGGTGATGAATTTTCTCAGCCACACCGCTTCTTTGGCAGCATCTGATGCAGCGACATACTCCGCCTCGCAAACTGAATCAACCACTTGTGCTGCTTGAAACTTTTCCAGCAGATAGCCCCACCATTAAGGGTAAAAATAAATTCCGACACATTTTTGCTATCATCGTGATCAGACTGAAAACTAGAGTCTGTTAACCCTATAAGTCTCAAGTCTGATTCACCATAAACAAGCCACTGGTCCTTAGTATTTCTTAAATACTTCAGGATGGTTTTAACAACCTTCTAGTAATTCTCCCCTGGATCAGATTGGTATCTACTCACTACCTCTAGTGAGTATGCCACATCTGGTCATGTACATGTCATGGCGTACATGATAGATCTCACTGTGAAGCATATAGAATCTTACCCATACGCTCTCTCTCTTGATGTATTATCGAACAATCCCTCTTCGAGAGAGAAATTTCATGGCCTATCGGAAGATAGCCTTTCTTGAAATTCTCCATGCTGAACTTCTTTAGCATAGTATCAATGTACGTGGACTGAGATAAATCAAGCAACCTTTTAGATCTATCCCTATAGATCCTCATCCCTAAGATGTAGGAAGCTTCTCCCAAATCCTTTATGGAGAACTGTGACGACAGCCAAATCTTTATTCCCTGTAATGCAGGGATATCATTCCGATTAAGAGAATGTCATCTACATATAATACAAGAAATACTACTACTGGACCATTAGCCCACTTATAAATGCAGGGCTCTTCTCCGTTCTTAACGAAGCCATACATCTTGATCATCTTATCAAAACGTATGTTCCAACTCCGTGATGCCTGCTTAAGTCCATAAATGGATTTCTGTAGCTTGCACACCTTAGACTCATCTGTGGATGTGAATTCTTCAGGTTGTATCATATACACCTCTTCATCCAGCTCTCCATTTAGGAAAGCTGTCTTCACATCCATCTGCCAGATTTCATAGTCCAGATGGGCAGCTATCGCAAGCATAATCCGAATAGATTTGAGCATTGCCATAGAAGAAAACGTCTCGTCATAGTCTATACCATAATGTTGACGATATCCCTTGGCAACCAGATGGGCTTTATAGGTTTCCACCTTTCCGTCTGCGCCTCTCTTCCTCTTAAAGACCCACTTACACCCTATGGGTTTTACTCCTTCGGGTGGGTCAACCAATGTCCACACATCGTTGACCTTCATGAACTCCATTTTGGATTTCATGGCCTCTAGCCATTTCTCAGAGTCGGATCTCTACATTGCATCCATATAGGTGATCAGATCCTCATCATTTTCATCAAGTTCGATAGGATCGCCGTCCCGGATCAAGAAACCATAGTATCTGTCTGGTTGACGTGGTACTCTACCAGATCATCTTAAAGATGCTTGAACAATGGGCTCCGGATCTGATCTAACCAAATTCGGTTCAGGTTCAGCAACTTATGTCAGTTTTTCCACCTGTCGAACTTCGTGAAGTTTGATCTTAGAGGCAACAGTCCCTTCACCAAGGAACTCTTTTTCAAAAAGATTGCCTTAAGGCTGACAAACACTTTTTGCTCATCAGCTAGGTAGAAGTAATATCCTTTGGTCTCTTTTGGGTACCCTATAAAATTACACTTGTCAGACCTAGGTCCAAGCTTGTCCGTAATTAAACGTTTAACATAAAGCTGGACACCCCCAAATCCTAAGGTGCGAGAGTACTGGCTTACATCCTATCCATATCTCATATGGCATTTTGATTACAGACTTACTCAGAACTCTATTTAGAAGGTAACAAGCCGATTCGAGTGCATATCCCAGAGGAAGATCGGCAGACCAGCAAACCCCATCATGGATCGAACCATATCCAACAAGGTCCGATTCCTCCTTTCAGACACACCATTATGCTTGGTGTTCTAGGAGGTATCCACTGAGAGAGAATCCCATTCTTCCAAGATATGTTAGAAAATTATTGAAAGGTATTCACCTCCTCGATCAGATCGAAGAGTTTTAATACACTTTTCAGTTTATTTTTCTACCTCATTTTGGAATAGTTTGAACATTTCAAATGACTCCGACTTATGCTTCATTAAATAGACATACCCATACCTCGATAGGTCGTCTGTGAAGGTTATGAAGTAAAAATATCCACCTCTTGCACTTGAGCTCATGGGTCTACATACATCAGAATGTACCAGAGCCAAAGTTCACTGGCTCACTCACTTTTTCCAGTAAAAGGTGACTTGGTCATTGTACCAAGAAGACAGGACTCACAGGTTGGAAGTGATTCACAATCACCTACTTCAAGAATTTCTTCTTAAGCCAACCTGTTTATCCTGTTCTTATTGATATGACCTAGCCTACAGTGCTAAAGGTAGACTTCTGACACATTATCTATTCTAGGGCATTTATCAGAGGTTTGAACCACATTAACAGGTTGTGATAGAAAGTAAATTCCATTATTAAGTTGTCCAACAAACATTGTAACACCATTCAAAATGATATTGCAAACATTTCCTTTTATTAAAAATTGATAACCGTTCATGGCCAAAAGGCCTACAGAAATAATATTTAATAAAAAGCTTGGACAATAGTGACATTCACTCAGAATTATATTTCGAGAATTGATTACAAGGTTCGTGATTCCTAATGCTAGAACTGGAACTTTGCTTCCATCTCCAACGTTCAGGAACCTCTCGCCTTCATCAAATCTCCTACTGACCTGCAGACCCTGCATCGAATTGCAAATATGATAAGGGCTTCCGTATCCAATACCCAGGCAGTAGTATCACAAATAAAAAGTTGCAAAGTATTATCATATAAGTACCTTGCTTCTTCTTCGGCCTGTTCGGGTCCAGGGAGGCAATGGATAGAGGACAGTTCCTCTTCCAGTGCCCCTGCTTCTTACAAAAGAAGCACTCCACCTGGCTCTGGTCAGGCTTGTGCTTCTTGGTCTGACCCTGTGCAGACGTCCCAGCATGCAGCTGCACCTTCTTATTCTTCTTCTTCTTGTTCTTCTTCTTCCTTTTCTTAAAGGGTCGACGACCAGAAGAAGACCCTCCCACAACATTCACTGACTCCTTATGGAGCTGGTGATCCTTCTCAAAGTTCTACAGCAACCCCAATAAGCCGTGGTAGTTCACTGCAGGCTTTGTCATCCGAAAATGAGTAAGAAAGGGGAGGAAAGACTTGGGCAATGAATTAAGGATCGCATCCTTACTGAGCTGCTCATGCAGGGGAAAGCCCAGTTTACTTAGGAGCTCAATCATTTCGATCATGTACAGTACATGATCAGTGACTGAGGCTCCATCCCTCATCCGAGCATTGAAAATGGCATAACTAGTTTTGTACCTTTCAACGTCGTTAGGCATGCCAAAGGAGTCGTTCAACATTTGAAGCATCTCCTATGGCTGGGCATTCTCGAACCTGCGGCTGAACTCATCATTCATTGCCACCAGTATAATGCACCGAACGGTGGTGCGATCGTTGAGCCACTTCTGATAAGTGTCTCGGATCGTCCCTCTAACATTCGGGGCTGGCTCCTCAGGTGTCGGATCCGTTACTACATAAAGGATCCACTCATGCTCAAGGACGATTTTTAATTTTCGATACCAGCTATCGAAATTAGGTCCCATGAGCTTATCATTATCTAATAATGACTGGAGGGACAGAGTAGTGGCCATGCTGTATAAAGGAAAACCAGACCTCTATTAGTACATAAATTATAAATACTAAAGACTTGGACTTTAGTCTAAAGTTTCTCCCAGTATTTTTACGAACTGGTAGCCTCAACCTCCAATTCGAGGAATTACTTTAAGTCCTTAGTGAGTACTAGAATCCACACAGACTACACACGAGCCCAATTTTGGTTGGTCAACCCATGTGCATCTATGGGTAGGTTCATAACCAGTTATTTCTCTAAACAACTTCTAGTAATTGATTTTGCCCCAGAATCTAATCAGTAGGCTTTGGCCTCCACTGAAAAGATCTGGTTAGGTCCAACCATTAACATGATTTGATTTGGTGAATCAGACCAATAAATGATCAGACCCGATTTGGCCGGCCAACCTGATCACCATCAGAAAGACTCAAACCAAATTATCATATTATGAATGATAATTTCATTAGTCAATAAGCACCAGGCCTTTGGGCCTCCAATGATTATTAAACTAATGGACTCATTATCACTCACTTAATGGGAGGCTATGACTTAGTTATCAATATAACTTAATCATTTTTAGGACCTAATAATTTTTGAAGATTTTATTAAAGAATAGATGAGAAGATAAATTACTAGCCAATTTCAATCCTCCAACTGACTTCACCAAGTCAGATTAAAAAGGATTTAATTAAGCCAGCATTAGGAGCACCTAAATCAGTCAAACTGATTTACCTAATGACATGGGTGAGCCCTAATCATAAAGTGATCTAATCAAAATCTAATTCACCAAGTTGGCTAGGTAAGTGAGATCAGTGGTGGGGATATGCCATTAACTCGTCAGAGATCGAATCACTGCGAGTAGCTCCCGCTTAAAAACCACTGGTCAAACTGCCAAACTTACCTTAGACACCAACCGATTCATTAGTTCAATTTGATCAACTTAGTAAATTGGGTTCCACCGCGTAGCCATGAATTAAGTCCATCTTGGTCTAGTTAAAGACATGGACCCATTCAACTACAACTATTGGAGTTGAGTCTAGAGTATCCTCGATCTAATCTAATTCAACTTTTGATTAGATTTGACCAATTATTCTAATTTAGTCCATTTCTTTAAGCTAACATTGGTCTAACCCAATTATGGACCTAATCCATCTAACCCATTGACCCACAAGTTTATGCAATTATCTTAGGTCTTAATTCACAATTCTAGACCTACTAGACAACACTTAATTCTTTTAATTAAGTATTTGGGCTGATGGGTCAGGGTTTGGTATTTCGAAAATAATTTTCAAATTTGAAAAGTTTTATTTTTTATTCACCAAATATGTTGACTCGTTTCACAAATAGATCAGCACATTTCATAAATAGCAATCCTATTGCTAATTACATAACAGAAAATAACTCAATCAAAATAAATCATGAATATTCCTTTAGATCTAATCTAACACATTCATGATAAATTTCACAATTGAACCTTTACATCTTAATTCCTTTCGCTTCTTCATCTGCATGGGATATAATTGCAGCGGCACCCCTACCGCCATAGGATACCCATCGAATGGGAGGAGAGGACCTTTAAACCCTACTTTTTTTCTATGATCGGACGGCCATGGCAACCAACCCAATTCGATTACTTGCTACTTGGATCAAGTATATCTAAATATACCAATTTCAAAATTTAAATTTTAAATTTTAAATTTTAAATTTTGAATTTCAAATTTTAAATTTCAAATTTTTGAATTTCAAATTTTGAATTTCAAATTTTAAATTTTAAATTTTGAATTTCAAATTTTAAATTTTAAATTTTGAATTTCAAATTTGAAATTTCATCCAAATTTCAAATTTTAAATTTCAAATTTCAAATTTTTGAATTTTGAATTTTGAATTACAAATTTTAAAATTCAAATTTCAAATTTTGAATTTTAAATTTTTGAATTTTGAATTTCGAACAACTTTCAAAATTCAAATTTCAAATTTTAAATTTTAAATTTTTGAATTTTGAATTTCGAACAACTTTCAAAATTCAAATTTTAAATTTTAAATTTAAATTTCAAATTTAAACTTTTAGATTACAACTTAATCTACATATGCAAATATATATATCATATCTAAGAACCCGCTCTGATACCATTTATGGAGAAATTCAGTGCAGGGGTAAAATGGTAATTTTAAAATTTTTTCAAAATTATGATTTTACAGTGAAAAAATATTAATTAATCTAATTAATTAACATAAATTTACCCTATACTAGGATCTAAATATGATATATAGCATGCATTCATTTAAATTTGAAATTCAAATTCGAATAGTAAATATTTTACTGTAATATGTTCAGAACACAATACCTTTGTGCGGGTAGTAGATCGCCGCAATCTGATCACTGTCGAAAGAGTCTGATCATCACGACACAGCTACACAGTATGTCTAACCTCTGCGGATCGTCCATATGAAGCTTCCGATCTGATCGACTCCTCACGAGTGCTAGCTCGTTGTAGAGCTCTTTTGACGGTCGATGCTGATCGAACTCCTTCGATCGATGTCTGTCGATTCTTGGATGCTCTGAATCATCAACAGACGTGCTTGAGAGAATGTTGAAGATCTCTCTGATATTTTGTGGGCTCACGACACTCGTAGCTCACTTTCTCACTTCCCGAACCCCAAGCTAAAACTCTATGAACTCACCGAAAACCTTGCACCAACTTTTCTATCTTTTCTTTCTTTTTCTCTTGGAAGGATATGGACTTTCTTCTCACGCACAAGATTTCTCACACCCCAGAATTTTTCTTCAAAAAATTCTTCTTCATGCATGCCCCACTCTTCTCCTCCTTTTATAACAACGTCAAACATCTTATCCAAAAGAAAGGATAAAGATGAGTAATTGCACATTTGAATTCAAATCAAATTTTGAATTCAAATAGACACCAACTCATCCCTTATCCACTAAAGGCATGAGGCATGGCTTAAATTGTGCATGGAGTGATTTCATGAGAAACCTTTTCTCATGTAATAAATGGGGCATAAAAAAAGGGATAATGTGCAAAGATTGATTACCCATTCAAATTCAAACTTTATTTTGAATTTGAATGGCCAACCAATCATCCTTATCCATTCATATAGCACATTAAAGTGGGGCATGGAGAGGGCTTGGCGTGGGAAAATAATTCATGAGAAGTTTTTTCTCATGAATTCAAATGGGTGCAATGGAAGTGAGGTGGCGCATGGAGATTGGGTCAAGGTGGTTTATTTATTTAAACCAACCTAATTGAACCAAATAAGTTAGATCCAATTAGACTAATTTAAACCCAACTAAATTAGACTTAATTAGGCTCAATAAAATTCTAATCAAATTAGGAATTGATTAAATCCAACCCCTGATCAAATCAGGACCAAACCATCTCGACGATTAGGTCAACTCTTAACCTAATCGGGTCAAACCCAACTGAATCCAATTCAATTGGACTTGATCCAAAAATAATTACTCAATCAAATTGAGTTAATCAGTGATCAAATCACTAATTAAATCTCTCATAAATACTAAGTTCAAATCCGATGGGCAATCGGGCATCAGAATTCATCGATATGTAACCCTGATCGAAAATCCCAACCAGTGGGACTCTTGACCCCGGTACCCATAATGTGTGGAACTCATGATCAGAGAATCCTGATTCTTGATCACTGAGTTCAAACATGTAGATTCTACACCAGCCATCAGATCAGATAGAAACCTCTAATGTGTGTGACCCCACAGGTTTGAACCTAAGCCGGTAGCACAGGAACCAATTCCTATACTAATCGAAGTGACCATCTAGCAATGGTACCCGACATCCGGATAGTCGAATAGTCACAATCGCAATACTCAGAACCTACATGAATATGGTTACTGTATAATTCATCCTTTTGACTTCTGTGTTTAGGATGACTCAGGGTTAAACTGTCAACCCTGATCAGATCATCCGAATCGTGCTCAACTCAAACAGTCATGTGACTCCTCACAAGGACTACCCTGGCCAAGATTTTGCTAAATTGAAACACGACTGTACACAGCTCCTAAACTGGAGTGGTCAATCCTATCTTGACACACGCACTGACAAGTCAAGTACTTGACTACACCCAGCAGCCTTCCGTCACTGAATTAAAAATTCAGGTAGTCCAGTGCCTAAGTGCAGTGAGTTGCTTGCAAGTCACCATGGCGGTCTCAGGTCGGAGGGATATTTATACCCATATTCCATCGGAGCAAATCTTGACAACAGAAATAGCTCCAGAATCAGTCATGTTCAGTGCAGATGTACCCTTACATCTCACCTGTATGCCATACCAGTGTCTCCACACTCATTGGTTAAGAGGACAACCAACCTATATGGCATACAAGGATCTATGCTTGATAAATATTGTCATCCTTAGTAACAATGTATCATTTGGTCGTGAACAGATTTAAGGACTAAACGATAAATCCTCCTTTGTCGAGTCTAAATAGTCCGAAGGACTTCACCACAACATAGGAGTTCATTAGAAGATGAAACATTTTATGATGAAAAATATCAAAAATATTTTTTTATTAATTCATAATTTATATACAAATATAAAAAATAAGCACAACCATCAACAGGCTGACGATTGGCTTTGGGACACTATTCCCAACAAAGTGATCTATAGAAATGACCTAATCCTAATTAACTTTTAATTAAGTTTGATCAATTTTTTAACTTAGTTCATATTTAATCTAACCCTAGGTCTAACCCAGTTAATGACCTGATCAAAGCTAACCCATTACCCTTTAACCCATGTTTTATGAAATTATCTTAAGATCTTTAAATCACAAACCTAGATCCTAAACAATCACTTAATTCTTTTAATTAAGTTCATGGCTGAGGGTTGGGGTTCGGCATTTTGAAAATCATTTTCAACTTTTGAAAGATTTAATGCAATTTAGTGTTGTTTCACTAAATAGGTCAACTCATTTCAAAAATGGTCGGCTTATTTCATTAACAAACACTAATAATTAAAATCAGTCAGAAAAGTAATTGAGCTAACTTTTCAGTCAAGCTGGATTGCTGGTTGAGCTGGCCCGATAAGCAAACAGAACCTTCGTAAGATCCTGTTCTTGACTGATTTTAATCTATGTACATTATATAAAATTTCATGAAATGAAATAGACCTAATCTAAAACATTCATGATAAGATTTATTTAAACTCTTTTAAATTTTCTAGATCGCAACGTACCAGGATAACCTTTGCACTGTAAGGGATAAACCTTACAACAAGACAACCTACAGTCCATGTGATCATTATTTTATTTTTTAAATTTATTTTAATATAATTATGAACATGTTATAAAAGAACCTAGATGCTCTGATACCACTGTTGGAAAAGGTACGGGGTTTCATACATGAATTTCAAAATAATTTTGAAATATAACACAGTAGAATATATAAATTAAATAATTTAATATACAAATGCATGTAATCAGATTACTAAACCCTACAATTAGGATCTATAATATATCATATTATATTTATAAATTAAAAAATAAAAGCTTTGGTATTGATCAAATCAATACTCTAGATCTAAAACAGTTTTAGATCTAAAACCTAGATCACATCTAGATAAGAGAAGAGATCAGATCTCTTACCTTCATGCAGGTCGAGAACTTCATGGTTGATTTTCTTTATTATCTTTGGAGCCACACATATGTCCGATCTCTACAGGTGATCCACATGAGGCTGCAATAAAATCAGAGGTTCGTCGAATGAAGATTCGCTCGAAGTGCTAGCTTCTTGCAGATCCCTCCGAATGGTTAATCTAAAAAAAATATTCTTTGGATCTCTTGGATATTTCATGAGATGTAGAATATGAGGACGAATGAGGGAGAAGTCAAACCTTTTGACCTCCCTAAAATTAGAAATAAAATATAATAGAAAAGATCCTAAGAGAAGACAGTTCTTCTCTTTCAGGTCATCAACAATTGATGTCTTGAGAACATCTCTATGCTAGGACATGAGGAGACCTTCTTCTCTAGATATTTTTCAAACTTTCAGATCTTATGATATCTAATTTTTCTCATAGAAAAATCTCATGATTGATGGAGAAGAAGGGTTCTAAAATAAACCTTAAGAGAAGACCTTCTTTTCTTCTTCTTCTCTCATCAGAACATGATCAGATTATGTCCAAAAATTAGATCACCATGCCCTAACTAATTAGAGCATAAATTCACCACACCATCTCTCTTTCTCTCTCAAATTTTTGTCACATAAAATATAAAAATAAAGAGAGAATAATCTTAAAAAAAACAATAAAGAAAAATAATCTTCTCTCTTACCTTTTGTTTCTACAAGACATCAACTTTTGATCTTTTGATAAAAGACTCTTCTCCAAGGATATTGGTGCCTCAAACCACCCATGCCATCCTCTTTCTCCTCTGCTATTTCTAATAAAATCCATCGATTTTTTTGACTTTTTTTTCTTCTCATATGGGAGGCACCTTTTTTATATGGTAGACTAGGTCAAGAGACCTAGTCCAACAAGGAGTCCATGGGGCGTCCAACTCTTGGATGCCCCTTGCCTTATACTTTTTGTGGAGAGCATGATCAGATGCACAAAAGGGGTGACAAAAGGATAGGATAAGGATGGAGGAAGTTGGCACATGAGAGAAGAGAGGAGTTCTCGTGAAGAGGGACTCTTTCAAAAAGAAAATGAACCTAAACCATTTTCCATAATAAATCAAATCACTTTTCATATTGAATCAAATCAAATCTGATTCAAATCTCTAGAATAAGTGGTGTGAGATTATATTCCTTAGATGTGGATATCATAGAAAAATTATCTAAAAATTAATATGTGGTGTGGGCTTGGAGTTTCTTAGGTGGCGCAATGGAGAAGATGGAATCCTAGTCTAACTAGGATTCTTATATAGACTAGGTCAAGCTCTTTGAACCCAATTTAAATTAATTATAATCTAATTAATGATAATTCTAGTCTAACTAGGAGTCCAATTAAATTAGATTAAATCATATTTAATTCTGATTTAAATCCTGACTTAATTAAGAATTAGGTGCATACAAGTCCTAATCGAACAGGGACTGTTCTCTCTTGCAACTGGCTTATCCAATAAATCAATTAAAATAATCTAATTAAATTTAAATTAATTTTAATTGAATTAAATTTAATTAGACTTGATCTCAATCCAATTGCTCAATCAGATTGAGCCAATTAGTAATCCAATTGCTAATCAATTCTCTTGCAACACTTGCATTAGGTCAAACATCAATCACATTGATCGTTTAACCTTAGAATGATTCTCAATCATCGATTAACCATCTGATTAGGTTACAATCTCTTATGTGTATGATTCTATAGGTTTGAACCTAAGTCGGTAGTACAGAAACCAATTCCTATACCAGTCGAAGTAACCATCTAGCAATGGTTCCCGACGTCCAGATAGGTCAAATGTATGCAAAGCAACATTCTAAGAACCCTGACCCATGGTTATCATATAATTTATCTTTTTGACCAATAATGCTCAAAACAACTTCGAGTATGCTGTCAACACTCATATAAGTTATTTCTATTATGTCTCAAAATTTTGCAAATCTCGTGACTCCTCACAAGGATTACCCAGGCCTAGGTTTTGCTAAATTGAAACACAGCGAGACATTCTCTTTCCGAAGTTAATCAGGAGTGGTCAATCTCATCTTAACTCACACACTTGACTGTACCTAGAAACTTTTCAAACCTATGTTAAAAATACAGACAGTCTGGCACCAAAGAACAGTGAGTTGCTTGCAAGTCACCGTAGTGATCTCAAATCGTAGGGACACTTATACCCATTGGCCTTAGCTAACTACTCTTGACAGTAAAGTGTTACATTGATCACGTTCAATGTAGATGTACTCCTACATCTCATCTGGATGCCATACCAGTGTCTCCACACTACTTAATTACGAGAACAACCAACGCATATGGCATTCAGCAATCTACACTTGATAAGTTATCGTCCTTGTTAATAACTTATTATTTGATCGTGAACAATTTAAGAACCATCCGATAAATCTTTCTTTATCGATTGATTATGGTTCTAAGGACTTCATCATAATTTAGGAGTTCATTTAAGGAAGATAGAACTTTTATGATGAACCTGCTAAATAACTATTATTATTAGATAATTTATATACTAATTCCAATCATCTACTACTTAGATGATTGGCTTTAGGATACATTTTCCAACATTAATTGGATCAAACCTAGTTGAATCTAATTTAATTAGATTTTATTTAATCTTCTTTGCTCAATCAAATGGAGCTAATCATCATTCTAATTACTAATTAATCTTTCATTAATTTACTAATACTTGATGAATTAATTTATTACAATTTTTACATAAGATTAATCATCAATCGAATTGACGATTAAGCTCTTGAATGATTTTCAATCATTGATCAGCCACATGATCAGTCAGAAATTTTTTTGAGTGTGACTCCATAGGTTCGAACCTAAATCGATAGCACAGGAATAACTTTCTGAACCAATCGATATAACTATCTAGCAATAGTGACCCGACATCTGGATAAATCGAATGAAGGCGAAGCAACATTCAAGAACCTACTAATATATGATTACCGTATAATTCATCTCTTTGACCATAATGCTCAAGGATGACCTAGATTTAACTATCAATCTTAGATAAGCATCCATATTGTATTTTTATCTTTTTCAAATCCATCTTATGGATTACTCGAGCTCAGATTTTGCTAAATTAAAATACATTGATACATTAACTCCTACTAATTCGGAAGGGTCAATCCTATCTTGACTCACGCACCAACTTGACAAATACTTGACTGAACCCAGAAACCTTCTGTCACTGAATTATAAACTCAAATAATCTGGCATCAAAGTATAGTGAGTTGCTTGTAAGTCACCGTGGTGATCTCAGATCGGAGGAATACTTATACCCATACCCTTCGTGAGCTACCCTTGACAGCAGAGTGCTTCGCAGTTAGTCATGTTCAGTGACGATATACTTCTATATCTCATGTGTATGCCATCCAGTATCTCCACACTATTTGGTTACAAAAACAACCAACGCATATGGCACACAACAACCTACACTTGATATTGCTGTCATCCTAGTAATACCGTATCATTTGGTCGCAAACTAATTTAAGGATTACGCGATAAATTCTCTTTTATCGATCAAAGTAATCCTAAGGACTTCATCACAGCATAGGAGTTCATTAGAAGATGTAATCTTGTGATGAATAAGGCTAAATAATTTTTATTATTTATCAATTCATATACAATTATAATTAGCACAATCATCAAATGATTGGCTTTAAGATATATTTCCCAACAACTCCCACTTGGACTAAAGCCAATCAATATAGTATCATATACCCATCTTCGATTTATCATCTCAGAACTCTAGATACTGAGGCTTTAGTAAATGGATTGGTCACGTTCATCTTTCGTCGATCTTCTAAAGTTCGACGTCACCTTAACAAATTTTTCGAATAAGATGACAGCAATATAAAATGCTTGGTAAGCTAATGGGACTTCGGCTCCTTAGCATACGCTATGGCTCTGGTGCTGTACAATACAACAGGAGCATCATCGAAGGGTACCACTCCTAGCTTGCCAGTGAATCTGTACAACTACATAGCTTCCTTACAAGTATCGAATGCTGCAATACATTCTGCCTCACAATTTGAATTTGGCTATATTGCTCTGCTTGGAACCTTTCCAGCAGATTGCTCCATTATTTAGGGTGAGGATGTATTCACACATGTTTTTGCTATTAGTATATCCAACTAAAAATTAAAGTCATACTCTACAAGTTTTAAGTTAGATTCTTCATAACCGAACCACCGATCCTTAGTATTTCTCAAATACTTAAGGATGACCTTCCAGTAATTCTCATCCAGATTTTGCAGATATCTACTCACTATCCTAGTGAGTATATCATATCTGATCCATACATGGTGTACATGATAGAATAAATTCTATTCATAAATACTCTATGTATGTTGGACTGGGATAACTCAAGCAACCTCTTAGATATATCTCTATAGATCTTCATCCCTAGGATGAGAGGTGCATTTTTCCAAGTCCTTTATGGAGAATAATGATAATAGTAAAACCTTTATTCTTTATAATGTAAGGAATATCATTTCTGATTAAGAGAATTTAATTCATATACAAAACAAGAAATACACTCATAGAATTATTAACTCATTTATATTTGCAGGGTTCTTCATTCTCAACGAAGCCATGCATTTTGATTATTTATCAAAATGCACATTCCAACTCCAAAATACTTAGCATTGTCTTAGGAGAAAATATCTCATTATGATTAATACCATAATGTTAATGATATCCTTAGGCAATCAGATGAGCTTTGTAAGTCTTCACCTTCTTGTCCGCACTCTCTGATCCTATTGAAGATCCACTTACACCCTATGGATTTTATCCCTTCGGGTGGACAATGAGTGTCCATACACCATTAATCTTCATGAACTCCATTTCAGACTCCATGGCTCTAAGTCACTAATCAGAGTCGGACCTCTGTATGGCATCCATGTAGGTGATCAGATCCTTATTATTCTCATCAAGTTCAATAGAATCACATCCCGAACCTAGATACCGAAGTATCTATCCGGTGGATGCGGTACTCTATCGGATCTCTTTAATGATACCTCTACAATGGGTTTCAGATTTAATCTAATCAAATTTGATTCTATGGGTTCACTAGATTATGTCAGTTCTTCTACCTATCGAGCTTTATAAATTCTATATTAAAGGTATTAGTACCTTCATCATGGTACTCTTTTTTCTGAAAGAAATGCCAAACAACTCTTGTTCTTTAGCATGGTAGAAGTTATATCCCCTAGATCCTTTGAGATTATCCAATAAAATAATACATATAGGATCAAGATCCAAACTAATTGGTCTACAATTACTTGACATAAACCAAACACTCTCAAACCCTAAGGTAAGAGAATATCGGCTTACACCTAGTCCATATCTCATATGAGTCCTTACGACTGATTACTTCAGAATCTAGTTCAGAATATAATAAGCAGTCTTAAAAGCATAACCTTGAGAGGAGACTGACAGACTTGTAAACCTCATTATGAATCGAACTATGTCTAATAAAGTCGATTCCAATAAGAGAAAATTCTATTCTCTTCTAGATATGTCAAAAACTCACCAAAAAAATATTCACCTTTTTGGTCTGACTA
The DNA here is from genome assembly GCF_000442705.2 of Elaeis guineensis. Classification (NCBI taxonomy): domain Eukaryota; kingdom Viridiplantae; phylum Streptophyta; class Magnoliopsida; order Arecales; family Arecaceae; genus Elaeis; species Elaeis guineensis. The sequence continues at coordinate 38,058,811 of NC_026001.2, read as the reverse complement.
AAGAGTTTCAATGCTCTTCTTAGTTTGTTTCTCTACCTTATTATAAAATCATTTGAAATTTTAAATAATCCAAATTTATGACAAATATGTTCGTAGATTCAATACATCATTAGCTCATTCACTTTTTCTAGCAAAAGATGATTCGATCATCTTACTAAAGAGATAAGATTGACAGATCGATAATGATTCACAATCATTGACTTCGAGAATTATCTTCTGTTGATCCTATTCTTGTTAAATGATCAAGCCTAAATTACCAAAGATAGACATTTATAACATTATCTACTTTAAGGAGTTTGTTTATTATATACAATACACTAACAGATTGTGACTTTTTGTCAATGCCATTTCTTAGTTGTCCACATGATTTTGACATCATTAATAATGATCTCACAAAAATAATTAGACAATAATGACAATCACTAAAATGATATTGTTAGAATTAAAAACTTACTTGAGAATTTCTAAAACCAGAATTAGAACATAACTTTCATCTCCAACATTCAGGAACCTCTTGCTATTTTCAAACTTCTACTAATCTAAAGTCGTTGCAATAATTTACATGAACTTTCGATATCCAATATCTAGATAGTAGTGTCACAGATAAAGAAATCACAAGATGTTATCATATAAGTATCTTATCCAGCAACCCTTTGCTGATTTCTCTTTCTTAGCCTATTCAGATCAAGAGACTCTGCCAGACTAGGTTAACCTTAGACTCTTTTATCAGTTTGGATTCCTCAGCCCAAGCACGACTCTTTAGCACCTTCCATTCTTTTCTTTCTCAAAGAATTGTTACCCCACTGAAGACATATCTTTAGAGGTGCAAAAGAACTCCTTCAATATTTGAAGAATTTTTTTCCACTAAGCATCATCAAATTTATAACTAAATTCATGATTTTTTGCTACTCTCAAAAAAATCACATGGTGATATGATCATTTGGCCACTTCTAATAAGTACTTTTGATCACATCATGTGTGTTGGACATAGAAACTTCAAGTGCTGAATCCATAATCATATGTAGGATCTATTCGTGCTCTAGAACTATTTGCAACTTTTGATATCATCTATCGAAGTTAGATCCTATAAATAAGTCACTGTCAAACAGTGAATGGAGCAATGGACATCTAGCCATAACTGAAAAAATACAAGACCTCTATGTTTATGAATTGATTAAGCCTAAAGACTTAGACTTTAGTCTAAAGATTTTCTCACTATTTTAAATGAATTGGTAGCCTCTATATCCAATCTGAGAAATTACCTTAATTCTTTAGTGGGTACTAAAATCTACACAGACTGCATACAGGCCCGAAAATAGCTCAGTCAACCCATATACATCTATGGGTAGGTTCTCAACCAATTATTTTTTCAAATAATTTTTAGTAATTAATTTCATTTCAAATTTTATTTCACTAGGCGATGGGCCTCCACTGAAAGTTTTGTTGGATCAAACCATTAACATAAACCTACTCAGTATTTCTAACTAATGAATGATCAGGTCCGAGGATGACTCGATCCACCCAACCATCATCAGATAGTACAATAGAGTCATCATATGATAAATGATAACTCCATTATTCTGAGAAAATACCAGATGGATGGCACCTGCAATATCAATCAAAAATAATGGACCCATTATCATTCACCTTAATGGAAGGCTATGATCTAGTTATCTCCATAACTAGGTCATTTTATGGATCTAATAATTTAGATGATTTAAGAATCAGTTTAAAGAAGAGATAAGAAGAGATCAATCAATAAACTACAATCCTCCCACTGACTTCACTAAGTCATTGAATTGGATTAGGATCATGCTGGTTGAAATGGCACCTAGATCAGTCACACTGATCAATCTTAATGATATGGGTCAACTTGAATCACTTAGCGGTCTAATCAAGATATAATCTATCAAATTAGCTAAGTAAGTGAGATCGGTAGGAGGATCTGCTAAGCTTGCCTTAGACACCATCGAAATGGTCAGATAAGCCGCTCTCAATTAAAAACCATCGATCGAAATGCCAAACTTACCTTAGACACCAATTGGTTAATTAGTTTCAATTTGACCAACCTAATGATTCGGATTCAACCACTGAGCCACAATCAAGGTCCATTTGATCAAATCAAAGATATAGACTTGACCATCTATAATTATTGTATTAGAGAAACCCTAATTAATCTAACTCAATATTTGATTAGACTTAATCAATTTCTCTACATGATCAATTAATTCTTTGATTCTAATCTTAGGTCTAATCCAATTAAAAGGATCTGATTTGAGCTAACTCATGCTCCCATATTTTATGCAATGTCATTAGATCTTAAATCATAATTCTAGATCTAATCGATTCTACACTTAATTCTTAATTAAGTTTCAGCATTAACAAGGATTTAGGTTTAGGTTTGAAACAATTTCAACCCTTTCATTTTGTAAACAACTTACAATAAATATGGTGCAAAGACTTTCTATTCTAAAACTGGATCGACTTAATCAACATTGAGTTGGCTACACAAGGGGACTAGATCAACTCAGTTCAAAATTGGATCAGCTCAGTGATTGTGTGAGCACTTCTCAAAGAGTTTTAGATCTGAAAAAATCTTATATAACACTAAAATAAAATCAATCATAAACACCTTTTAGATCATATCTAAATTTTTTATGATTCGAGATTTTATTTTCTTATGATTAAAATAATTTTAATCATATAGATTAGATATCTTACATTTCATACAACTTTGTATCACATACAACAAATCTAGAATTTCAAAATCTAAGATTTTGTAGAAAAATAAGTTCTTCCTTTCATATTCTTCTTCATGGGATCTAATCACATGGCACCCTTACACGTCATAAGAGCACTCTATCGAATATGAAGAGAGGGCCTCTAAACCCTTCTTGCTCTTATGATCGGACGGCCTGGTGATCAACCCAATCAAGGTATTTGCTAATCGGATCATCTAATCTAATTATATATCACATATGCATGAATTTAGATCTAATCAAATTATATCAGATCTGATTATAACTTTAGATCATATCTAAATCAGATCATAAGCATCACATGCAACACATAAAATCAGATTTTATCAACGATCAGCACAAACTAGGATAATCTTTTCACTTACCCCTTACAGTGAATAACCTTATGTTAGTTTGTGCGATCAACCATTAATTAAATTTTGATCAAAATATCACATATCAAATTTAAATAAAATTAAAATTTAGATTTAATATACATATCAATCATGCCATAATGAACCTAGGCTCTGATACCACTGTTAGAAAACGTAGGTGATTTCATGCATATATTTTGAAATTTTTTTGAATAAATTATAGTAAAAAATAAATAGATTAATCAAATTAATCTAACATATATATGATCTAATCATCAAATCAATCTATTCTAAGATTTATGACATGATATGTTGTATATAAAATTTGAAATAATTCGAAAATAAAATCAACATACATGCATGTGAGCAGTAGATCACATCTACTTCTAATCTGAGTTCAAAACTCGATACCTAAGCACGGATCGACGATCACTGCACTGAGAGACATGATAGAGATGATCTTTATTAGTTGCTCACAGCTACACATGCGTCCATCCTCTATAGAAAATCCACTCAAAGTTTCGATCTGATCGATTTTTTTGGAAGTGCTAGCTCATGTGAAGACTTTCTTCTTGGCTAATCTGAATCCCTTCTTTAAATTTTTAAAATCTTTTCAGAGGTTGAAGATAGAATTTTGGAGGAGATGAAGAGGTGGAAGAAATATAGAGAGGAAAATAATTTTTTTCTTATATTTTCTCTCTTCCCAAACCCTGAGGACCAAAATCTTAGAAACCTAGTTTTTGCGCACATACCAAGAGAAGAGGACTCTCCTCTTCTTTCACTTTATGAAACCACACCCAAGACCCCTCTCAACATGAAGGCCTCTCTCTCAGATCTCTTACATGCACAAGAATAAAATAAAACTCCTTTTATTTCAACATGTTAGGAGGTAGGGTGAAGAGTCTTAGAGATCATGGACTCTTGATGTGTTGTCACCCCTACTCAAAAATTCATGCCAAAACACATCAAAAAAATATGGGACACCCCTTCCCATATTTTTCATAGTAAATCATTCTTCAACTGATTTTTTATAAAAAATCTCCTCAAAATGTCACACATATAAGGAAAAAAAATAAGTTGGCAGCAAGATCTTAGAGATAATGTCAAACATTGTCTATATGGTATCCTATTTCAAATCAGATTTAAACAACCATTTAAAATCTGATCCTATCCAAATTTGGATGTGAGATAGAGAAGGAAAAAGACTCTTTGGTGTGAAAAAAATCTCACACACAAAAACTATTTGTGCGTGAGGATATATGGCATCAAAGTGGGAGGAACATGGGAGAAGAGTCCTATTCTAATAAGGACTCTTAATTTCCTTATTTGAATCCAAACCAAATCACATCTCGTTTAGTCCAAATAAAATATATAAAATTCAATCTAATTAAATTCATAAATTTTTAATTAAATTTTAATCAAATTAAAAATTGATGGAATCAAATCCTGACCAAATCAGGGATAATTCTCCCTTAGCGAGTAGATAATCTCATAACTTAATCAGGTCAAACCTAATTGAATCTAATTCAATTAGATTTTATTTAATCCTCTTTGCTCAATCAAATTGAGTTAATCAATAATCTAATTACTAATTAATTCTTTATTAATTTATCAATACTTGATGAATTAATTTATTATAACTTTTGCATAAGGTTAATCATCAATTGAATTGATGATTAAGCCCTTAAACAATTCTCAATCGTTAATCAGCCACATGATCAGTCAGAAATTTTTTTTAAATATGACCCTATAGGTTCGAACCTAAGCTGGTAGCACAAAAATAACTTTCTAAACCAATCGATATAACCATCTAGCAATGGTGACCTGACGTCTGGATAGATCGAATGAAGGTGAAGCAATATTCAAGAACCTACTGATATATGGTTACCATATAATTCATCTTTTTGACCCTAATGCTCAAAGATGACCTAAGATTTAACTGTCAATCATAGATAAGTTATCCATATTATATTTCAATCTTTTTCAAATCCATCCATGGATTATCCGAACTCAGACTTTGCTAATTGAAATACATTGATACATTAACTCCTACTAATTCAGAGGGGTCAATCCCATCTTGACTCATGCACTGACTTGACAAGTACTTGACTATACCTAGAAACTTTTCATCACTGAATTATAAACTCAGATAGTCTGACACTAAAGTACAGTGAGTTACTTGCAAGTCACTATGGTGATCTCAAGTCGGAGAGACACTTATACCCATACCCTTCGTGAGCTATCTTTGACAGCAGAGTGCTCTGCAGTTGACCACGTTCAGTGATGATAGACTCTTACATCTCATCTGCATGCCATATCAGTGTCTCCACATTATTTGGTTACAAGAATAACCAACGCATATGGCACACAATAACCTACACTTGATATCGCAATCATCCTAGTAATAGCGTATCATTTGATCGCGAACCAATTTAAGGATTATGCGATAAATCCTTCTTTATCGAGCAAAATAATCTTAAAGACTTCATCACAATATAGGAGTTTATTAAAAGATGTAACCTTGTGATGAATAAGATCAAATAACTTTTATTATTTATCAATTCATATACAATTATAATTAGCACAATCATCAAATGATTGGTTTTAGGATATATTTCTTAACAGAAGAAAGAAGGAGAGGTCATCAACCATCTTTCTGATGAGACTACACCAATCAACTTTAGATCTTTGTTATAGTTTTATTTTATTTTATTATTTTTTTATATTTTTTATAATTAAATTTTTATTCTAATTAATGTAAAATTTATTTTTTTGCACTTTAAATTTCTATCTTTTATTTTTATCGTAAGTAGATGCTAGGATCTAGTTAGTAGATCTTAATACTAATTTATTTTATACCTTTTAAATTCTTATTATTTATTTTTATTATAAGTAGAAGCTAGGATCTAAATAGTAGATCTTAGTACCAGATTTATTTTTTATACTTTTAATTTTTATTTTTCGACTTAAATTTATTTTCTTAAAATTTTATTTTTTTATAAAATTAAAGATTTCAAATCAAAATACTGTCTTCTCTATGGATTCGATCCAATTCATTACTTTCTATATATTTTTAATTTTTATTAAAGTTAAAATTAATTTGATAAGTATGGTGTCCTAACGACAACATCGCAAGCATATCAATTTTTGGCACCATTACTGGGGATGGCACCAATTTTAATATTTGATTTCTTTAATTTTCATGTGAATATAGCTTACTAACTTTTCTAATTTTTTTTTATCTTTTTGTAGAAAAAAAAAGAGAGAAGAAAAGAAGGGTGAAATGCTTCAATTTGATGAGATCAATCCTAACCCTAACCCTAACTTTTTTTTTAGTATTAATTACTTTTTTCTCAAATTAATCTAAAAATTTGCCCACATAAATGTAATAAAAATTGCATGATAAGAGTAGAAACTTAATTGTTAAGAAACATTCATCATCTTATATTTACTTTTGGTGATTGCTGGAGACAAGATAAGCTTTTACGTTTGATTAATTTCATGCATATAATTTAGTTGCATAGAACTCCTTATTTGAAATTAGTTGTACATATTCATCTCAAATCAATTTAAGGGCAAACCCACTAACCAGATAAGGTAGAGATTTTATTACCCTTTCTTAGCCCAAAAATAACCTACTAGCATCCCGCATTAACCCAAGCTTATTTAAAATTAAGTAGACGTTGGCCCTTAGAATCAATTGAGTTCGGTTTGAGTATTGTGGTGAAGTCAAGTGCAAAGTTTGGACTCACCCCTGAAACTGGTGTCTAAGGTAAGAGGTTATAAAGGCTAAGCCTAAGTAGACTCATGGTTATTTAATTGATTTTGTTAGCTTATCTGCTCAATCCAATTGGTGTCTAAGGCAAGCAACGGGGGGACCCCACGACCCCACCTCTTACTTGGCTAGTTGAAAGAAGTGAGAACAAACCAATTTGCATCTAGACCCAGCCACTTTATATTAAACTATTAGGTCTAAGAAACCTGTAGGTGTCTAGGTTTAATTGTTTGCTAACTTGATTGCAATTAACACTTAACCACAACTAATTCTTCTTCTTCTCATCTTTCATCTTTAGATCTAAAGCTTTCTTAAGGTTCTCGCCTTTAGAACTTCTCTCTCTTTTCTTCTTCTCTTTCCTTTCTCCCTCTTCTTTAAAAAAAAAAATCTGAACCACACACATTAGGGTTTGCACTAGTACATGCATGGTAGGAGATATCTTTATTCTGATCTATTTGAATCCAATCTTGAAATTGAATGACTGATTTACATTAAATCTGAAAATCAAATGGTTGAAAATCCTAGAGAACCACCTAGACAAATGAAGAAATATTTTATTCCTTCCACCTATAACCCATCGACTTGCATCACTTACCTGATATCCTTATAAGCCATTATGAGATCAAGTCGACCACAATTCAAATGCTCCCATCTTTTTTATGGGAACATCAATGAAGATCCTTACAAGCATCTAGATGAATTCTTAGAAATCTGTTCTACAGTGAAGATTCAAAATTTTATTGATGATGTACTTAGACTGACCCTATTCTCCTTCTTACTTAAGGATAAAGCCAAGTACTGGCTTGGCACAATAGGGAGACCAATTCGAACTTGGGCTGAAATGCAACACGAGCTTCTTAAAAAATTCTATCCCATAGGTCAAACCAACACTATGAGGTGAGCCATCACTGGATTTGCTCAGCTTTCAGGAGAACAAATTCACAAATCTTGAGAGAGACTTAAGGAACTTCTTCGAAAATGCCCACGCCATGGTCTATCTAAGTGATAAATTGTTCAAGCTTTCTATGAGGGTTTAGGTGACTAATATAGACAGATGGTAGATGCATCTTGTGGAGGTGCATTCATGAGTAAGAGTGAGGATGAAGCCTATACTTTGTTTGAAACTTTGAGTGAAAACTCGATCAATCATGCTTCATTATCCTCCTACGAAAGATCGATCCCTCACCAAAAGTAGGCAGAAATTTTTTAGATCAAACAAACAGACTCTAGTTCTAAGGCTGACTTAAATCTAATAGCTCAAAAATTAGATAAAATCGACCTTCTTGCCCAGAAGTTAGATCAGTTCCTAGTCTTAGGTCAACAATCTCCTATGCAATACACACCACCTTCCAATTATCTAAAGATTTATTCTATCTATGCTAGTCCAGCCCATCAGGTGAGTGAATGTCCCATGGCTGCATAGTTTTCACCTTTCATCCAAGAACAAGTTCAAGCTGCCCAAGGTTACTTCAAGCCTATCAATGATCCATTCTCAAACACATATAATCCAGATTGGAAGAACTACCTTAATTTTTCTTGGAGACCCCAACAGACTCAAGTCCATACCGAAATTCCTCCTATGCAAAACTTTCAGAATATGCCCCAATACTAGGATTATGCCTATAATAGAGGTCAGCCTACCTGCCACCTATCACAATTAGCCATTATGCCCACCTCCTCAATAGATCAATCTAGTCGACGATAGATTTAACCAACTTCAATAATTGATTATGACCCAACAGCAATCATCGCTAGGCTAGAAGCACAAATAAGATAGTTAGCTGAGTCTACCATGAGGAGAGAACCAGGTCAATTGCCAAGCCAACCGATAACAAATCCCAAGAACAACCCATCCACCCATCAATCACCTAGACCTAGTCATCAATTCAATGTCCCCCCTAAGAATCCTCAATTTGAAAATGCTAATGTAATTACTGAACTTAGAAGTGGTAGGATTCTTAAGGACCCATATCATGACCAGGTGAGAGAGGCTAGTACTGATGCTAGCAAAAATGAGAACTTGAAAGAAGAGGTTAGTACTGAGACTAACCCAATAGAAGAACCTGAGTTCGAAACTAATACTGATGCTGGTTTTAATTTGAGTGAGAAAGACAAAGAAAAGAAGAGAGCAGATGAGTTATCCGAGACATAAAAACCAAGAGTCCCGTTCTCTTCAACCCTAGAAATCGATTCTTTCTATAAAAAGCTAGGAGCATGCAATGAGGAACTAATGGAGTTGTTTAAGCAAGTTCACATTAATCTATCCCTTCTCGATATAATTTAACATGTCCCAGCTTATGTTAATTTTTGAAAAAACTTTGCACCCAAAAGTGTGAGTCATGAACCATAAAGAGAATTGTACTATCTGAGGATGTTAGTACAGTCCTGTTGAATCCATTATCTCAGAAAATGAAAGATCCTAGTGCTCCTTTAATTTCATGCATTATAAAAGGCATCACTTTAGATCGAGCCTTATTAGACTTAGGAGCTAGTGTCAACCTACTTTCAACCTTAGTCTCCAAAAAAATTAGGATTGAAGAACTAAAACTTACGTCAGTTATTCTATAATTATCCGATAAATCTGTAAAGATGCCACGTGATCTAATTGAAGATGTCTTTGTTAGAGTGAATCAATATTATTTTTTAGTAGACTTTCTTATACTTGATATGGAACCATCCCAGGAGTTGAATCGAAATCTCGTAATTTTAGGTCGTTCATTCCTGGCAACTGCCAATGCCAATATCAATTTTAAAATAGGAGCCATGGATATTTTTTTTGGGGATCAAAAGATAAAATTAATATTTTTAATACCTCAAAATACACTCAGAAGAAGGAAAACTATTCGATAATTGATTTGACAGATGAAATAGTTGAAATCGATTCCTCCTTTGAATTAATAAAAGATGATTTTCTGAATGAGCCAATTGAAAAAATTCAAATCCAGGAGGTGAATGCCCTGTTTGATTCACCTCACCCACCCTACCCACTAGAATTTGTCAATCTAATATTCGACATGGGGTAAGTGAGGATAAATCTGCATTAGTCTGGCTGAAGACGATAAATCTAACTCTTTCTGAGAGACAACTAAGTTTTTGCTTTTGATATCTTTTGTATTTTATTTAGGTTAATCAAATCTTGTTTAGTGTCTCTTGTAAAATTTGAAGACAATATTGGCTAAGTTAGGAAGAGAACTAATTTTGAAAAGACTTCTGGATCAGATGATATCTCTCCTTTTCTTTCTCTTTTTATGCATCCTTTATTTTTTCTACTCTATTGAGGACAATGTCGATTAAGTCGGGGGAAAGAATAATAAAAAAATTTTAAGTCTTCAAGTAAATTAGTATTTAGCATTTAAGTACCTGATTATACTTAAGAATTGAGTTAAATCAAGTATTTTTTTAAAAAAATTGATGTACAGACTAGAGAGTTTGTGAGATATTGAGGGATCAAGTATTAAGAAAATTTAATAAAGAGTTAAGTTTAGAACTTAAACAATTTTTCTTAAGCATTTCTAAATTTTTCTACCAGCATCAAAAAAGAATTTACTTCCTATGGACTTGTGTAGGATAATTATACATTTCTTCACATAAAAATAAAAAGAAAAAAAAAATTTAAGTACTTCATGCTGAGTAATCGGGCCTCTTTGTCTAAGCAAGTATTGAGTTTCACATCAAAAGATATGAAGGACAAAGAAGCTTTGTTGCAAAGCTAGTTTTAACTTGTAGCCTGTTTGATTCGAATAAGTAAATTGAGGGGTATTCTATACCTAGTACTCTAAAGCCATCTAATTTGAGAGTCATTGGCTGAAAACTCACTATATGGGTCAAACAGAAAGTTTCAGGGGTTAAGACACTCAATAGCAATACAACATTATCAAAAAAAAATCAATAAATGAAGGACAGAAGTAACAATATACTTATCCATATGAAGGTTAATAATTTGGAGATAAAAGTGGAGAAATTTAGAAAAAGTTCATAAAAGATTTAGTATTCTTAGTTTAACTTCTACATTAATTAGTATTAATACTCCAATGATATACCTCACTCACGCTCTACCGAACGTTAATGGCCCTTTTTAAAATTGCTTGGTGATATTCAAAACTTTAAGTTAAATGGTACTTAATTTTAGATTCTTTCTTTACTTGAAGATGAGTGAAGTTCAAGTTAGAGAGTGTGATAAGTCACATATTTTTATATTTATTTTAGATATTTTTGATAATTTATGGTGCTAATATCTTCTAAAAAATTTAATTTCATAAATAAATTAGATTTTCATATAAAAATAAAAAATATAAAATTAGAGCATATTTATAAAAAATAGATGTCAAATTAATTAAGTAATTTAAGCATCAAAATAATAAAAAATTAATGAGTAATTTAATATATTTTTTTTTATTTTTCAGACATAAAATTAGAGTAAAAATCAAGCCAAAATATCTCAAAAAATATTTAAAATAGCCATCGGTGCACGGTGGACCGACTACTCGATCCACAGATTTAAGGGCACGGTTCACGAAAATAGATCACGATGCAAATGTGGCCTATGACGGGCGGATGAGTTTTTGCATGATCGAATGACAGAGATCAATCCAAATACACGATCGGACGGTCCAGAATGCACGTTACCATGTCCAACGGTGGTGGTCCACTCTCAGTGTGTGATTCGACAGTCCAAATCAATTTGAATTGAGATCCAACAGCTGCTATTAGCTACTGACTGAAAACTAAACAAAGAAGGAAATCTGATATGCCATCCGATGGTTGAAAATGATCCGTCACTTAATCTGACGACTGGTGTTCATCCCTGTGAATAGGAGAGATTGAGCACTAATCAACAACCAGAATTCCATCTATCACATGATTCGACGGCTATCATTGATCTTGATTGAGAGAAGGATTTAAACAGAGATTTTTGAAGTGATCTAGGCAGTCCAAATGCAATCCAATGGCCAGAATTAATAAATATAGGTTTAACACAATTTTGAGAGATTTTAGGACTCCTTTTGCTACCAAAAAGAAATGAAAAATTCACCTATAAATAAGAGGTCCAAAAATAAGAGGAAAAAAAAGAGAAAAAATCAGTGAAAAAATAAGAAAAAAATAAAAAAAAATTAAAAAGATTTAGGGATCCAAGGAGAAGAAGGAAAAAAACCAATTCGTTCCACGAAGTACGAAGGAAGGAGAGATTATCAACCATCTTTCCGATGAGGCTGCATTGATCAACGTCAGATCTTTATTATAGTTTTATTTTATTTTATTATTTTTTATATTTTTTATAATTAAATTTTAATTTTAATTAATATAAAATTTATTTTTTTGTACTTTAAATTCTTATCTTTTATTTTTATCGCAAGTAGATGCTAGGATCTAGTTAGTAGATCTTAGTATCAATTTATTTTATACTCTTTAAATTCTTATTATTTATTTTTATTACAAGTAAAAGCTAGGATCTAAATAGTAGATCTTAGTACTAGATTTATTTTTTTATTTTTAATTTTTATTTTTTGACTTAAATTATTTTTTTAAAAATTTTATTTTTTTAATAAAATCAAAGATTTCAAATCAAAGTACTGTCTTTTCTATGGATTTGATCTGACTTATTATTTTTATATATTTTTAATTTTTATTAAAGTTAAAATTAATTTGATAAGCACAATATCCTAACGATAACATCGCGAGCATATCAGTTGGTCACATTCAATAAAATAGACTCCTACATCTCACTTGCATACCATACCAGTGTCTCCACATCACTTGATTACGAGGACAATCAATGCATATGGCACACAACAACCTATACTTGGTAATCACTATTGTCCTAGTAATAGCATATCATTTGGTCATGAATAAGTTTAAAGATTAAGTGATAAATCCTCCTTTATTGATTAAATTAATCCTATTGACTTCATCACAATACATGAGTTCATTAAGAAGATGTAACGTTATGGTTGAAAAACTAAATAACTTTTATTAATGATCAATTTATATATATTTATAATTAGTACAATCATCAAACAATTAGTTTTAAGACATAATTTCCAACACATATATCAAACTTAATGAATTTCCTTAATAATCTTTTCACATATACTCTCAAAGCTTAGAAAATTCATTAAGATAACTTAAACTATAATCAATATAGATTTACGTTCCAATATCCCTAGTATCTATCCACCTACACTCATCCTATATCTGACTTTATATTTGAATTCATCCACTTATAATCTAATACCATATTAATTATCATGCACCCAACCCGAGATTGGGAGTCAAAGGGTTGCGGCAATCGCTGCATATGAAGAATTCTTCATATAAACATGTAAAGCATCTCATCACGATATTATAAAGTAATAGCAGAATAAAATTTAAATAGTTAATACTTAACTTTATTCAAATAATTAAATCAAATATCTTATAAAATAATATTTTATGATCTTGCATCAAATTTGAATAAATCCTAATCTAAAATAAAAAATCAAAGTCTGCCCCTAGTTTCTCTCCTATATCAAATTTTTGAGTCAAGTTAGTCTTCTGAATCTATAAAAATAATAAAATATAGAGTAATGAGCTAGATAGCTCAATAAGTAATGAATATCTTGATTAGATAATTCATGTGATAATATGGGCTGCAGATATTAAGTGTATTTTATCATTAATTAGTGCATAAATATAATTAAATTTATTTTTAAAATATAAATTTAGTAATATTAGTATCTTTCAAATATTTATATATATAATCATATATCTGATTTCAAAACAAATCATATTTAAAAATTTGATTCAAATAAATTTTACTTAATTCCTCAATCTTTAATTATGACAATACTTATACCCTATGGTTGAACCAGAATACCACACTTATATCCTATGATCTGATCAAAGTATCATACTTATATCTTATAGTAGGATCAAAATATTATACTTATATCCTATCATGTGGTCAGAATACCATACTTATATCTATGACGGGGTCAGAAATAAAATCATGAGCTCAGAGTGCCAATACATAACCTTCAATTAATAAGGTTCAAAATATAGTAAGGCTGAGAGTCCAAATTTGATTTGTATTAATTTTTTTTAATAGAATAGCATATATTTTATCATCAAATCAAAATATACATATATGATTTTAGATCAATAAATAGTTATAGCAATAGTATAAGAAATATTACTACAAAAATTTATATCAATTATCATTCAAAATATATTTCATAAGATTGATAAATTACATATAAATTTATTAATAATTTATTCAATATTTAAAATAATATTATATAAATAAAAAATCTAAAGAAGGTGAATCATTATTTAGCTTACAAGCAAATCTAAGCTATCGATGCAATTAATCCTGAAAATCCTTCTATGGGCCTGATATATAAAACTCATATTTCGATCAAAATTTTATTATAATTATTTTAAAAATAAAAATTCTAAATCTAATATCCCAATAAAGGTTGGCCAAATAATAGCGTCTGAGATTTTGATAAGTCAGTCAAGGTCATCTTGAAGGAAAAATTTTTTGATCGGATCGTCAGAGTATATCTGAAAAAATTTTCTATTCTAAAGATTACATAACAATTATGGATTACCTTGTTCACAACAGAATAGGGATCAAAATTCTTAGGAGAACTCGAATCCGATGCCTCACTTGGTCTGAACGCACAAATCTTCTATTTTGCACGCACGTCAGGCTCTATAGAGAAGAGGGAGGATTTCTTCAGGCATTAATTTTTAGAAGAAAAGTGAGGGGAGGGATGAGATCTCATCTTGTAGCAAGAGAGGCACCAGGATAGGGAGTCTTCACGCCATCACATGGGAGACTCCACACACCATGAAGATAAAGGGATGCCTCCTTTTTTTTCTTTGCCGCACCACCCTCTCCTTTATTTCACCATGTAATGTTATTTCTTTTGTCGCACAAAAGGATTTCATAACCACCGATTGTAAGTGGCCCCTTCTTTATATATAAGACACCCTAACTCTGATCTAGTCCTAACTAATTTAGGACATAGGTTGTTATCCTTGTCTAATAAGGAAACTCAAGAGAGATAATTTTGATGCCAACCATCACATGAAACCTCTTCACGCACGCACATAGGGAGGGGCGAAAGCTTTTTAGCACCACACATCCTCACTTGGTCGGCCACCAATGAGAGAGAGTCCTACTATTTGGGACTCTAAGGATCTCATCCAATCTAGGTCCAAATTGAGTCCAATTCGAACCTAATTCAAATCGGATTCGAACTAAATTCAAAGAACCTAACAATCCCAATCTAATTGAGATTTTGGTCTAAATCTAACTTGGATTGTTCATCCAATCAAGTCTAATTAAATTAGATCTAATCTAAAATTAATTAGGATATAAATTTAATCTCTCATAAATCTCTTAGATCGTTGATCAGATCATCATCATCTTCGAAATTAAACCTGAACCTCATATCCTGTGCTAGCTAGACATAGTCAACTGTTTAATCCCGTATGACTTCTAATTTAATTCTCAATTAAGTTAATCTATTTATTCAATCAAGTCTCATACTTTCAAATTGAATGCATGGATGGATATTAGGTCAATTCTTTTCTACTTGGCCTGATTTTGTGCGTAACTCCATAGGTTCGTACACTAAGCTGGTAGCATAAAAAACTATTTTTTGTACTAATCAAAGTTACCATCTAGCAATGGTTCCCAACATCTCGATAGGTCAAATATATGCAAGGCAATATTCAAGAAATATAAAATATGGTTACGGTATAATACATCTTTTTGACTTTGAATGCTCAGGATGACCTAGAGTTTAACTGTCAACTCTGGATTAGTCATCATATTGTATTTCAATCTTGTTCAAATCCTATGAGCCATCACATGGATTGCCCTGGCCAAGGTCTTACTCAATTAAAATATAGTAATACATCAACTCCTAAAATATGGAAGGGTCAATCTTATATTGATCCACACACTGACTACCACAAGTACTTGACTGTGCCCAAAAATCTTCCGTCATGGAATTAAAAATTCAGATAGTCCGACATCAAAGCTCAGTGAGTTGCTTATAAGTCACCATGGTGATCTCAAGTTGGAGGAATACTTATGCCCATATTCTTCATGATTTTTGATAGCAGAGTGCTCTGCAGGTGAGTCACTTATTTGATGATGATGTACTCCTATATCACACCTATATGCCATACTAGTATCTTTACACTCCTTGGTTAAGAGAATAACCAACCTATATGACACACAACGATCTACACTTGATAAATGTCATTGTCCTTTAATGACGTATCATTTAGTCATGAACATATTTAAGAACTATTTGATAAATCCTCCTTTATCGATTGTCATATAGTTCTAAGGGTTTCATCATAATATTAGAGTTTAATAAGGAAGATGTACACCTTGTGATAAAAAATATCAAATAATTTTTATTAATTTATAATTTATATATAAAATAAAAAGAGCACAATCATCCAAATAATTGACTTTAAGACATATTTTCTAACAACTCCTACTTGGACTGAAGCCAATCGACACAGTATCTAATACCCATCTTCCATTTGTGTTCAATGAACTCTTTGATTTTGAAGATTTTTGCAAATAGGTTGGTCAAATTTTTCTTTTTGTCGATCTTTTGAAAATTGACGTCACCTCGATTCATGACCTTTCGTACAAGGTGATAACAATGTAGAATATGTTTGATTCTCTAGTAGGATAACTATTTATTAGCCTGAGCTATTTCTCCAGTACTGTCACAACACAAGGACTGAACCATCCTCTAAGCTTGCTGATGAACTTTCATAACTAGACCACTTTCTTGGCAGTATCAGATGACGCAAGGTACTCAGCCTCACATACTAAATTAGCTATGATATGCTGCTTGAAATTTTTTTAGTAGGTCGCTCCTCTATTTAGGATAAACACATAATCCAACACACTCTTGATATCATCATGATTTGACTGAAAATCGAAATAAGTATATCCCACATGTTTTAAGTCAATGTCTCCATCATAGAGCCATTGGTCCTTAGTATTTCTCAAACACTTAAGGATGGTTCTTACAACCTTCCAATGGTTCTCTTCCAGATCAGACTGGTACCTACGCACTATTCCTAGTGAGTATACCACATTCGGCTTTGTATATATTATAGCGTACATGATAGATCCCACTATCAAAGTATATGGGACTCTAATCATGTGCTCTTTTTCTTGAAGAGTTGTCGGACAATCCTTCTAAGAGATAGTAATTTCATGATCTATCAGGAGATAGCCTTTCTTAAAATTCTCTATATTGAACCGTTTCAGCACGGTATCTATGTTTATGGATTGGGCAATCTAAGCAACCTTTTAGATCTATCTCATATATCTTTATCCTTAGGATGTAGGATACTTCTCCCAAATCCTTCATGGAGAACTATAATGATAGCCACAGCTTCACACTTTATAAAGCAGAAACATCATTTTTCATTAACAGTGAGTCATCCACATACAGTACAAGCAAGATGACTTCAGAACCATTAGCCTATTTATATATGTAGGATTCTTCTCCGTTCTTAATGAAACCATACATTCTGATCTTATCAAAATGCATATTCCAACTCTGAGAGCATTGCCACAGGAGAAAACATCTCATCATAGTCAATACTATTACATTGACAATATCTCTTGGCAATCAAATAGGCTTTATAGGTCTCCACCTTCCTATCTGCACCTCTTTTTCTTTTTAAAAATCCATCTACACCCTATGGATTTTATCCCTTTGGGTAGATCAACTAGTGCCATACATCAATGATCTCCGTAGACTCCATGTTGGATTCCATGGCATCAAGCCACTTGTCAGAGTCGGATCTCTGCATGGCATCTATGTAGGTGATCGGATCCTCGTCATTTTTATCAAGTTCAACAGGATCACCATCCTAGATCAAGAAACCATAGTATCTGTTTGGCTGACATAGTATCCTATCGGATCTCCTTAAAGGTGCCTCAACAATGGGCTCTAAATTTAATCTAATCAAATCTGGTTCTATATTTCTACTTGTTTGTGTCGATTCTTCTACCTATCGAAATTTCTCAAGTTCAACTTTAGTGGCAAGTACCTTCTCCAAGGAACTCTTTTTTCCAAAAAGAATGCCTCAAAACCCACAAACACCATTTCTTTGTTAGAAAGGTAGAAGTAATATGCCCTAGACTTCTTAGGGTATCCTACAATTAAGCAATTATTGGATCAGGATCCAAGCTTATTGATCTGTAAATATTTTACATAAATCAAACAACTCTAAATCTTAAGGTAAGAGGGTATCGATCTACACCTAGTCCATATCTCATATGGAGTTTTTGTGACTGATTTGCTCAAAATATTATTCAGAACATAACAAGCAATCTCAAAGATATAATCTCAAAAAGAGATCAACAGACTCGCAAACTCTATCATGGACCAAACTATGTCTAACAAGGTTCGACTTCTCCTTTTTGAGACGTCATTATGTAGTGGTGTCCCAAGAGGGGTCCATTGTGAGAGAATTCTATTCTCTTATAGATATGTCAAAAATTCATTGAAAAGATATTCACCTCCTCGGTCTGACTGAAGAGTTTTAATATTCTTTCTAGTTTATTTTTCTACTTTATTATGGAATCGTTTGAATATTTCAAATGATTTAGACTTATACTTCATAAGATAGACGTACCTATATCTCGATAAGTCATCAGTAAATATAATAAAGTAGTAATACTCTCCTCTAATGCCTATGTTCAAAAGTCCATATACATCACTATATATTAGACCTAGAACATCACTGGCTTGCTTATCCTTTCCAGTAAAGGATGACTTGATCATCTTTCAAGAAGATAGGACTCACAGATTGATAATGATTCACAATCATCGATGTCGAGGATTCTCTCTTTAGTTGACCTGTTTATCCTATTCTCATTTATATGATCGAGTCTACAATACCATAGGTCGGCATCTGTGATATTATCTATTCTAGAATATTTGTTTGATGTGTATATTATATTAACAGGCTGTAATAAAATGAAGATGCCATATTTCAATTATCCACACATAATCATGATATCATTCATAATGATATCACAAAATTTTTTTTTTATTAAAAAATTATAATCATCTTTGATCAAAGAGTTATGAAAATAATATTCATAAGAAAAGATGGACAATAATGACAATCATCTAAAATAATGATATTTGAATTGAAAATAAGCTGATTTTTTTTCTATAGCTAGAACTGGAATAGCTCTTCCATTTCTAACATTCAGAATCATTCGCTCTTCTCAAATTTTCTACTACCTGAAGTTTTGCAATGAATTACAGATATAAATCGAACTTCTAATGTCTAATACCCAGATGGTAGCATCACGAGAGAAAAATTACAAGATATTATCATATAAGTACCTTGTCCAGCAATCCTTTGCTGATTTCTCTTCTTAGGCCTGTTCGGATTAAGAAAAACTAGATATAGAGGATAATTTCTCTTTTAGTCCCTAGCTTTTTGCAAAGAAGCATTCTACCTAACTCTGGTCTGTTTTAGATTTGGTTAGTTCGATTGGGCATGGAAGCCCTAGCACGATACTACTGCACCATATTTGTCTTTCCTCTCTCCGAGGATCGATGCCCTATTGAGGATCAATCCTCAAGTATGACAAAATACTTGTTCAACATTTGAAGTATTTCTTTCAGTTGAGCACCATCAAATTTATAACTTTTTTTTAAATTTATCACTCAAAGCAGCTCTTATTATGCAACGTATTATCGTACAGTCATTGAGTCACTTCTGATAAGTATCTCTAACCATCACATTAGCATTGAAAGCTAGTACTTCAGGTGCTGGATCTATAATCATATATAGGATCCTCTCATACTCGAGAACTATTCTCAACTTTTGATACCAATTATCGAAATTTGATCCTATAAGCTTGTCATTGTCCAATAGTGAGCGAAGTGATAAATTAATAGCCTTCATTAAAAGAAAAATAATAAGATCTATTAGTATATGAATTATTTAATCCTAAAGACTTAAATTTTAGTCTAAAGGTCCTTCCACTATTTTATTCGAATTGATAGCCTCTACCTCCAATTCGAGAAATTATCTTAATTTCTTAGTGGATACTAGAATCCACACAGACTGCACAGAGTCTGACTATGGCTGGCCAACCCATATACATCTATGGGTAGATTCTTAACCAATTATTTCTTCAAATAACTTCTAATAATTAATTTTGCCTCAATTTCATTTTAGTAGGCTAGGGCCTTCATTAAAAGTCCTACTAGGTCCAACCATTAATATGACCATACTCAGCCTATCTAACCAATAAATGATCAAGCCCAATTATGGTCGGCCAATCTGACCACCCATCAGAGAGATATGACTGAGTTATCATATAATAAATGATAATTTCAATATCTAAATAAGCACCAAGCCTATGGGTCTACAATGCTTACCTAAACTATCGGACCCATTATCATCCACCTTAATAGAAGGCTATGATCTAGTTATCCCCATAACTAGCTTATTCTATAGACCTAATAATTTAGAGAATTTGATTTAATGATTTGAAAATATATTGACCAACGAGTCTTAAATCCTCCCACTAACTTCACCAAGTCATGAAAAGGAGTAGACAAGTTGGTCCATTAGACTAGCAAGTCTAAATTCTCTCACTGACTTCACTAAGTCATGAAGAAGATTAGAGACAAGTTGGTCTAAGGATATCTCAATCAGTCAAACTGATTTAATGATTTGAGAATAAGAGAAGAGATCGATCAAGAGTCAAAAGTCCTCTAACTGACTTCACCAAGTCATTGAATTGGACTAGAGACAAGTCTGGTCTAGAGACACCTAAATTAGTCACACTGATTTATCTTAATGGCATAGGTCAACTCGAATCAATCAATGACCTAATCAAAATGTAATCTATCAAATTAATCAGATAAGTGAGATCAGTGGGAGGGTCTGCCTCGGCTTGCCTTAGACACTATCAAAATGATCAGGTAAGGGGACTATCAATTAAAAACCATTGATCATATTGTCAAATAATATTACCAAACTTATCTTAGATGCCAATTGATCGATTAGTTTCAATTCGATCAACCAAAAGACTTGGGCTAAACTATTGAGCCACGATCCGGTCTATTTGATATGGTCAAAAATATGGACTTGATTAAGCTATAACTATTGAGATTGATCTTAAAAAAATTCTGACCTAATCTAACTCAACTTTTAATTAGATTTAATCAATTTTTCTAATTAGTCAATATTTATTTCTAACCCTAGGTCTAACCTAGTTAGAAGATCTGATTCTTGCTAACCCATTGTCCATCAATTTATGAGGTGACTTACGATCTTCAATTCTCAAATCTAGATCACTTAATTTCAAATTAAGTATGTGAAAAATATGTTTCAATTTATAAAACTATTCTACTAAGGTTTCAAGTGAAACATATCATATGTTTCAAAAATTCATATCTTAAAAATCTAATTTTTAGATCTATGTTTAACAATTAAAGATGCATAAATTTGATTTAAATCTCATATATACATCACATGTATTATAGCAATATTTAGATCACTACTGATTACATCATATGTAACATACAATTTAGATTTTAAAATAATTTTAATATCTAAATTTATTTCATTAAAATTATAACAAGTCACGAATCATTTTAGATCTAATCTAAATATATTCATGATCAAAATAATTTTAAAATTTTATTTGCTATTCTTCTTCATGAGATATAATCATATGGCACCCCTACATGTCATAAGTATACCCTACCAAATAAGAGAAGAGGGTCTTTAAATCCTACTTGCTCTTATGATCGAATGGTCTGACGATCATCTCAATTTGAGTATGGACTACTAAGATTTAAAATTTAATTTCTAAAATTAATTACATCTACATGTACATTGTCTAATAATCTACATGTATGATATGTAGAAAATCCAAATGTGTACTTTTAAACATGATCATATCATTGATATTTTACATCTAATCTAATTAGATCAATGTATCATATTCATATTTCAGATCTGAAACTAAATTTATATAGCATATAAAATATTTAATTTAAATTTAAAATTATATAGAAAATAATTCAAACATGTACATGAATGCATCAAAATAAAATTCTAATTAGTCCCAATTTGATGTTGTGCAGAATTTTACTTAAAATTAGATCTGAAAATCTATCAAAATAGATTCAATTCAGATCTTAATTAAGTCTAACTTTCAATCCAAAATAATATCATAAAAATTTTATTAAAATATATTTAAATATATTTTAATTTGATTATTATTTCAGCAAAAATCTATATCAAAAAAATTCTATTATAATAGATTTATAACAACCTTCAATCAACCTTTGATTAGGTTCTTGAAATCTAGTGAAAACTAGATCATAAATTTTATATTAACAGATCTAAATTAGATTTATTATGTAACATAAAAATTTGATCATATATCATATACATACATATCAAAAAAATTAATCTATGCATCCATATATCAGCTTGGCTCTAATACTAGTTAAAGAAAAAATTCTTCGATCTGATCGGATCGCGAGGGTGTATCAAATTTTTTTTTTTATTTTAAGGATTACATAATAATTATGGATTACCTTATTTACAGTAGAATAGGGATCAAAATTCTTAGGAGAATTAGAATCCGATGCCTCTTGAGGTCTGAACGTATAGATCCTCTACTTCACGCGCACGTCAGGCTCTGTAGAGAAGAGGGATGATCTCTTCAGGCATTAATCTTTAGAAGAAAAGTGAGGGGAGAGATGAGATCTCATCTCATAGCAAGAGAGGCACCTAGATAGGGAGTCTTCATGCCATCACATGGGAGACTCCATATGCCATGAAGAAAAAGGGATGCCTCCTTTTTTTTCTTTGCCACACCACCCTCTCCTTTATTTCACCGTGTGGTGTTATTTCTTTTATCGCACAAAAGGATTTCATAACCACCAATTTTAAGTGGTCCTCTCTTTATATATAAGGCATCCCAAATCTGATCTAGAGTCCTAACTAATTTAGGACACAGGTTGTTATCCTTGTCTAATAAGGAAACCCAAGAGAGAAATAATTTTGACGCCAACCATCGCGTGAAACCTCTTCACACACACACATAGGGAGGGGTGGAAACTTTTTAGCACCTCACTTCCTCACTTGGTCGGCCACCGATTAGAGAGAGTCCCTGCTATTTGGGACTCTAAGGATCTTATCTAATTTAGGTCCAAGTTGAGTCCAATTCAAATCTGATTCGAATCAGAATCAAACCAAATTTGAAGAGCCTATCAATCTCAATCTATTTGGGATTTTGGTCCAAGTCTAACTTAAATTTTTAAGCTAATCAAGTCTAATTAAATTAGATCTAATCTAAAATTAATTAAGATATAAATTTAATCTCTCATAAATCTCTTGGATCATTGATTAGATCATCATCATCCCCAGAATTAAACCTGAATTTCATGTCCAGTGCTAGCTAGACATAGTCAACTGTTTAATCCCATATGATCTCTAACTTAATTCTCAATTAAGTTAATTTATTTGTTCAATCAAGTCTCATACTTTCAAATTGAATGCATAGATATTAGGTCAATTCTTTTCTATTTTGCCTGACTTTGTACGTGACTCCATAAGTTTGAATACTAAGCTGGTAGTAGAAGAAACTATTTTCTGTACTAATCGGAGTAACCATCCAGCAATAGTTTCTGATGTCTGGATAGGTCAAATATATATAAGATAATATTCAAAAATCATGGAATATGGTTACCATATAATACATCCTTTTGACCCTGAATACTCAGGATGACCTAGGATTTAACTGTCAACCCTGGATTAGTCATCCATATTATATTTTAATTTTTTTAAATTCTGTGATCCATCATATGGATTGCCCTGATCGAGGTCTTACTTAATTGAAATACAGTGATGCATCAACTTCTAAATTATGGAGGGATCAATTCTATCTTGATCCACACACCGACTACCATAAGTACTTGACTGTGCCCAAAAATCTTCGATCATTGAATTAAAAATTTAGGTAGTCTGATACCAAAGTACAGTGAGTTGCTTGTAAGTTACCATGGTGATCTCAGATCGGAGAGACACTTATGCCCATATTCTTCATGAGCTGCTCTTAACAGCAGAGCATTCTACAGATGAGTCACTTATTCAATAATGATGTACTCCTACATCTCACCTGTATGCCATACTATTATCTCCATACTATTGGATATATGCCCTAGAAGCCAATCTTAGCTGATGCATATGATATTTTTAGGACATGATTTTATACTTTATGGGCATTTATATTACCATTCATATTTTATGTATCCATGAATCATCTAAGGGATTAACAAGATGATGACACATATTCTTAAAGAGTTGAAAATTTGAGACATATTTTATTGATGGTTAATTCTTAAATTACTCTTGATCATGAAATCATCATGGGGATGGTGATTGATCTAGATAGACCAGTGCACGGATCACTTTTTTCGGACAGACGAGTCTCGAGTCTATGATGTAGTGACATTGAAGTGAGAATGCAGGTAGTTGTTAGAGAATAACTAGCACTGAGCGTGACCAACATGAAAAGTTACATGGATGTCTGCTTACTCGTTAGTGACTTTCTCGATACTGCAGTTGTATAACTGATCCTTTGACCTGAGATGGCACTACTACTCACAGTGAGGCTGCTGGAGTTTGATTGACACATAAATATTGATCTCAATGAGCCATTATAGTAGATGTTGGCGATAGTTGGTCCACTATAGGAGTAGGGTGTACATCAAGATGGGATCTATCGATCCTAGCAAAAGAGAGTAGTCCTTTGAGATTTAAGAAGCTGAGTCTTTAAGTCTATAGCCATAGTAGTGTGATTAATAGAAAGGAGTTTTCATGAAAATCACATATGAACTTGAGCTAATTGAATCTATCATATGATCGATGATGAGATTTGATGATTCATCCATGATCTGCCATCTAGTCGAGACTCACAATAGAGGGACTGTATCATACATTAACTGTACCTAGAGATTCATTACTTTTTATTCTGCTGAGTTGCCACTACATACTGTTAGGTGTCACTGATGGATTGTGAGACTCACGAGCATCATCCTGATGATCGATGATCCTTGATGGACAGAGTTGGAATGGTTCCAATCTATTGAAAAGAGTTTCAATGATATTATGATAGGAATCATAATATATCTCACTACCTGACAGAATAGAACCTATGGAGTTACACACAAAAAGATTTTTGACTGATCAGATGGTTGAATTACGATTATGAATCATGATAGAATTTGATTATCAATTTGATTGATGATTGATCCAATGCAAAAGTTACAATAAATAACTCGCTAAAGAGTTAGTGAGTTATAGGCGGATTAATTAGCAATTGGATTGCTAATTGACTCAATTTGATTGAGCTATAGGGCTTGCATCAAGTCTAATTAAATTAGATTTAATTTAACTTAATATGGATTTGATTTGATCAAACCTAATTGGGTTATGAGATAACCAAATTGCATGGGAGAATGATTTCTTGTTGAATTAGGATTTGAGTTTGATTTAATTTTTAATTAGACTCAGATCTAAACAAGAGTGTTTGAGTTTCTATTTGGACTAAGAATTCTCATCTTCATAGGTGCACCAAATCCTAATTGGATTAGAATTAAAATTAAGTTTGACTCAAGCACTAAGAGAGAGTCCAAAAGGATTAGGACTCCTTCTCTAATTAGGTCACATCTAATCTAAATAGTTTGGGCTCCAAATTAGATTTGAATTTTAATCTATTTGAATCTAATCAATTTTTAATATGATTAAGATTGGTTAGAGTTTAAATTAATTTAAATCAGCCACCTAAAAGAAGAGTCCCATGAGATTGAAACCCTTCCTTTCCATGCACCAACCAAGGTCCCACGCCAACCAGATTTGGATGCCATATTTTTCCATGCCCCCTCTCCTATTTAGCATGTAAGAACCATGGGAAAAACCCTCTTCTCCATGAGATACCTGGGCACAAAATATTTGGATATTGGGCGGCATAAAATCAAGAGTCCAAAGAAGTTTGGACTCTTATCTCCTACTCAAAATCTAACTCCTCTTTGCCTATTTAAATGTGGGTCATGAGGGACAGTTAGAACCTGATGGAGATCAATTTTGAGATGCCAAAATCAGAGGAGAGTGCATGGAGAAAAATCAAGGGGAGAGCATGCATCATGGAGGTGGAGGGCGTGAGGTATGTGTTGGATTTTGATGATGCAGTGGAATATGAATTTTAAAAATTTTAACATGCATTCAATAATTGAAAATAAAGTTTAACATTTAGACAAGTCTACCAGAACACAAAAGTCCTAGGAACTCTTGATGACTACAATCAAATATCAAAGATCAAAAGTTATATACCATCATAAAGACCGCAAATTGATAACTTTGATATCTCCATGAGACTCCAAAGTAGAAGCCCTCCAATGATGATCCACACATGAGAGATCAGGGCTCTTCCGAACTCGTCATGGTGCTGCAGCCTTCTTCGCAAGCTTGCTACCGTCTATCTTTCATAAGAACTAGTTGCATCACTGCTTGTACGTCTTCAAGACCTCCACTAAGACCTCTTTAGCAACCCTTCCTCAAAAGATCTCATTACACACACATCAAATTTTATGTTCAACACATGAATAATTTGATTTTTGGACAAGCATCTCATACTTTTTATTTTCTTTCCTTCCCTTCCTTTCTATTTTTCTCTTTCTTATCCTTTTTTTTTACTTCAGATTTTTCTTGACTTATCCTCATCTAATCCCACATCTAAAATAATTTTTGGATGAATTTTATGCCATATAGGATGCCCCTTATATAAGAAATGAAGGGGTGCCACATAATTCCCAAGGGGCGCCAACTCTTGGCATCCCTTATTCATTACATGCACCAAATTAATTTTTTCATGGAAACTAAAGCATAAAGGCATGGAATAAGAAGTGTTTCATTAGTAGAAGGACTCTTCCTCTATGTGAAAAAATTAGAATGCCATCTTGTTGCCCAGCTATGCAACCCAAAAGGGGGGATGAATTGGGTTTCTAAAAATTTAAACTTAACTTACAACTTATGAAGAATATTTAACAATAGCAAGATAATAAGGAGAGTGTAATTGATGCAAGGGTAATGGTTGGATGCAAGAATGCAAGAGAATAAAGAAGTTTAAAAGGAAAGCAATTAAGCACAACACAAACAAGAGGATTTATAGTGGTTCGATGCCAACCTTGCACTTACATCCACTCCCCAAGCTCCTACTTAGGAATTTTAATCCACTAAATTGTATTCAACCTGAATACACTCGTCGGAACCTCCGACTCCAGCTATTCCAAGCTAGAACACTTATTTTTCGGATACAAGCCAACCCAATACAATCCGATTCAAGGTTCGGATCAACCTTCCCATATTTTGGAATCCTTCCAAAATAAAAAATAATGACCAAAAAGAGTATTACAGTTAATAGCACAGAAATAAAGTGAAGCTCCTTTAATGAGCGAATAAGGCATTTAATACACTTTACACAATTTGAAGGAAGCTCTTTCTGATTTTCTCAAGATAGTTGGAGACTTGAATGAGCACTTGAGGAGTTGGTGAACTTAAATTAAAAGCTTCTTGAATGCTTTAAGTGGGCTCTTGCTTAGGGTTGAAAAGAATGCTTGAAGAACCTTTTTCAAAATTTTTCTCTATTCTTCTACTTGTTGATTCCCTCCTTTAAGTCCCTTTATATAACTTCAAATAATGATGGAGTGTAATCTGGGCTGAAATAGAGCCATTAGAGTACATTAAATGAGCATTAAATGCAATTGAAATGGGTTAAAAACTAGCCATTATAGAATTTTTTCATCACAGGGGTCGACTCATAGGGTCGACTCATGCTCATGGGTCGACTCATAGGGTCGACCTCTGTGGAATAGAATAGAAAATGACTGTTCTGTAATTTTGGCCTGCGAAGCAGCAGAGGTCGACTCATAGGGTCGACTCATGCCAAAGGATCGACCCATGGGGTCGACTCACAGAGAGTGCCAGCCAAAATTTCAGCGTGCCATTCAGTCCTTTAAGCCATGAGTCGACTCATGGGGTCGACTCAAAAATAAAAACCTAATTTTTTACAAAATACACTTCCAAAAATATTGAAATTTCTTTCAATAGATTGTACATCTTCAGTTCTTGCTCTTAAGGCTTCTGAATCAGATCTTGACAAAATTATGATTTTGCCCCTGAAATGCAATATGTCTTTTTCCAAGCCAAGATCATTAGTAATCCCTTCAAATGCGTTGTAATCATCAAAATCAATTCAAGGAGCAACACATCTTATGGCACGTGGAAAAAGAAATGGTGGAAGAATTCAAGAGCAACACATCTTTTTGATGATGACAAAACACTTGAGCAAAAGCATATATAAAGTATTGAACATGAATTTCAAATTTATAAAGATGCATCACTTAGATATTATAGCTAAGTATTGGAACAAAATGCATCATAATCAGTTTGAAGATAAATTTGAAATTTGCTAAAAATTTAAAATTTGTTTATAAGTTCATTTGATTGGAAAAAAAATGTGACATAACAATTTACTTAATGTTCAATCTTTATTGCTCTTATTGCTCAACCTCAATCTCGATGCTCTACTCCCCCTTTTTGACACATCAATGGAGATTCTTTACTTTTTATTTTTTGAATATATTTTTTCTATTCCTTCCTTTTGATGGGAGCAATTTTATATTTTTAGCTTCCTTCTTTATTGCTTATTATTTTACTCTCCCTCAATATAGCAATCGTAAAAAAAATATATCAATTTGCTCATTGAAAAGATATTGCTATTCAAGTAATTAGAATTTAAAAGTAACTCCATTTGATCAGAGATATTCATGAAAGTTAAAGTGTATATATATATATCCAAAGGATGAGTGAGTACAAAGATGTTTCAATACATAAGTGTTGACTTAGAGTACAAAAGACATAGATAGAAACTATCCAAGAGTCAATCAGTCAACATTGCATTACATGGCCTACAAGATAGATCCTAGACAAAAACTAAAGAAAAGACAGACTACACTGGATTTAATAGATATCATGATTGGATGGATCGGAGTCTGATGAATCAGAGATGGGGTGAGGAGATGAAGGATCATGTCCACGAGCTCGATCTCGACCGCATCTGCCTCTACTACGGGTAGAGGTGCCAGCATGAGTGGAGGGGTAAGAAAATCTTGAAGTCTAAGAAGCAAAGGACTGAGCTACAAGAGAGTCTGATGGTGTCCAGAAGGTTCAGAGCTCTCGAAACAGATTGTAGTAGTGTAGTGAATTGAGTGGAAGCATGCTCACTAGAGCCCCTGATCTCTCTCTTCAACAAGTCAAAATCACTCTCTAAGACTCTCGCAGTCTGGCTGCCTCCGCAGATAGGTCTGAAACCTCAGTGATGTCCTCATGTGGCTGTGGATGGGCTAGAGCTAATACTTACCTCTGCAAGTCAAATACTCTGCCAGTCAGTCTCACTACACAACCCTCAAGCTGCTCGATGTGTACTGACTAATCAGAGATCATCTAAAATACAGTGGAGATGTGGGGGATCAGTGTCTAATCAGATACATCGTGAGATATCGATCCCTGAGCAAAAGCTGAAGTACCCATCTAACGAGATAGTATGGAAGCTACACACTGAGATATCATCTCTATCTGATCATCGGCCAATCTGATCTCTGAAGGATGTACTCTGCTGTCCAGCTGCTGAACTGAAGTGTGTCTCCTCGTAGACTCTGATGGCCCAGCCTCATGGTCAGAAACAAACTGAATATCTGAAGATACAGTCCTGTGATCACGGAGAGGTGATGATGGTCCTTCCTCCTCGGCTCTGTCCTCAGCTCTCTCTTCCACATCTTTTGTCCAACCACCATCAGTCTTGAAAAATTCTATGCGGTGCAGAGTATGGCGGTTGATAGTGTCAGAGTGAGATAGCCTAGCTACTGCCTCCCCCTCAAAGCTAACTCCAAACCTCCTAAATACTAAAGTGAGAGCCATACCGAAAGGCAAATGTACCTTGGACCTATTCAAGGTCTCTCTCATAGCCTCAATCATCAATGCTGGGAGGTTCAGGGGGGTTTGAGTAATAATATGATACATAATGCAGATGTCTCGATCAGAGAGGAGATCATGTCTACCACTTCTAGAAAAAAATAACTTAGTTACCATTTGGTGGAGCAGCCTCATGTCAATGGAAAGAATCTTAGCCTCTAATTTGTTTAGGCTTCCAGTGAAGGTTCTTCCTAGAATAGCATTTATTCCCTCCTCCTTAACTGGGAGTTCCATGTTTGTGTATCCCTCACAGGGTAAATGAAGAATTTTTTCTGAGAGCATAGGATCTAAGCTAATTTCTATACCCTTTACTGTGGATTTTACTGTTTCATTGCTGTATCTCAAATTCAGATAAAATTCTCTAACAAGATCCATATAGGTATTTTCTTTTAGGGAGCAGTAGAATTCCAACCTTGGTCCTTAATTTTTGATCCGATAGAGAATCCTTCCTTTTCAAAAAATCTGAAATTAATATTTTTGCCAGTCTCTACCTTCCTATCCGAAAGGGGTACCTTACTGGGGCTGATTGGAGAACGAGTTGTAGCTGGAGCAGATGCAGGAACAGGGATTGAAGCAGAAGTGGTCTCGGTTGCTTGTCTCTTCCGCCGCACACTTTCTTCCAACCCGCGAACTAATTTTCTCCTCTGTGGAAGCTTCATCTTCGGAGCCATTTGCACAAGCAGAGCTAGCAAGGAACTTAGGAGAGCAAATGTGGGGAAAGATAAAAGGTTTTTAGGGGAAGGATAAGGATTTTGGAGAAGAAAAGTCTCGATTTGAAGAAGATGGATAGAATCTAGGGTAAGCTCGACTCACTCCGAATGAAGAAGGAGAAAAGGGAGGAGCTTGGTTCCAAGAGGGCATTTAGAGGGTGAGAGATGGTGGGAGAAGAGTTTTGGAGAAAAACTTGAGTTTGAGGAAGAAGAGAGGGAGTCTTTCGGCTTGGTGGAAGGAAGAAGATGAAGAGTTGGGTCGGCTCAAGGGAGGTTTTCTAACAAAAAGAAAGCATCCGAAGGATTTAGTCAATATTACAAGTTTATCCTAGGGTCGACCCTGGGGGTCGACTCATGGCACAGAGAAATTCAGAAAAATGATGAAATATTTTAAAAAAATTTAAAATATTAGGAGAAGGATGTTTACCCAAAAATTGATCATGAGAATATTTATTTTGGGCTTTTGAACTCAAAAGAAAAGATGAGAATTAAGTTAAAAGAATTTTTGGCATTGATATCTTGGAATCAGAGAGACACCTAAGCAGATGGATCAAAGATTTCTAGTTCTCTCCTAATTTCACAAAATCTATCTTCACTTAAGGCCTTGGTAAAGATGTCAGCTAATTATTTTTCAGTGCAAACATAGTCAAGAATTATGTCTTTATTTTGGACATGTTCTCTTATGAAATGATGCCTGATTGCAATATATTTTGACCTAGAATGTTGAATTGGATTTTTAGTGAGATTTATAGCACTAGTGTTATCATATCTTATGGGAGTTTTATTGAGTTTGATACCAAAGTCTTCGCATTGTTGCTTAATCTACAAGATTTGAGCACAACAACTTCCGACTGCAATGTATTCAGCCTCGGCTGTAGATAGTGCTACTGAATTTTATTTTTGCTAAACCAAGAGATTAGGTTAACTCCAAGAAATTGGCAAGTTCCACTAGTATTTTTTCTATCTAATTTATATCCAGCAAAATCGACATCTGAATATCCTATTAAGTCAATTAGTGAGTCCTTAGAATACCATAATCCTAAAGTTTGTGTACCATTTAAATATCTAAGGATTCTT
Organism: Elaeis guineensis; assembly: GCF_000442705.2. Classification (NCBI taxonomy): domain Eukaryota; kingdom Viridiplantae; phylum Streptophyta; class Magnoliopsida; order Arecales; family Arecaceae; genus Elaeis; species Elaeis guineensis. The sequence continues at coordinate 38,027,019 of NC_026001.2, read as the reverse complement.
TTAACTGCATTCAAGTGTGATTCTTTTATTAAAAACGAGCACATAGGCAAACACTAAACATAATATCAGGTCTACTAGTAGTTAAATATAACAGAGAACCAATCATTCCTCTATAAAATTTTAAGTCTACACTTTTATCTTCTTCGTCCTTGTCAAGCTTACATGATGGGCTCATGGGTGTGCCAATTATTTTGGAGTTCTCCATTCCAAATCTTTTGAGTAATTCTCTTGTGTACTTGGTTTGGGTGATGGAGATTCTTTCTTTCGTTTGTTTGATTTAGAGTCCGAGAAAGAATGTGAGTTCTCCCATCATGCTCATCTCGAACTCTCCCTGCATGAGCTTTGCAAAATCTTGACAAAGAGTTTCATTAGTAGACCCAAAAATAATGTCATCAACATATATTTGTATAACTAATATATCATCTTGATTTCTTTTAATGAAAAGAGTTGTGTCTACATTTCTCTTAAAAAATTATTATTAAGTAAAAATTTGCTTAGCCTTTCATACCAAGCCCTGGGTGCTTGTTTTAAACCATATAGAGCTTTATTAATTTAAAAACGTGATTAGAAAAAGCATGATTTTCAAAACCTGGGGGTTGTTCTACATAAACTTCTTCAGCGATATATCCATTCAAAAAGGCACTTTTCACATCCATTTGGAATAATTTAAATTTCATAAAGCAAGCATATGCAAGTAGAAGTCTGATTGCCTCTAATCTAGCAACAGGTGCAAAAGTCTCATCAAAATCAATTCCTTCTTCTTGATTATAACTTTTTGCAACCAATCTTGCTTTATTTCTTATCACATTTCCATGTTCATCCAATTTATTCCTATATACCCATTTTGTGCCAATTATTGAATAGTTTTTAGGTCTTGATACTAAGGTCCATACATTATTTCTTTCAAATTGATTAAGTTCTTCTTGCATTGCATTAATCTAATTATAATCTTTTTCAGCTTCGTCTATAGTTTTAGGTTCAAGATGAGAGACAAAAGCAAAATGATTGAGTGCATCTTTAAGTGAGAAATGAGTTCTTACACTATGTGTAGGATCACCAATGATTAGTGTTAGGGACAGGAGGAAAACCTCGCCCTAACTTGAGCAAAGTCAAAGGCCCGGTTCTTTTAGACCGGATGGGGGGAGAGGCCTTGCAACGCCCTAATGTGCCCCCACAGCCATGTCAGGAACAGGAGGAGAACCTCGTCCTGACATGAGCAAGGTTGAAGGCCCGGTTCTTTTAGACCGGAGGGGGGAGAGGCCTTACAGCGCCCTAACGCGCCCCCACAAGCCAGGCTGGTAACGAGAAGAGAACCTCGCTCCGGCTCGAGCAAAATGGAAGGTCCGGACTCCTACGGAAGCCGGGTTCCGCCGCCAAGGAAGACTTAACCCGGACTCCTACGGGAGCCGGGTTCCTATGCCAAGGAAGACTTCGCCCGGACTCCTACGGGAGCCAGATTCGCCGCCAAGGAAGACTTAACCCAGACTCCTACGGGAGCCGGGTTCCTACGCCAAGGAAGACTTCACCCGGACTCCTACGGGAGCGGGTTCCGCCGCCAAGGAAGACTTAACCCAGACTCCTACGGGAGCTGGGTTCTTACGCCAAGGAAGACTTCGCCCGGACTCCTACGGGAGCCGGGTTCCGCCGCCAAGGAAGACTTAACCGGACTCCTACGGAGCCGGGTTCGCCGCCAAGGAAGACTTCACCGGACTCCTACAGGAGCCGGGTTCCTACGCCAAGGAAGACTTCACCCGGACTCCTACGGGAGTCAGGTTCCGCCGCAAGGAAGACTTCGCCCAGACTCCTACGGAAGTCGGGCTCCATCCGCCACTTCTGCAGCGAGGGTTGATAATGGTGGCGAAACTCGGCCGCGTAACAAGGTCGGATGAAAGGAAAGAGCCCCCCCCCATGACGACATCTACGTCAAACAAGCCAAACGACAAGAAGGGTTCAAAAGACGATAATATCAGTGCTACGCGTGGACAAGGTAACACAAAATGTTCCTTTTTCATTTCCGATATACGAACTACAAGGCCAGGATGGCCAGGAAAAGAAGGACAAAACGACAAAAAAAAAGTAACTACATGATAAGACATGAAGACAAAAGAGCTCTAAGGAGGCCCTGCTCCCTCCGACCTAGGGTTATCACCCCCATCCCTCAACCAGGACTGCCTCAGGTTCTCCATTGCTTCTTCTAGTTCTTCCTTCTTCCGCAGCATATCCTGAAGCGCCTGACGAAGTTGCCGGCTCTCAGCCTCCGCTTCTCGACGCCACTTTCGCAAAACTTCGGACTCCGCCTCTGCGTCCGCGACGGCCTTCCACTCAAGCGCCAGTTGGATTTTCACTTGTTGCAGCTCGGCCATCTTCTCCCCAAGGGAGACAGAAATCCCTTCGACAGTGCCTCTCAGGGCTTGGAGCTCTTCGGTATCTTGGGCGGAAGTAAGCTGCGCCCTAGTAACCAGCTGCCTCTGGAGATGAACGACCTCGTCCGCCGCCTTCCGAAATCTCCCTTTGTATTCTTCCACTTGCCGGCGCCAGCTGGCCCGCTGCACATCGTGGCTCATCTCGGCGTCTTGAAGCTGCTTCTGGAGGTCGGAGACCTTCTGCGGCCACTTCTGTTCATTGTCAACTCGTGCCAGGAGCCGGGATGAGTTCCCTTCCAGCTGGCCGATCTTCCTCCTCGCAGCTGATAGCTCCACCTTAAGGGCGCTGATCCTGGCTTCTTGAGCCCAAGTCCGGTCGCTGGCGCTCTTCTTACATTCCTCGAGCTCCTTTGTGAAGTTCGCCTTCCTCCGGCTGTAATCCATGATTGCCTTCACTTGGAGACTCCTAAAGTGGGTGGCCTCAGCGGCGGCTTCGAAATGGCGTTGTCTCGACTTGCAGAGCTCACCCTCCGACTTCTTCAACTTCTTCGTCAGGTGGAGGACCTCCTTTTTCAGCCGCTGGATGGTTGACTTCAGCGGGACCCCCAGGGGCAAGGGAAGTGCTTCAGCAGGGCACTGCCATCGGAAGGTGCAAGCATCAAAGACCGACTCATTACAAGAAGAAAGGCAGAAAGGAGGAGGAGGGGGAAGGAGAGGCCATCCACAATAAGAAATTCGACTTTATTGATTGAATAATTTTGAAGACAAACAGAAAGAAAATATGGCGATAAAATAAGGGTACTAGATCGGAGGTCTCAGACCTCAGGGGCAGGAGGTGGAGGACTCGGCGCGGGGGGTGCGATTGCGGTGGCGGCGGACGAAGGGCCGGCCTCGTCTTCAGATTCCTCAAGAAAGCCGAGATCGAGGTCTGGGTATCTGCTGGCCACCTTCTCTTGGCAGAGCTCGAACCCCTTGGTGAACGCCTCCTGGCCGAACTGAACGTTCAGTTCCCTCATCTCCGTGGAAGCCTTGAACTCCTCCACCGCAAGGCCCTGGCCTCCGAGACCAGAACCGAAGTCTGCTCGACCAAATGGGCGACCTCGGCCTCCGCCTTCCTCGCCGCCTCCTCCAAAATCCGTCTCTCCTCCTCCGGGCTTGTCTCTCCTCTTCCCGGGCTTGCCTCTCTCTCTCCAGGGCCTCCTGGAGGGCGGCTACTTCGGCCGTCTTCGCTTGGAGGCGAGCAACCTCGGCCTGGTAGCGTTCCTCCCCTGAAGGAGGTCCCTTCTCATGTGGCTCGTCGCCTCGACATAAGCGAAGAGCTGGTGCCCAATCTGCGAAGACGGATGGAGAATTAAACAAAGGCCGAGTGACCAGCAAATAAACACCCGCTTACCTCAAGGAAGGACCCAAAGAGTCCCAGGCCCGTTGCTCGGGATCGATGCGGTTGATCCTCTCCACGACGTGGACAGAATGCAGCCATCAAGCAGCCCCTGATCAGGTCCTTATCATTGAAGGGGTTCTCCGATCCCCCCTCGGAGCAGACGGACTCGTCTGCACAGCTCGATGGTTGCTCGCCCTGCGAGCCACCGATTTCCTCCTTCTCCCCGCGGTGGGCCCTCCGTGGGGCGAACCCCCGGAACGGAGACCCCGGTCGGCGGGCTCCTCGAGGAAGCCCGGGGGCCACTGGCTCGCATCCGAAGGAATGTCAATGACGGGGTCGCCTGGACGGGCGCAGCCAAGCTCGTCTCCTCCGCCCTGGCCCTCTTCACCGATCCGGAGGCCGTCGCACCCTTCCTCTTCTGAGCTCTCATACCCTTAGCAAGCATCCGCGTGGCTTCGGCGTCCATTGCTAAAAAAAAAAAAAAAAAAAAAAAAGAAAAGAAGAAAAGAAAGAAAAAGAAGAAAAGAAAGAAAAAGAAAAAAGAAAGAAGAAGCGACACCGATCAGTCCAAAAAAAAAAAAAAGAAGAAAGAGAGAGAAAAGAAGAGAGAAAGAAAGAGAAAGAAAAGAGCGGGAAGAAAAAGTAAAAAAGAAGAGGAAGGCAAGAAAAGAAAAGATAAGTACTTGCTGGATCCTGAGGGCTCAGGCCGATGTTGAAAAGAAGCTGCTCCCTCAGAAGATTAGGAAGGGAAGGAGCGGGATAACTTAGAAGCTTCTGGGCGGCCTGGAGGTCGTCCTCTCCCAGGCTGGGAGCCCGACGGACGGAATCCCTCAGAGACCCCCAAGGGGGCAGGCCCAGTTCTAGGGTCGGGCAGTAGACAAAGAGAAATTTCCCCTTCCAATTGTGAATCGAAGAAGGGGCGCCCTTCAGCAACCCCTTCTTACCAAACTGGGGGGAGAAGTACCACCAGTCCTTCGCCGAAGGATGGCGTTTGAAGGTATAAAAATGCCTGAACAAGGAGAGGGACGGCTGGACCTCGGCTATGTGGCAGAGAGAGAGAAACCCTATCAAAAACCTAAAGGAATTCAGGGCCACGGAGGTGAGAGAGATGTCCAAGAAGCGGAAGAAGGCAGCAACAAAGACAGGAAGCGGAAGCCGGAGTCCGGCACGGAATGCTTCCTGATACAAACAGAAGCGACCGGGAGGAGGAGCGCTGGCCCAGTCAGAAGGGCCAGGTAGCTCCAGGTCGTACTCCGGAGGAACCCCATACCGAACCCTTATCAGGAGGAGTTCATCCGAAGTCGACGAGCATGGAATTGCGCCCGGTGCAAAACCGGGCGAGCCCCAGCCCCAGGCGCGGGTTCGTCCGCAGAGACAGGGACCTGGGGGTTTGAAGCAGAAGAACTCTCGGAACTGCCGGGAGCAGAAGAGTCAGAGGACATTTTGAACAGTTTCGGAGAGAAAACCTAAGGGATTCTAAAAAGGCAGACCGAAAGGGGAACGAGACGCCGAAGGTTAACTCGGAAGGAGGCACAAAAGTAATGAAGAGAGGAGAAGCCCCTAGGCGGTGAGAAGAAGGTTGGCACTAACCTATATTGCTCTGGGGACCTGGGGAACGAGAAACGAGAGGCGCTTACGGCTCGAGAAGACGTTCACAAGAGCAGGCTCTCGAAGAGAAGACAGACACCAAGCGAAAACTCAAGAATGGAGTAGGACGCCTGAAAGGGGGAGGACGGGTTTAAATAGACCTGGGATCCGGTGCCATAATGATCGCGAATCCCCCTGGCCAGTCCGCATCCGACACGTGTCCCACTCCCCCTGGCAGACGGCTAAAAGCGGCTGACGGTTGGCAGGATCATAATTGCGCCGTACCTAGGCCAGTGTACCTGCGGGATTTTCGAAGCATCCCCTCGTACCGCTCCAATTCGAAAAGACTCCGGCACGCGCTCATTCAATGCCAAAATATCTGGAGGCGGCAGTGCGCAGGATTCGAAGGGACGGTTCCGGCTGTACCCATCTCTCTCTCTGTGTACTTCCTTCGCTTGAAATTCAAACTCGAAAGTAGGGGGACTGGTGTTGGGTATAAAATACCCACAGCCGAAATCCTCGGTGGAATCGGCTTCAGAACAGCTCCGCCCGGACTCCTACGGGAGCCGGACTCTGCCGCTGACATCAGCACAGCTCCGCCCGGACTCCTACGGGAGCCGGGCTTCACCGCCTACATCAGAACAGCTCCGCCCGGACTCCTATGGGAGCCGGGCTCCGCCGCCGACATCAGCACAGCTCCGCCCGGACTCCTACGGGAGTCGGGCTCCGCCGCCTACATCAGAACAGCTTCGCCCGGACTCCTACGGGAGCCGGGCTCTGCCGCCGACATCAGCACAGCTCCGCCCGGACTCCTACGGGAGCCGGGCTCCACCGCCGACATCAGAACAGCTCCGCCCGGACTCCTACGGGAGCCGGGCTCCGCCGCCGACATCAGCACAGCTCCGCCCGGACTCCTACGGGAGTCGGACTCCGCCGCCTACATCAGAACAGCTCCGCCCAGACTCCTACGGGAGCCGGGCCCCGACATCGACTGCAGCTACAGAGCAGCTCCGCCCGGACTCCTACGGGAGCCAGGCCCCGCTCTCAGTATCAACTGCTGGTAAGCTCCGTCCGGACTCCTACGGGAGCCGGACTTCACCTCTAACATTGATTGCAGAGGACTCCGCCCGGACTCCTACGGGAGCCGGGTTTCGCCCGCAACTTCAGCTCCGAGAGGGCTCCGCCCGGACTCCTACGGGAGCGGGCTCCGCCTCCGACATCAGCTACAGAACAGCTCCGCCCGGACTCCTACGGGAGCCGGGCTCCGCCTCCGACATCAGCTGCAGCACAGCTCCGCCCGGACTCCTACGGGAGCCGGGCCCCGACATCGACTGCAGCTACAGAGCAGCTCCGCCCGGACTCCTACGGGAGCCAGGCCCCGCTCTTAGTATCAACTGCTGGTAAGCTCCGTCCGGACTCCTACGGGAGCCGGACTTCACCTCTAACTTTGATTGCAGAGGACTCCGCCCGGACTCCTACGGGAGCCGGGTTTCGCCCGCAACTTCAGCTCCGAGAGGGCTCCGCCCGGACTCCTACGGGAGCCGGGCTCCGCCTCCGACATCAGCTACAGAACAGCTCCGCCCGGACTCCTACGGGAGCGGGCTCCGCCTCCGACATCAGCTGCAGCACAGCTCCGCCCGGACTCCTACGGGAGTCGGGCCCCGACATCGACTGCAGCTATAGAGCAGCTCCGCCCGGACTCCTACGGGAGCCAGACCCTGCTCTCAGTATCAACTGCTGGTAAGCTCCGTCCAGACTCCTATGGGAGCCGGACTTCACCTCTAACTTTGATTGCAGAGGACTCCGCCCGGACTCCTACGGGAGCCGGGTTCCGCCCGCGACTTCAGCTCCGAGAGGGCTCCGCCCGACTCCTACGGGAGTCGGGCTCCGCCTCCGACATCAGCTACAGAACAGCTCCGCCCGGACTCCTACGGGAGCCGGGCTCCGCCTCCGACATCAGCTGCAGCACAGCTCCCCGACTCCTACGGGAGTCGGGCTCCGCCTCCGGCATCAGCTACAGAGCAGCTCCGCCCGGACTCTTGCGGGAGCCGGGCTCGGCCTCCGACATCAGCTACAGAGCAACTCCGCCCGGGCTCCTGCGGGAGCCAGGCTCCGCTTCCGACATCCCCTGCAGCACGGCTCCGCCCGGACTCCCACGGAAGTCAGACTCCGCCCATGGCCCCAGCCTCCAGGAGGACCTCTCCCGGACCTCTACAGAGGTCGGGCTCCGACCGTCTCCGAGCTTCAATCAACAGATCCGCGCCCCCTGGCAAGCCACCAAAACGGCCACGACCCTGCTCCACTTCCTGTGACGGGTTCCGCACAGCTCCATCATTCCCTGACAAGCCGCAGTAACCATCGCCGCCCTGCTCCACTTCCTGCGGGGATTCCGCACAGCTCCACTACCCCCTGGCAGGCCACGATAACGCCACGAACCTGCTCCACCTCCTGCATGGATACCGAGCGATTCTCCCATCCGCTGGCAAGTCACGACAATGGGCGCTGCTCCACTCCCCGCAACTGATTCCACGTGGCGAGCTGCGGTGATGGCCACGATTCCACTCCACTACCTCTCGCAATAAATTCCCCTGACCACGGGCGGCCCACTACCAGACGGTTACAGGTGTCGCCATCAATCCGTTGCCCCCTCCACCTATAAAAGGGGGACTCAGATACGTTATTCTTTAAGCTCATTTCTTATCTCAAAACTCTGCTAAATTCTCCGTTCGAGCACTCCATTCTTGTTGAGGCAGAGAACTGACTTGAGCGTCGGAGGGTCTTGCCGGAGCAACCCCACCTCCGGTTTAGACTTCCTTGCAGGTCTCGACGGCGACCGCGGCTTCCCCGACTCCAGCTTCTCCGATGCGAGCAGATTTTTGCACCAACAATTAGTTTCTTGGGGTGATTGTGATCATACCTCCATTCCTTGGGTAGATTATTTGTACCTTGAGGTTGTTCTTGTCGTTCTTCACCTTCCTCATTTTGTTTGTCTTCAAGTTCTTCATCATCTTGAATTATTGAATCTTTTAGATTGATCTCCTTTATTCCTTCTATAAGAGGATCTGTATCATCAAAATCTTCATTCTTCCTTGAAGGAAGATCGTTAGTTTCATCAAAGACAACATGTATTGACTCCTTTACTACTAAGGTTCTTTTGTTGAAAACTCTAAAGGCTTTGCTAGAAGAGGAGTAACCAAGAAAAATTGCTTCATCAGATTTTGCATCAAATTTTTCTAGTCTTTCTTTACCGTTATTTAACACAAAACATCGGCAACCAAAAATATAAAAATATGCAATGTTTGATTTTCTTCCTTTCCAAAGCTTATAAGGAGTTTTCTTTAAAATTTGTCTAATTAAAGCATGATTCAATATGTAGCATGTTGTGTTAATAGCTTCCGTCTAAAAGTATCTTGGAAGATTGCTTTCACATAGCATGGTACGAGCCATTTCTTCAAGGATTCTATTTTTTCTTTTTACTACTCTATTTTGTTGGGGTGTCCTGGATGCCAAAAAGTTGTGTCCTATTCTTTTTTCATCACAAAACTTTTCAAAATTTTGATTTTCTAATTCGATTCCATGATCACTTCGAATATTTTGAATTGAAAAATCTTTCTCGTTTGTGACTTTTCGATAGAATTTAGAGAAAACTTGAAAAGTTTCATCCTTGTGTGCCAAAAAAAAAACCCATGTAAAATGAGAGAAGTCATCAATAATTACAAAACCATATCGTTTTCCCCCTAGACTAGTAGTTCTAGTAGGTCCAAATAAATCCATATACAATAATTCTAGTGGCCTAGTAGTTGAAACAATATTTTTAGATTTGAATGAAACTCTTATTTGTTTATCTAGTTGGCATGCTCATAAATTTTATCTTTTTCAAAGTTCAATTTGGGTAAACCAATAACTAATTCTTTCTTAATGAGTTTTGAAAGTGAATGCATGCTAATATGTGCAAGCCTACGATGCCAAAGCCAACTAGTCTCATTAATCTTGGCATTCAAGGATACTAGGCATTGCATGTTTATTTTGGATAAATCATTCAAATCTATCATATAAACTTGCCATGTCTATGCCCAACAAATTTAATACCTTCATTAACAGGACTAGTTACAATGCAAACAGAAGATTCAAAAATAATTTTGTATCCTTTATCACAAAATTGATTGATGCTTAATAAATTATATTTTAAACCATCTACTAATAAAATATTTTCAATGTACTTGGAGGGAGTAATACCAATGTTACCTATACCGATGATCTTTCCTTTGCCATTGTCTCCAAAGGTGACCATCCCTCCATTTTTAGCATCAAGTGTGATGAATTGGGATTCATCATCAGTCATGTGTTCGAGCATCTGCTATCAAGATATCATTTCTGGTTTGCTCCTTGGGATGCTAGACACACCTGCAAGTAAAAGTCAAGTTTTTACTTTAGGTACCCAAGCTTTTTTGGATCCTTTTTGATTAGTCACAATGGTTCCTTTTGGAACCCATATTTTTTTGCATTAGAATTTAAGAATTTATTAGAGAGACAAGTGTATGACTTGTGATCTATTTTACCATATTTGAAACAAGTAATGTTTGAGAACTTGTTGTTTGAAGAGTTTACATAGATATTTTTTAGAAATTTTTATTTCTTTAAGGGGTTGTAACCAAGACCAGCCTTATCATAAATAGCTTTTTGATTTTCAAGAATCATATTCAGTTTATTAGAACTTAAGATGAATTTTTCAACTATTGATTTTAGCTTGATAATTTTATTCGTTAAGTTCAGATTTTCTTCAAGCAGAGTAGATTTTTCATTTGAGATATTCTCATTTTATTTTAATAAAGATTGATTCTTTGATTTTAACTCTTTGTTCTTTACCCCTATCTTCTTTAGTTCATCAATTAAATCATAAAAAGCTTTATGAAGTTCTTCAAAGGTAAAGTCAACAGGAATATCAGAATTTACCTCATTTTTATGTGCCATAAGGCACAAGTTGGCTTGTTCATTTGAGTCTTCTTCTTCGGAGCTTGACTCATCACTTCCACTCTAGGTAGCCATCATGACCTTCTTCTTGTACTTTTTGAGACCCTTCTTCAGTTGTGGGCATTCAGACTTAAAATATCCCGGTTTCTTGCATTCGTAGCAAATAGGGGGTTAGTCTTTATCCTTTTCTTTGCTATTTTCTCTTTTGTGGGTGGCCTCTTCTTCATTCCTTATTTCTTTTTCTTCAAAAATTTCTTAAACCTTCTAGTAATGAGAGCCATTTCTTCATCCTGCTCTTCATTTTTTGTATCATCAGTTTCTTCATCAAGTTGAGCCATGGATTTGAGGATGATTGTCCTCTTCTTTTTGACTTCTTCTTCTTGATGTTGTTTCATGCTCAGCTCATGTGTCATCAATGATCCTAGAAGCTCTTCCAAGGATAGGATGTTCAGATCCTTGGCTTCTTGGATAGCGGTCACTTTGGCTTCTCAAGTTCTTGGTAAGAACCTAAGAATCTTTCTCATGCGGTCACTGTTAGAATAAGACTTATCAAGACTTTTTAAATCATTTATAATATCAGTAAAGCGAGTAAATATTTTAGTTATAGATTCATCATGCTCCATTTTAAAAAGTTCATATTTATGCACGAGCATGTTAATTTTGGATTCTTTCACTTGATTAGTTCCTTCATGAGTTACTTCTAATCTATCTCATATTTTTTTAGCAGACATGCAAGTTAAAATATGATTGAATTCATTTGCATCTAGGGCATAATACAAGACATTCATGGCTTTAGCATTTAGTTGAGCCATTTTCTTATCAACCTCATCCATTCTTTTTCGAGTTTGGTTGATTCCATACCGTCAATAATTTTAGTGGGTGTGTGTGGTCCATTTACTATGATACTCCACATATCATAGTCAAGTGCTTGAATGAAGATTTTCATCCGAGCTTTCCAATAGGTATAGTTTGACCCATTGAAAAGTAGAGGTCAGTTAGTGGACTGCCCCTCGACTAAAGAAGTGCCAACTTGAGTTGCCATAGATCTTTAGCTCTTTGATTGGTTAGATCAAAGTAGGGCTAGAGCACCAGGCTCTGATACCACTTGTTGTCCAGCTATGCAACCCAAGAGGGGGGGTGAATTGAGTTTTTAAAAATTTAAACTTAACTTACAACTTATGAAGAATATTTAACAATAGCAAGATAAGTAAGGAGAGTGTAATTGATGCAAGGATAATGGTTGGATGCAAGAATGCAAGAGAATAAAGAAGTTTAAAAGGAAAGCAATTAAGCACAACACAAACAAGAAGATTTATAGTGGTTCGGTGCCAACCTTGCACCTACATCCACTCCCCAAGCTTCTACTTAAAAATTCCAATCTACTAAATTATATTCAACCTGAATACACTCGTCGGAACCTCCGACTCTAGCTATTCAAGCTAGAACACTTATTTTTTGGGTACAAGTCAACCCAATACAATCCGATTCAAGGTTCGGATCAACCTTTCCAATTTTGGAACCCTTCCAAAACAAAAAATAATGACTCAAAAAGAGTATTACAGTTAATAGCACAGAAATACAAGTGAAGCTCCTTTAATGAGCGAATAAGGCATTTAATACACTTTACACAATTTGAAGGAAGCTCTTTCTGATTTTCTCAAGATAGTTGGAGACTTGAATGAGTACTTGAAGAGTTGGTGAACTTGAATTAAAAGCTTCTTGAACGCTTTAAGTGGGCTCTTGCTTAGGGTTGAAAAGAATGCTTGAAGAACCTTTTTCAAAATTTTTCTCTATTCTTCTACTTGTTGATTCCTTCCTTTAAGTCCCTTTATATAACTTCAAATAATGGTGAAGTATAATCTGGACTGAAATAGAGCCGTTAGAGCACATTAAATGAGCATTAAATGCAATTGAAACGGGTTAAAAACTAGCCATTGCGGAACTTTTTCATCACAGGGGTCGACTCATGCTCATGGATCAACTCATAGGATCGACCTCTGTGGAACAGAACAGAAAATGACTGTTCTGTAATTTTGGCCTGCGAAGCAGCAGAGGTCGACTCATAGGATCGACTCATGCCAAGGGGTCAACCCATGGATCGACTCATAGAGAGTGCCAGCCAAAATTTTAGCATGCCGTTCAGCCCTTTAAACATGAGTTGACTCATGGAGTCGACTCAAAAATAAAAATCTAGTTTTCTTACAAAATACACTTCCAAAAATGTTGAAATTTTCTCCAATAGATTGTACATCTTCAGTTTTTGCTCTTGAGGCTTCTGAATCAGATCTTGACAAAATTATGATTTTGCCTCTGAAATGCAATAAGTCTTTTTCAAGCCAAGATCATTAGTAATCCCCTCAAATGCTTTGTAATCATCAAAATCAATTCATGGAGCAACACATCTTATGGCACGTGGAAAAGGAAATAGTGGAATAATTCAAGAGTCCTTAACACTTAAGACTCTTCTACATTCAACGCAAATAAGGGAGAGTCCAATTTATTTTTGGCATGTGGTTTCCTTGCTAGAGAAGGACTTTTCCTTCTCTTCTGCACCCATAATTTCAAGGGTCATCTGATGACATGATGAAATAAAAATGCATGGAATAAATGGTAAGGAAATAAGAGTCCAATGTGAAATGGACTCTCCATTTTCATCACCCAAAAAAAAGGGGCATCCAATTATTATTTTGGCATGGAGTTCCTTCCAAGAGAAGGACTCCACCTCCTCTTCCATGCCCATAAGTCCCAAGGTGCCATCTGATGGTGCACAAAATTAAGGGACGTGTGGAAGATGTAAGAGAATTAAGATAAGTAAAGGAGAAGGACTCCTCTCCTTAACTTCCAAAATAAATATGATGCCAATTTAATTCTTGCATGTGGTTTTGGTGTGGAGGAGGTTTATTCATATGAAACTCTTCCATATAAATCAGATAAACCAACTAATAATTAGATGGTTCAAACCCAATCATATTAGGTCAAGGCAACAAGCAAAGGGTTAGCACAAACACATTTGCACTGAACCCAATTGGAAACTTGGGTTAATTCATGTGCTAGCAATTTAATTAACTCATTAAATTTATAATAAATTTAAATTGATTGGATCAAGATCAAATCTCTATTGTGTGTGACCTATTGGATTTTAAATTTAGCCAGCAGTAGACCCAGACTCTCGACGTAATCCTAATTCGATTGGATTAGGTCAGCTCGAGAGTCCCAATCAACTAGGACTCTTCTTAATTAATTTTAAATTAAATTTTTTTAATTCTGATGAGTCCACAAGTCAAAATTGATGTCTAGCAATATGTCATGACTATCCAGAAGATTTAAAATTTGGTAGAAATACTAAAATTATCCTTCCATGGTGAGTTACCATGCAATTCAATTCTTCGATCACACAACATCTCGGAAAGGCCACGGGTATAAAACTATGTCAAACCTAAATATCTATCTATATAAATCTCGATCTGAGAATGATGACTTGATTGATGAACTAGTAGAAATTATTTCTACTATTCATCCCTACTCTGATCAGAGACTCTCAGAGTCACCATCCTATGAGATCACATAGGATGTTCTCTCCTCCTACAAGGAGTGATCAATTCCTTATTGACCACTCACAACCTCAATGCATACTTCACCATACCCTGAATATCCCACACACATCTCAAAGTGGTGTGCTAGGGAATAAACCAAAGTAAGGATCCATGTACTCAAGGTACTATGATGATCTCAGGTCAAAGGATCACATGCACCACTCCCAATGAAGAACCATCTGTTGATATACTGTAAGGCTCCATCAGACGTTCTTCCTGTGGATCAGTTCAGTAAACTCATTCTCTAATGAGCACCTATATTCTTGTATTAGTGTCACCACACAAGTGGTTGTGAGATCAACCACTCTCCAATGAGCATACATAGGATGTACCAATCTTACTGGAATCATCGATCTCCGACTCGATGATCCAACGACTGAAAATATTTTAGATTAAGGCTATCATAATTTTAAATCTCACTAGCATGATCTCATCATGGCCCTAAAATCATTATCCTAATCTATGAGGTTTATCATAATCATAAAATATATGATGCAGCAAATGATAAAATATAATACCTCATAAATAATAATAACTAATGTCATACAAATGAGTAGGAAGAAAATAAAGAAAAGTCCCTTCGCATCCCCATGCGATTGGCTTGTAGGACACTATTCTTTCAATCTTCCACTTGCACTAAAATCAATCGCCCCTATAACTAATGCCCATGAAATCAGGATGGTGATTATACTGCTACTGTGTAAGACTTAGTGAACTAGTCCATTATGATGTTCTTAATATTAACTCATTTTATGATCATATCATAAATGAGATGAAAGTGCCTAGAATGTGCGTGGGTTCCTAGTGAGACCACACCCAACTCATCAGGGCAACTTTCCTTAGCAATCTTTACTGACAGATTTAACTGAGACAAACACAGTTTACTGCTTGAAATTTTTTCAATTCACTGCTCTTTAGTACCTCTCAAGCACTTTGAGAATGCTTTTCATAGTTTTCAAAAATTTTATCATGGATCTGTTTGAAAATGATGATTATGCTCAAGGCATAAATCACATCAGGCTTAGTACATTGACTATACAGGTAAGTAAAATCTTTTACACCCATACATGTTGAACCCCTTCAACATAAAATCCATATACCTAGACTGGGACAAGCCTAACATCCACTTACATCTATCCCTATAGATGCCAAAAATATTGGATGCTTAACCGAAGTCTTTTCCATGAAAATATTTATGATAAGCATATTATTGACCAAGTGAAATATTGGAACTACCTTTCTAATAAGCTGTATGTCACTCACATACAAAACTAAGAAGTTAGTAGGACTCCCACCTATCTTCTTGCACACATGTATGGTTCATCTATTTTTAATAAAGTCAAACTTTTTGACTATCTCATCAAAAATAGAGGTACCATCTCCTCAATATCAGTCTAAATTCATAAATGCATTTATCCTCCCACTAAAGACAACTTCTCTAGATGAAGTGTGACCATAGCAAAAATTCAAATAGACATTTCTAATAGCAACCTGTTAGGTCATACCCATAGGTGCTTCAACCATCGTCCAAACTTGGTTGATGTATAGGGAGTTCATTTCGAATATTATGATTTCAAGCTAACTGTCAGAGTCTCTACTCATGATGATCTCCGAATAGGTCAAAGAAATACCATTCTCAATGATGTATGGTGTATTGTCATTCTCAATGACAAACCATATTTTTGAGTGGTATATTACACACTCAAATTGACCTTCGGTAAGAAGGTGTGTATCATGATCATGCCTCATCAATGGGCACATCTGATCGAGGATTAACTTGTGGACACTCCATAGGTTATGATAGGATAGTTCATAGGACTTGAACTTCTCAAGTTCAATTATCCTCCCACTGTCCCTTCTTAGAAAAAAATTTTTTTTCTAAAAAGTGGCATACCTACTGACAAAACACCTTTTGTCCAGTAGGATGGTAGAAGTAGTATCTCATACTACTCTTTAGGATAACCTATATGCTTATACAAAATCTAAGTTAGCACAAAACTTATGTACATCAACACTTTTCACATAAATTGGGCAACCTGCCTTTTGCCCTTTCCATATCTCATATAGAGTGCTCATTACAGATTTTATTGATATCTAATTCAAAATATATATAGCAACTTTCAAGATATTTTTCAGAATGAGAATTAAAATTTATGAAGTATTTTAAAGAACACATCATATCACATATGAAGTGTCAATCTCTGGATCAAGATATTATTAATCTTCGAACATCCATATGTTCATGACCTAATACCTTGCTTGTCCTAAGATATGTGACCGTCACATATCTATTTTTTATTCTCATCAACATGAACAACACCATCATTAAGTGACAGAAATATAAAACTATAGTCATAAATTTATCAGAAGAAGAGTAACTTTTACTCTCTACATTAATCTCAAAATTATGCTACATTAGCAAAAAATTTAAAATAATATTTTTGATTAATTTAGGCTCATAACAATGGTCTACTAATTTTTAAACCTTACTATAAGGTTACATAGGTTCCTACAGTCTCAACATGAATGGACTATCCATCAGTGCCAAAAGGCAAGTAGTCACCTCACTTCAACTTTATAGGTCCAGCAACACTTTGCATAAGTAGAATCTATATAAGGTATCTCATACCCAATATTTTAAAGCTGAAACACTCAATGATAATTAATTTGTATCTTATATAAATTATTAGTAGATGTAACTTTTGCATCGGCTCCTACTTCATACTTGTAAGATAACTCTTGCAATTTAATTCTAATATTCATTATTACTATAATACTAAATTAGATACCCTAATGAAGATATTCTTTAACTTCTTTTCCTCAACCATTCCATAAAGTTCAGTCAATTTAAAATAATCCCATGCAGTGATAGTAAAGATACAAATTTGTATATAAGAACATAAAAGGAGACTACTCATGATGACATGCACAAGTTAGACGAAGATTTTATCTAATTGTGTCTTCCACTATTTTAATGAATTTCATATCCCTTAAGTATGAAATCGAAAAATCTTATCATGAAGTTTTTTAGTGAGGTTGAGATCCTAATTCCTCATAAAAAGTCTTATGGATAGCACAACAAGCTCCTATAAGTTCAAAGGTAAGTAACTCTTTACTAATTGCATTTCATACGACTTCCAACATAACTTTTATCTCTAAAATACTTATAACCCTGTAAATAGTACAACAAACTATAGTATTTTAGTTAAGTCATACCTTTCAATCCATATGATCATATCTGAATAATACTACCTTTGTGGATAGCACAACAAGGTAGCACTACCAGAATATGCCATAAGCATCACTAAGTCAACATCATATCAATCACTATAGTAAGCTTTGTGGATAGCACAACAAACTCACTACAGTTTTTGACATACTCTGTTGACTTAGTATGAGCTAAGTACAATTAGCTTCATTATGTACCAAGACAGTATCAAATCAGTCCCCATAGCAAGCTTTGTGGATAACACAACAAGCCTACTATGATTTTTGAGATAATACTGACTTAGCATGAAGGAAGGCATGGGTAGTGTTCTTAACACTTTGCCATTATGACTTAATATAATTTGAATGAGGGACTTAGGTTTCATGCACATCCTAAATATATACATACATCATATGCTATGTAAATTCTAATTTGTAACTACTAGTATGTAAGAGCATATATAAAAAAAGACAAATAGTTATAGACCTTTGAAAAAATTATTCGAGCCATAGGATGATTAATGGGTCTAACCCTAGGTGCATAATAGATTGTGTTGGTGCAAAAATTTGCCTGCATCGGAGAAGCTGGAGTCAAGGGAGTCGCGGTCGCCGTAGGGATCTGCAAAGAAAGTCTAAACCGGAGTTGGGGGTACTCTGGCAAGACCTCCGATGCTCAAGTCAGTTCTCTGCCTCAACAAGAATGGAGTGCTCGAATGAAAATTTTAGCAGAGTTTTGAGATAGAAATTAGAGCTTAGAGAATAACGTATCTGGGACCCCCCTTTTTATAGGCAGAGGGGGCAACGGATTGATAGCGACGTTTGTAACTGCCTAGTAGTGCGCCGCTCGGGGCCAAGAGGAGTTTGTTATGGAGAGTAAATGGGTGGGGTCGTGGCTATCACCGTGACCCACCACGTGGAGCCTGTTGTGGAGAGTGGAGCGACGTCCGTTGTCGTGACTTGCCAGAGAGTGGTGGAGCCGTGCAGAATCCATCGCAAAAGTAGAACAGAATCATGGCTATTACTGTGGCCTGCCGTATGGAGCCGGTTGCGGAGAGTGGTGGAGCCGTGCAGAATCTGTCGCAGGAGGTGGAGCAGAGTTGTGGCCATTATTATGGCCTGTCGCGCGGAGCCTGTTGCAGGGAGTGGTGGAGCCGCGCAAAATCCATCGCAGGAGGTGGAGCAGAGTCGTGGCCATTATTCTGGCCTGTCAGGGAGTCCAGGCCTATCGGCCGAAGCTCGATCGAAGCGCCTGACGGAGAGAGATAGCTATCCATCTGAGAGGAGCTCAGATGTTGCTGGCGAGCCTTCTACCGTTGGGTGCCTTGAGCGTTAACACTACAGGCGAGGGTCATTTGCTGTAGGAGCTCGATCGGGGGGCTTTCTGTAGACGAAGCTCGATCTGACACAGAATTTGGCGAAGGGTCGATCGATCAGTGGGTGTCGGATGGTGCTAAAGAGGTTCATCCGCTGGAGGGGTCCAGTTGCTGGAGCCCGTGTGTCGTAGGAGTCCGTCCGGGATCTGTTCGCTATAGGAGTTCGATCGGAGTCCAATCTCTGTAGAAGCCCGGATGGGGATTATTTGTCGAGGGGCTCGGTCGAAGCCTGCCCGCGATAGAAATTCGGAAGGAATGCATCCACAATGGGAGCTCGGGTGAAGGCTTACAGTGAGAATCCGGTGCGGACCGCTCGTAGTAGAAATTTGAAGTAGACCGCTTGTAGCAGAAGCTCGGGGTAGATCGCTTGCGGTAGAAGTTCGAAGTCTGACCTTTGTAGGAGTTCGGATGAGGTCTACCTGCAACAGGAGTTCTATGTGAAAGTTCGGCTCCCGTAGGAGTTCGGATGAAGTCTTCCTACAGTCGGAGTCGGGACGAAGTCCGGCTCCTGTAGGAGTCCGGATGAAGTCTTCCTGCATCCGAAGTCGGGGATAAAGTCCGGCTCCCGTAGGAGCCCGGATGAAGTCTTCCTACAGTCAAAGTCGGGGACGAAGTCCGGCTCCCGTAGGAGTCCGGATGAAGTCTTCCTGCAACCGAAGTTGGAGACGAAGTCCGGCTCCCGTAGGAATCCGGATGAAGTCTACCTGCATTCAGAGTCGGGGACGAAGTCCGGCTCTCGTAGGAGTCTGGATGAAGTCTACCCGCGGTCGGAGTCGCGGATGAAGTCTGGCTCCCGTAGGAGTCCGGATGAAGTCTTCCTGCAGCCGGAATCAGGGACGAAGTCCGGCTCCCATAGGAATCCGGATGAAGTCTACCTGCAGTCGGAGTCGCGAACGAAGTCCGGCTCCCATAGGAGTCTGGATGAAGTCTTCCTGCAGTTGGAGTCGGGGATGAAGTCCGGCTCCTGTAGGAGTCCGGATGAAGTCTACCCGCAGTCGGAGTCACGGACGAAGTCCGGCTTCTATAGGAATCCGGATGAAGTCTTCCTGCAGTTGGAGTTGGGGACGAAGTCTGGCTCTCGTAGGAGTCCAGATGAAGTCTACCCGCAGTCGGAGTCGTGGATGAAGTCCGGCTCCCGTAGGAGTCCGGATGAAGTCTTCCTGCAGTTGGAGTCAGGGACGAAGTCCGGCTCCCGTAGGAGTCTGAATGAAGTCTTCCTGCAGCCAGAGTCGGGGACGAAGTCTAGCTCCCGTAGGAGTCCGGATGAAGTCTTCCTGCAGTTGGAGTCGAGGACGAAGTCCGGCTCCCGTAGGAGTCTGGATGAAGTCTACCCGCGGTCGGAGTCGCGGACGAAGTCCGGCTCCCGTAGGAGTCCAGATGAAGTCTACCTGCATTCGGAGTCGGGGACGAAGTCCGGCTCCCGTAGGAGTCCGGATGAAATCTACCCACGGTCGGAGTCGCGGACGAAGTCCAGCTCCCGTAGGAGTCCGAATGAAGTCTAGCAGGTAGAAACTTGGGTGGAGTCCGTCCGTCGTGAAGAATCTGGTCGACGCTGGTGGGGGTTTATCCGTCGGCAGAACTTGGAAATGTTGCGGAGGCTCGGCTACCGGAGAGGTTTGGAAAGATGTCGCCGAAGGTCGGAAGTCAGTAGAATCCCTGGAGGGTCACTCCTGTCATGAACTTCGGCTGGGGGGTATTTTATACCCAACACCAGTCTCCCTATTTCCGAGTTCGAGTTTCGAATGAAGAAAGTACAGAGAAATTTTTACAGCCGAAGTTGTCCCCTTGAATCCTGTGCATGATCGCCCTCAGATATTCTGGCATTTAATGTGCACGTGCCGGAGTCTTTTCAAATCGGGGCGATCCGAATGGACCTTTTGAAATTCCCGCTGGAGCGTTGGCCCAGGTACGGTGCAGTAATAGCTTTGTCAGCTGTCAGCCGCTTGCTGTGGCAAGTAGGACACGTGGCGAGCGTGGGTTGGCCTTGGGAGATCCGCAATCATAATAGCACCGGATCCCAGGGTCTATTTAAACCCGCCTTTCCGCCTTCAGGAGTCTCATTCCGCTTGAAAGTTCTATCGGTGTCTGCCTTCTCTCCGAGAGCTTGACCCTCTTTGGCATCCACCTAGGCCCTAAGCGCTCTTCGGGTCATCCCTGTCCTCGCACCTCTGCATCCTTCGAGCGACTTAGGTTAGTCCCAGAACTTTCGTTTCTCTTCTTGCCATCTAGGTGCCCTTTCTCCTCCATTTTTCTTCTGCCGCATTCTCCTGGTTTGGTCCCCCGCGAACCTTTCGCCTCTTATTTTGCCTGATTTCTCCAAGATTTTCAGGGTCCTTGTTTGAAATGTCTTCTGACACCTCCGCCTCTAGTGGTTTCAGGAGTTCGTCTGCCTCAGCCCCCCAAAACCCTCATACTGTAGACGAACCCTCATCTAGGGCTGGGCCTCGCCCGATTTTTGCGTCGGACGCCATTCCTTGTTCTCTGACTCGGATGAACTTTTACTGATAAGGGTTCAGTATGGAGTTCCTCCGGAGTACGATCTGGAGCTTCCTGATCCTGCCGACCGGGCTAGCACCCCCTCACCTGGCCGTTTCTGCCTGTACCAGGAGGCCTTCCGTGTCGGGCTCCATCTTCCACTTTCACCCTTCGTCGTCGCTCTTTTCCATTTTTTAGATATTTCTTTGGCTTCAGTCACGTCGAATTCCTTTAGGTTTCTGATAGGGTTCTCTCCCTTTACCACGTAGTCGAAGTTCAGCCATCTCTTTCTTTGTTTAGGTATTCTTACACCTTCAAGCGCCACCCCTTGGCAAAGGACTGGTGGTACTTCTCCTCCCAGTTCGGCAAGAAGGGTGATGTATTACATTTTTATAGTAATTATTATTATTAGTTTTTAATGATTTTGATGAAATTGGTATAATAATTAACTAAATAAATATAAAAACCTGATATGTTTTATGTCAATTGCAGGTAATTGAGCCAAGTCACACCTAATATTGATGCTGCTGCTGGAGGTTCATTGATGGGGAAGTCGCTTGATGAGGCCTATGATCTTTTGGAGGAAATGGCCAACAACAATTACCAATGGCCCAATGAGAGAAACATGGCGAGGAGACGGCTGGGGTTCATGAGCTAGATGCTATTACTGCACTCAATGCAAAGGTAGACACTCTTTTTAAAAAATTAGATCATTTGTCTATTAATGCTGTCAATACTTGTGTGCAGACCTGTGAGATGTGTACTGGGCAACATGCTACTTGAGATTGCCCGATTGACAGCTCATTCATGCCTCCAGTACAAGAACAATGCAATATGTGCAAACCAAGGAAGGCAACAGAATAATCCATACTCAAACACCTACATGCCTGCTGGAAGAACCATCCAAATTTTTCTGGGAAATCAACAGCAACAACAGAATTATCAGAATAGAGGACCACCTGGTTTTCCACAGCAAGAAAAGAAGTCTAACCTGGAAGAATTGGTTGCAACTCTCATCAAGGCCACTACTGATTTCATGGGTGAAACTAAGGCAAACTTTCAAAACCAGCAAGTTGCCATTAAAAACTTGGAAATACAAATGGGACAGTTGGCCAACATGGTAGCTAACAGAACTCAAGGTCATTGCCTAGCAATACTGAAACGAACCCGAAGGAGCATGTGAAGACAATTACCTTGAGGAGTGGAAAACAACTAGGGAAACAACAAGGGAAAGAGCCTGTTAAAGAACAAGTAAAGGAACAAACTCAAGAAGAGACTATGGTCAAAGAGAAGCTAAAAGAGAAAAAGGAAGAGCCAGTAAAGCCCTACAATCCACCAGTTTCTTTTCTCAAAGGCTCAAGCAAAGTAAGGATGACAAGAATTTTCTGAAGTTTTTGGAGGTCTTCAAGAAACTACACATAAATATTCTATTTGCAGAGGCATTAGCTCAGATGCCTAGCTATGCCAAATTCTTGAAGGACATCCTTTCCAAAAAGAGAAGGCTAGAGGACCATGAGACAGTCATGCTCACCGAAGAGTGTAGTGCAATCATTCAGAATAAGTTGCCATCAAAATTAAAGGATCCAGGGAGTTTTACAATTCCATGCAATATTGGCAATATCGAATTCACTAAAGCATTGTGCGATTTAGGTGCTAGCATTAACTTAATGCCTTTATCTATTTTCAGAAAGCTTGGACTAGGGGATGTGAAACCGACCAGTGTCTCATTACAACTAGCTGATCGATCGGTGACATATCCTAAAGGCATAGTGGAGATGTATTAGTCAAGGTGGACAAATTTATCTTCCCAGTGGATTTCATTGTCTTGGATATGGAGGAAGATAGAGAGGTTCCTTTGATATTGGGGCGTCCATTCCTTGCAACTGGCAAGGCACTTATAGATGTCCATGAGTGTAAGCTTACTTTAAGAGTGGGACAAGAAGAGGTAATTTTTAACGTGCTTAATTCTTCTAAATATCCTCTTGAGAATGATGAATATTTTAGATTAGATGTGATTAATAAATTTGTTAGTGAAATAATTGATAATTCTAAATATGACTTGATTGATGGTGTTAAAAATAAACAGCATGTTGATGTATTAAATGATGTTGAGAAAATACAGGATTTAGTAGAGGCTAAGCCAAACCCCAAGCTTGAGCTTAAGCAGCTCCCTTCTCACTTAAGATATGCATTCTTGGGAGACTCATCTATTTTTCCTGTCATTATATCTGCTCATTTATCTGCTGAACAAGAGAAAAAATTGTTGCATGTGTTGAAAAAGCATAAGAAAGCACTAGGCTGGTCTATTGATGATATTAAGGGAATTAGTCCCAGTATATGTATGCATAAAATTTTAATGGAAGAAAACTACAAACCTTCAATTGAGCATCAACGTAGGTTAAATCCTAATATGAAGGAAGTAGTTAGAGCTGAAGTAATGAAGTTACTTGATGCAGGAATTATCTACCCTATTTCTGATAGTAGTTGGGTGAGTCTTGTTCAAGTAGTTCCTAAGAAAGGGGGATGACTGTTATTACAAATAATAAAAATGAGCTGATACCCACTAGAATAGTCACTGGTTGGCGTGTGTGTATTGATTATAGGAAGTTAAAAAACCACACGAAAGGACCATTTTTCTTTGCCTTTTATTGACCAGATGCTTGAAGATTGTCCGGATATCCCTTCTACTATTTTTTAGATGGTTATTCAGGATATTTTCAAATTCTATTGTACCTGAGGATCAAGAAAAAACTACATTTACTTGTCCATATGAAATTTGCATATAGGAGAATGCCATTTGGGTTATGTAATGCACCTGAACTTTTCAAAGATGTATGATGTCTATATTCTCTGATATGGTTGAAAAATTCATTGAAATCTTTATGGATGATTTTTTATTTTTGATCTTCTTTTGATATGTGTTTGACTAACCTCTCCCAAGTTCTACAGTGTTTGAAGAAACTAATCTTGTGTTGAACTGGGAGAAATGTCATTTTATGGTGCAGGAAGGAGTAGTTTTAGGCCATAAGATTTCATCTAGAGGGATAGAAGTAGACAAAGCAAAGGTGGAGGTCATTGAAAAATTACCACCACCAACATCTGTTAAAGGAGTGAGGAGTTTCTTAGGGCATGTGGCTTCTATAGAAGATTTATAAAAGACTTCTCTAAAATTACGAAACTCTTTGTAATTTATTGATCAAGGATGCGCCTTTTAAAATTACTGATGAGTGTTTGGTTGCTTTTAACAGATTAAAGAGAGAATTAATCTCAGCTCCTATCATCACTGCACCTGACTGGAATCTACCATTTGAACTCATGTGTGATGCAAGCGACTATGCTATAGGAGCATTCTTGGGACAAAGAAAGGAGAATAGACTTCATGTGGTGTACTATGCGAGTCGAACACTGAATAATGCACAGTTGAACTATGCCACCACAGAGAAAGAGTTGCTGCCATTATTTTTACTTTTGATAAATTTAGGCCATATCTTATAGGAGCAAAAATAATAGTTTATACTGATCACTCAGCAATTAAATATTTACTTGAAAAGAAGAATACAAAACGAGACTAATTCATTGGGTGCTCTTATTGCAAGAATTTGACTTGGAGATTAGGGACAAGAAAGGAGCAAAAATCTTGTAGCAGATCACTTGTCTCGGTTAGAGTTAAGTAAAGAAATTGAGAACACTGAGGTACCATTAATGAGTCATTCCCTGATGAGCAATTATTTGCATTACTCACATCTAGTACACCCTGGTATGCTGATATTGTTAATTTTAAGGCATGTGATATTATTCCTCCGAAATTTAATTACCAGTAAAAAAAAAATTTTTACATGATGCAAAATATTATTTTTGGGAGGATCCATATTTATATAAGTATTGTCCAGATCAGCTTATTAGGAAATGTGTGCCTGATGATGAAATTAAAAATATTTTAAAACACTGCCATTCATTAGAGTGTGGAGGCCATTTTGGACCCAACAAAATAGCTGCTAAAGTATTACAGTGTGGTTTTTATTAGCCTAACCTATTTAAAGATGCTATTGCTTTTGTTTCTTCTTGTGACCGATGTAAAGAACTAGAAATATTTCTTTTAGACAGAAAATGCCACTAACCAATATCCTTGAAGTAGAACTGTTCGATGTGTGGGGATTAGATTTTATGGGGCCTTTTCCACCTTCTCATTCAAATCAATACATCCTGGTGGTGGTGGATTATGTATCCAAATGGATTGAGGTAGTAGCACTTTCCTCTAATGATGCTAAGAGTGTGCTCAAGTTCTTAAAGAAATACATATTCACACACTTTGGTATTCCAAGAGCTATCATCACGGATGGAGGTAAGTATTTTTGTAATCGTTATTTGGATTCTCTATTGACAAAATACGGTGTTACTCATTGTGTAGGAACACCATATCATCCTCAAACAAGTGGACAAGTAGAGATCTCCAACCGTGAAATTAAAAGAATATTGGAGACTACTGTCAACTCATCAAGAAAGGACTGGTCCCTAAAATTAGATGATGCGTTATGGGCATATAGAACAGCATTCAAAATGCCAATTGGGATGTCTCCGTATTGTCTAGTTTATGGAAAAGCATTCCATTTACTTGTGGAGCTAGAGCATCGAGCTTACTGGGCAACTAGGTTGCTAAATTTCAATATGGAAGCTGCTGGGGAGAAAAGGTTATTACAGCTTAATGAACTTGATGAGTTTCGCCTCCATGCATATGAAAATGCAAGAATTTACAAGGAGAGAACGAAAAGATGGCATGACAAACATATTGTGAGGCGTGAATTCCAAGCAGGACAAAAGGTGTTGCTGTATAACTCTCGTCTAAAGCTATTTCCAGGCAAGCTCCGGTCTAGGTGGTCAAGTCCATTTGAGATTATACAAGTTTTTTCACATGGAGCTGTTGAGCTGAAGAGTGGTGATAGGACCTTCAAGGTCAATGGGCAAAGGTTGAAGGAATACATAAATGGAGGATTTGAGCAACCAAAAACCTCCATATCACTGACATAATGCATTGGGATAGTCAAGCTAACGACTATAAACTAGCACTTCTTGGGAGGCAACCCAAGCAAAATTCTTTTTATTTTCTTTATTTTTTGAGTCAATTTTAATCCTCACTATATTTTCAAGGTTTGAATGGACGTTGTTCACTTTTTGTAGGCACATTGAAGAAGACAAGAGAGATGAAATGACTGAGGACGAGTTGCAAACTCGCACAAGCGCATAGGCACGCTACAAAGGGGAGTACCCCTAACCTTTAAGAATGCCTTGCTATAATATGTATTGTGATGATGATCTTGTCATTGAGCACAATGTCCAATTCAGATTTGGGGGTGTATTTGCATGAGCATTTCGTGTTAATAATATAGGATTGCCATTATGTTTGCATCTTTGTCTTTATTTTTTAATAAAAAAAAAAATTGGAATGTTGATTCATTGATCACTTGTAAGGATATAGAGGGGGATAATTTTACTTTTGTGTTATTGTTTGGCTATCTTAGCTTTAAATTTGAAAGTCAAATTCAGGGATTGACTATTTTAAACTTATAAATACTTAAATAAAATCTCATATAGGAGATAGTTACTTTGCTTCGCCAATCCTATTTGTGAGCTTTGTTACAATAAAATGTAGACAATTTACTTGGGAGAAATGATATTGGCATTCCTTTGGCATATTTCTTTTGACCCCTTGTATTTTCTTTTCATCCTATCTCATATCTACTATTCATATTTTTTGAGAATAAATTGATTATAATGGTTAGAGCATACTGAATTTTTAGTTTTCCTTCCATTCAAAAAAAAAAAAAGAAGCACAATCTACTCCGCTGTTTCAAGTTGCCTAGTAACTAGGAGTATTCATGAGCCCCATGTTTGCTTTTACGTCAAACAGTGACTTGAATTATGAGTATGCAAAGCACTTTGAGTATATGACTTGCTGAGTAATCGAGTGCCTTCATCGCCAATGTCGGTATTCGTGTAAAAAGGCAAATGATGACTTGAGGAAGAGTGCCAAAGTGTATAGGCTGTTCTAAAAATATAAAATAAAACAAATAGAGGAAGGGATGTAAAGTATAAGTAATTGAGTATGCTCTGATTTATTGTGGTTGATTTATTTTCACTTATGTGACCATAACCATCATTCTTGTTGCTTGCTTTTCATTTTTTTTACCTGAAAAAATCCTATTGATCTCTTGAGTACATTGTTTGCACTATTGGAGATGGGCTGATAGGATTTTGCATTCAGGATTGGATGTTTGAACTAAATTATTTTATTAAAACCTAAAGGAAGCAGGGTAGCTATTGATTGTGCATAATTTTGTTTGAGTATGAATGAGTTTGGAATAGTTAGCTTGTGGGTTTGCCTTTCGATTTTGGGTTGAGGTGGTTAAACCATGGCATTTGGGTATTACTCCTTTGTGTCTAGATGGATTTTAAGTATATTAATGTTAAATAAAGTGTTTAGCATTAATTTTTTGAGATTCTCTATTTTTGATTTAGACTTTTCTTTTGCTTGGGGACAACCAAAAACTTAGGTTTTGATGTATTGTATTTTTATAGTAATTATTATTATTAGTTTTTAATAATTTTGATGAAATTGGTATAATAATTAACTAAATAAATGTAAGGACCTGATATGTTTTATGTCAATTGCAGGTAATTGAGCCAGGTCACACCTAATTGGGCTTAACCATATTTTAAAGGTCAAATTAAGTGAAATTGGTTGAGTCCGATTCAGCAGGATTTGTCATCTGGAGTCATCAGGTCTTGCATCAAAATCAGAATCCACCTCAAAGCAGAATAACCAAATCAAGATATCAATGGACCCCATACTTTATTTTTTTTGGCATCATCATCCAGAAAAGAAACTAGAGGTGCAGAAAATAAATCAAGCAGTTAATCTCTCCCATCTAGTCAACCAATCTAAATTTTGGCTATTTTGGTGTGAGGACCCCTAAAAGGTAAGCTACAGGACTCCAAATTGAGCAAGATTAGATCCTACAGAATTTTGAGAGAAGCAAAAAAGGAACATAATTTACAGAATTGAATTTGAATTCCAGATGAGGTGGCTACAGTAGGTTGAAGTTGGTAACAATATTGGACACAACAAGAAACACCCGATACACCCAGATTCTTCTTAGTGTTTCTTGGCACAAAGATCTGATATGGCAATCAATTTTGGGTGGCAAAGAGCTATCTTGGAAAGAATTAAATGAAAGAAAATTAGAGTCCAAACTAATTCTGTATGAGGAGCAAACTTAGAAAGAATTAGAATCAATTCTTGAAAAACTTGATTTGGGCAGCCGAAACCTTACTTTGTTTTACAGATTTTGTGGACCCAGGAAGGAAGAAATTCTTCTCCTCTAATTAATCATACCTCCTTTTCTTCTTTTACTATGGAAATCATAATAAAATCAAAAAATTTGGGCAGCATAAGGAGTAGATGGCTGGTGGTTGCTTAAAGCCTATCCAAAAGAGGAGAGATTCTATACCAAATAGAAAGAATGATATATAGAATAAAATCATGGAAAAAATACCACCTTAACCCTAGCCCTAGCCCTATTTAAGGATCAAAAAATACCAGCAAAAGGAGGAGGAGAATCATCTTTGAAAGCTAGAAATCAAGCAAGGAGAGTTTGGACTATCTGGAAGATTTGAAGAGAGGATTCATTCGGCTCTGCAATTCCTTCAGAGTTTTTAATTCTTTCTCTTATTTACTTTGAATTTATTTTCTAGAACTCATTGTTAGGATAATTTTGGAGTTTTATTCAAGTAAACTTGAGTTTGATTTTGATATGATGAAAAACTAAATTTCTAGCTAGGGTACCTGATGTAGCTTGGATTTAATTTCAATTCCAAAATCTTGTATTAATTTTTTTTATTAATGCAATTATTTGTTATTTGCACTTAATACTTTTAAGTATTATTATCTTTGATACTTGATTGATTTTGATTTATAATTGGTACTGGGAAGGAAGATTATAAATTGGAGTTAATAACAAACATCATAGGAATAATAATTGGAGCGGGAGCAGAAGATTTGATCTGTGGGATCTTGAAAATAATCACTGTGCTTATTGAACTAATTGAAATCTATTTTACTATTGGAAGATAGATTATAGATTTTAATTAGTATATTTAATAAGACTCGGGAGAGATTATTAAATAATTTAGGATATTTATCCTTGCATTAATAATTAAATTTGGATTATTAATCGGAATAGCTGGAATTGATAATTGGTCTAAGTGAAATCAGATATATCCTAGTGCTTTATCAATCGAATTTTGAATTAGCTTTTATTGAGTTCTTTAGAGTTAATTTTATTTTCCACTGTCATTCAGTTTCGATCGTTTAGATATTAGTAAAATTAGTATTCATTTTTGGTAATTAAACTCAGTCCTCGTGGGAACGATCTCTTATTTATCATTATATTACTTGAGTGATTTCGTGTACTTGCAAAATAGGCTAACAATCTCTCCTGTAGCACCATCCTCCAGATCAGAGATGAGTCCTCTCCTGCTCAACTCCCTCAGTCCTTTGTCACCTATGTGGCCTAGGCGGTAGTGCCACATCCTGTAAGCCCCCTGCTGGTCCTGTGCTGCAGCTGCTGCATCAGACTCTTCGGTCACCACAGATCCCTCCATACGATAGAGGTTATTGTCCAACCTCCTACCTCTCATCACTACCATAGCTCCATTGGAGATGTTTAATACTCCGCTTCTAGCCCTACTGCTGAAGCTGTATCCACTGCGCTCCAAGTAGCCTAGTGATACCAGATTCTTTTCCAGCTCCGGGACAT
>NC_026001.2:37901644-37997156 GCF_000442705.2 Elaeis guineensis | reverse complement strand
GCATGATCTCATCATGGCCCTAAAATCATTATCCTAATCTATGAGGTTTATCATAATCATAAAATATATGATGCAGCAAATGATAAAATATATATACCTCATAAATAATAATAACTAATGTCATACAAATGAGTAGGAAGAAAATAAAGAAAAGTCCCTTCGCATCCCCATGCGATTGGCTTGTAGGACACTATTCTTTCAATCTTCCACTTGCACTAAAATCAATCGCCCCTATAACTAATGCCCATGCAATCAGGATGGTGATTATACTGCTACTGTGTAAGACTAGTGAACTAGTCCATTATGATGTTCTTAATATAACTCATTTTATGATCATATCATATAAAATGAGATGAAAGTGCCTAAGATGTGCGTGGGTTCCTAGTGAGACCACACCCAACTCATCAGGGCAACTTCCTTAGCAATCTTTACTGACAGTATTTAACTGAGACAAACACAGTTTACTGCTTGAAATTTTTTCAATTCACTGCTCTTCTAGTACCTCTCAAGCACTTTTGAGAATGCTTTTAATAGTTTTCAAAAAATTTATCATGGATCTGTTTGAAAATGATGATTATGCTCAAGGCATAAATCACATCAGGCTTAGTACATTGACTATACAGGTAAGTAAAATCTTTTACACCCATACATGTTGAACCCCTTCAACATAAAAATCCATATACCTAGACTGGGACAAGCCTAACATCCACTTACATCTATCCCTATAGATGCCAAAAATATTGGATGCTTAACCGAAGTCTTTTCCATGAAAATATTTATGATAAGCATATTTTGACCAAGTGAAATATTGGAACTACCTTCTAATAAGCTGTATGTCACTCACATACAAAACTAAGAAGTTAGTAGGACTCCCACCTATCTTCTTGCACACATGTTGGTTCATCTATTTTAATAAAGTCAAACTTTTTACTATTCTCAAAATAGAGGTACATTCCTCAATATCAGTCTAAATTCATAAATGCATTTATCTCCCACTAAAGACAATTCTCTAGATGAAGTGTGACCATAGCAAAAATTCAAATAGACATTTCTAATAGCAACCTGTTAGGTCATACCCATAGGTGCTTCAACCATCGTCCAAACTTGGTTGATGTATAGGGAGTTCATTTCGAATATTATGATTTCAAGCTAACTGTCAGAGTCTCTACTCATGATGATCTCCGAATAGGTAAAGAAATACCATTCTCAATGATGTATGGTGTATTGTCATTCTCAATGACAAACCATATTTTTGAGTGGTTATTACACACTCAAATTGACCTTCGGTAAGAAGGTGTGTATCATGATCATGCTCATCAATGGGCACATCTGATCGAGGATTAACTTGTGGACACTCCATAGTTATGATAGGATAGTTCATAGGACTTGAACTTCTCAAGTTCAATTATCCTCCCACTGTCCCTTCTTAGAAAAAATTTTTTTTCTAAAAAGTGGCATACCTACTGACAAAACACCTTTTGTCCAGTAGGATGGTAGAAGTAGTATCTCATACTACTCTTTAGGATAACCTATATGCTTATACAAAATCTAAGTTAGCACAAAACTTATGTACATCAACACTTTTCACATAAATTGGGCAACCTGCCTTTTGCCCTTTCCATATCTCATATAGAGTGCTCATTACAGATTTTATTGATATCTAATTCAAAATATATATAGCAACTTTCAAGATATTTTTCAGAATGAGAATTAAAATTTATGAAGTATTTTAAAGAAACATCATATCACATATGAAGTGTCAATCTCTGGATCAAGATATTATTAATCTTCGAACATCCATATGTTCATGACCTAATACCTTGCTTGTCCTAAGATATGTGACCGTCACATATCTATTTTTTATTCTCATCAACATGAACAACACCATCATTAAGTGACAGAAATATAAAACTATAGTCATAAATTTATCAGAAGAAGAGTAACTTTTACTCTCTACATTAATCTCAAAATTATGCTACATTAGCAAAAAATTTAAAATAATATTTTTGATTAATTTAGGCTCATAACAATGGTCTACTAATTTTTAAACCTTACTATAAGGTTACATAGGTTCCTACAGTCTCAACATGAATGGACTATCCATCAGTGCCAAAAGGCAAGTAGTCACCTCACTTCAACTTTATAGGTCCAGCAACACTTTGCATAAGTAGAATCTATATAAGGTATCTCATACCCAATATTTTAAAGCTGAAACACTCAATGATAATTAATTTGTATCTTATATAAATTATTAGTAGATGTAACTTTTGCATCGGCTCCTACTTCATACTTGTAAGATAACTCTTGCAATTTAATTCTAATATTCATTATTACTATAATACTAAATTAGATACCCTAATGAAGATATTCTTTAACTTCTTTTCCTCAACCATTCCATAAAGTTCAGTCAATTTAAAATAATCCCATGCAGTGATAGTAAAGATACAAATTTGTATATAAGAACATAAAAGGAGACTACTCATGATGACATGCACAAGTTAGACGAAGATTTTATCTAATTGTGTCTTCCACTATTTTAATGAATTTTATATCCCTTAAGTATGAAATCGAAAAATCTTATCATGAAGTTTTTTAGTGAGGTTGAGATCCTAATTCCTCATAAAAAGTCTTATGGATAGCACAACAAGCTCCTATAAGTTCAAAGGTAAGTAACTCTTTACTAATTGCATTTCATACGACTTCCAACATAACTTTTATCTCTAAAATACTTATAACCCTGTAAATAGTACAACAAACTATAGTATTTTAGTTAAGTCATACCTTTCAATCCATATGATCATATCTGAATAATACTACCTTTGTGGATAGCACAACAAGGTAGCACTACCAGAATATGCCATAAGCATCACTAAGTCAACATCATATCAATCACTATAGTAAGCTTTGTGGATAGCACAACAAACTCACTACAGTTTTTGACATACTCTGTTGACTTAGTATGAGCTAAGTACAATTAGCTTCATTATGTACCAAGACAGTATCAAATCAGTCCCCATAGCAAGCTTTGTGGATAACACAACAAGCCTACTATGATTTTTGAGATAATACTGACTTAGCATGAAGGAAGGCATGGGTAGTGTTCTTAACACTTTGCCATTATGACTTAATATAATTTGAATGAGGGACTTAGGTTTCATGCACATCCTAAATATATACATACATCATATGCTATGTAAATTCTAATTTGTAACTACTAGTATGTAAGAGCATATATAAAAAAAGACAAATAGTTATAGACCTTTGAAAAAATTATTCGAGCCATAGGATGATTAATGGGTCTAACCCTAGGTGCATAATAGATTGTGTTGGTGCAAAAATTTGCCTGCATCGGAGAAGCTGGAGTCAAGGGAGTCGCGGTCGCCGTAGGGATCTGCAAAGAAAGTCTAAACCGGAGTTGGGGGTACTCTGGCAAGACCCTCCGATGCTCAAGTCAGTTCTCTGCCTCAACAAGAATGGAGTGCTCGAATGAAAATTTTAGCAGAGTTTTGAGATAGAAATTAGAGCTTAGAGAATAACGTATCTGGGACCCCCCTTTTTATAGGCAGAGGGGGCAACGGATTGATAGCGACGTTTGTAACTGCCTAGTAGTGCGCCGCTCGGGGCCAAGAGGAGTTTGTTATGGAGAGTAAATGGGTGGGGTCGTGGCTATCACCGTGACCCACCACGTGGAGCCTGTTGTGGAGAGTGGAGCGACGTCCGTTGTCGTGACTTGCCAGAGAGTGGTGGAGCCGTGCAGAATCCATCGCAAAAGTAGAACAGAATCATGGCTATTACTGTGGCCTGCCGTATGGAGCCGGTTGCGGAGAGTGGTGGAGCCGTGCAGAATCTGTCGCAGGAGGTGGAGCAGAGTTGTGGCCATTATTATGGCCTGTCGCGCGGAGCCTGTTGCAGGGAGTGGTGGAGCCGCGCAAAATCCATCGCAGGAGGTGGAGCAGAGTCGTGGCCATTATTCTGGCCTGTCAGGGAGTCCAGGCCTATCGGCCGAAGCTCGATCGAAGCGCCTGACGGAGAGAGATAGCTATCCATCTGAGAGGAGCTCAGATGTTGCTGGCGAGCCTTCTACCGTTGGGTGCCTTGAGCGTTAACACTACAGGCGAGGGTCATTTGCTGTAGGAGCTCGATCGGGGGGCTTTCTGTAGACGAAGCTCGATCTGACACAGAATTTGGCGAAGGGTCGATCGATCAGTGGGTGTCGGATGGTGCTAAAGAGGTTCATCCGCTGGAGGGGTCCAGTTGCTGGAGCCCGTGTGTCGTAGGAGTCCGTCCGGGATCTGTTCGCTATAGGAGTTCGATCGGAGTCCAATCTCTGTAGAAGCCCGGATGGGGATTATTTGTCGAGGGGCTCGGTCGAAGCCTGCCCGCGATAGAAATTCGGAAGGAATGCATCCACAATGGGAGCTCGGGTGAAGGCTTACAGTGAGAATCCGGTGCGGACCGCTCGTAGTAGAAATTTGAAGTAGACCGCTTGTAGCAGAAGCTCGGGGTAGATCGCTTGCGGTAGAAGTTCGAAGTCTGACCTTTGTAGGAGTTCGGATGAGGTCTACCTGCAACAGGAGTTCTATGTGAAAGTTCGGCTTCCCGTAGGAGTTCGGATGAAGTCTTCCTACAGTCGGAGTCGGGGACGAAGTCCGGCTCCTGTAGGAGTCCGGATGAAGTCTTCCTGCATCCGAAGTCGGGGATAAAGTCCGGCTCCCGTAGGAGCCCGGATGAAGTCTTCCTACAGTCAAAGTCGGGGACGAAGTCCGGCTCCCGTAGGAGTCCGGATGAAGTCTTCCTGCAACCGAAGTTGGGGACGAAGTCCGGCTCCCGTAGGAATCCGGATGAAGTCTACCTGCATTCAGAGTCGGGGACGAAGTCCGGCTCTCGTAGGAGTCTGGATGAAGTCTACCCGCGGTCGGAGTCGCGGATGAAGTCTGGCTCCCGTAGGAGTCCGGATGAAGTCTTCCTGCAGCCGAATCAGGGACGAAGTCCGGCTCCCATAGGAATCCGGATGAAGTCTACCTGCAGTCGGAGTCGCGAACGAAGTCCGGCTCCCATAGGAGTCTGGATGAAGTCTTCCTGCAGTTGGAGTCGGGGATGAAGTCCGGCTCCTGTAGGAGTCCGGATGAAGTCTACCCGCAGTCGGAGTCACGGACGAAGTCCGGCTTCTATAGGAATCCGGATGAAGTCTTCCTGCAGTTGGAGTTGGGGACGAAGTCTGGCTCTCGTAGGAGTCCAGATGAAGTCTACCCGCAGTCGGAGTCGTGGATGAAGTCCGGCTCCCGTAGGAGTCCGGATGAAGTCTTCCTGCAGTTGGAGTCAGGGACGAAGTCCGGCTCCCGTAGGAGTCTGAATGAAGTCTTCCTGCAGCCAGAGTCGGGGACGAAGTCTAGCTCCCGTAGGAGTCCGGATGAAGTCTTCCTGCAGTTGGAGTCGAGGACGAAGTCCGGCTCCCGTAGGAGTCTGGATGAAGTCTACCCGCGGTCGGAGTCGCGGACGAAGTCCGGCTCCCGTAGGAGTCCAGATGAAGTCTACCTGCATTCGGAGTCGGGGACGAAGTCCGGCTCCCGTAGGAGTCCGGATGAAATCTACCCACGGTCGGAGTCGCGGACGAAGTCCAGCTCCCGTAGGAGTCCGAATGAAGTCTAGCAGGTAGAAACTTGGGTGGAGTCCGTCCGTCGTGAAGAATCTGGTCGACGCTGGTGGGGGTTTATCCGTCGGCAGAACTTGGAATGTTGCGGAGGCTCGGCTACCGGAGAGGTTTGGAAAGATGTCGCCGAAGGTCGGAAGTCAGTAGAATCCCTGGAGGGTCACTCCTGTCATGAACTTCGGCTGGGGGGTATTTTATACCCAACACCAGTCTCCCTATTTCCGAGTTCGAGTTTCGAATGAAGAAAGTACAGAGAAATTTTTACAGCCGAAGTTGTCCCCTTGAATCCTGTGCATGATCGCCCTCAGATATTCTGGCATTTAATGTGCACGTGCCGGAGTCTTTTCAAATCGGGGCGATCCGAATGGACCTTTTGAAATTCCCGCTGGAGCGTTGGCCAGGTACGGTGCAGTAATAGCTTTGTCAGCTGTCAGCCGCTTGCTGTGGCAAGTAGGACACGTGGCGAGCGTGGGTTGGCCTTGGGAGATCCGCAATCATAATAGCACCGGATCCCAGGGTCTATTTAAACCCGCCTTTCCGCCTTCAGGAGTCTCATTCCGCTTGAAAGTTCTATCGGTGTCTGCCTTCTCTCCGAGAGCTTGACCCTCTTTGGCATCCACCTAGGCCCTAAGCGCTCTTCGGGTCATCCCTGTCCTCGCACCTCTGCATCCTTCAGAGCGACTTAGGTTAGTCCCAGAACTTTCGTTTCTCTTCTTGCCATCTAGGTGCCCTTTCTCCTCCATTTTTCTTCTGCCGCATTCTCCTGGTTTGGTCCCCCGCGAACCTTTCGCCTCTTATTTTGCCTGATTTCTCCAAGATTTTCAGGGTCCTTGTTTGAAATGTCTTCTGACACCTCCGCCTCTAGTGGTTTCAGGAGTTCGTCTGCCTCAGCCCCCCAAAACCCTCATACTGTAGACGAACCCTCATCTAGGGCTGGGCCTCGCCCGATTTTTGCGTCGGACGCCATTCCTTGTTCTCTGACTCCGGATGAACTTTTACTGATAAGGGTTCAGTATGGAGTTCCTCCGGAGTACGATCTGGAGCTTCCTGATCCTGCCGACCGGGCTAGCACCCCCCTCACCTGGCCGTTTCTGCCTGTACCAGGAGGCCTTCCGTGTCGGGCTCCATCTTCCACTTTCACCCTTCGTCGTCGCTCTTTTCCATTTTTTAGATATTTCTTTGGCTTCAGTCACGTCGAATTCCTTTAGGTTTCTGATAGGGTTCTCTCCCTTTGCCACGTAGTCGAAGTTCAGCCATCTCTTTCTTTGTTTAGGTATTCTTACACCTTCAAGCGCCACCCCTTGGCAAAGGACTGGTGGTACTTCTCCTCCCAGTTCGGCAAGAAGGGTGATGTATTACATTTTTATAGTAATTATTATTATTAGTTTTTAATGATTTTGATGAAATTGATATAATAATTAACTAAATAAATATAAAAACCTGATATGTTTTATGTCAATTGCAGGTAATTGAGCCAAGTCACACCTAATATTGATGCTGCTGTTGGAGGTTCATTGATGGGGAAGTCGCTTGATGAGGCCTATGATCTTTTGGAGGAAATGGCCAACAACAATTACCAATGGCCCAATGAGAGAAACATGGCGAGGAGACCGGCTGGGGTTCATGAGCTAGATGCTATTACTGCACTCAATGCAAAGGTAGACACTCTTTTTAAAAAATTAGATCATTTGTCTATTAATGCTGTCAATACTTGTGTGCAGACCTGTGAGATGTGTACTGGGCAACATGCTACTTGAGATTGCCCGATTGACAGCTCATTCATGCCTCCAGTACAAGAACAATGCAATATGTGGCAAACCAAGGAAGGCAACAGAATAATCCATACTCAAACACCTACATGCCTGCCTGGAAGAACCATCCAAATTTTTTCTGGGAAATCAATAGCAACAACAGAATTATCAGAATAGAGGACCACCTGATTTTCCACAGCAAGAAAAGAAGTCTAACCTGGAAGAATTGGTTGCAACTCTCATCAAGGCCACTACTGATTTCATGGGTGAAACTAAGGCAAACTTTCAAAACCAGCAAGTTGCCATTAAAAACTTGGAAATACAAATGGGACAGTTGGCCAACATGGTAGCTAACAGAACTCAAGGGTCATTGCCTAGCAATACTGAAACGAACCCGAAGGAGCATGTGAAGACAATTACCTTGAGAGTGGAAAACAACTAGGGAACAACAAGGGAAAGAGCCTGTTAAAGAACAAGTAAAGGAACAAACTCAAGAAGAGACTATGGTCAAAAGAAGCTAAAAGAGAAAAAGGAAGAGCCAGTAAAGCCCTACAATCCACCAGTTTCTTTTTCTCAAAGGCTCAAGCAAAGTAAGGATGACAAGAATTTTCTGAAGTTTTTGGAGGTCTTCAAGAAACTACACATAAATATTCTATTTGCAGAGGCATTAGCTCAGATGCCTAGCTATGCCAAATTCTTGAAGGACATCCTTTCCAAAAAGAGAAGGCTAGAGGACCATGAGACAGTCATGCTCACCGAAGAGTGTAGTGCAATCATTCAGAATAAGTTGCCATCAAAATTAAAGGATCCAGGGAGTTTTACAATTCCATGCAATATTGGCAATATCGAATTCACTAAAGCATTGTGCGATTTAGGTGCTAGCATTAACTTAATGCCTTTATCTATTTTCAGAAAGCTTGGACTAGGGGATGTGAAACCGACCAGTGTCTCATTACAACTAGCTGATCGATCGGTGACATATCCTAAAGGCATAGTGGAGATGTATTAGTCAAGGTGGACAAATTTATCTTCCCAGTGGATTTCATTGTCTTGGATATGGAGGAAGATAGAGAGGTTCCTTTGATATTGGGGCGTCCATTCCTTGCAACTGGCAAGGCACTTATAGATGTCCATGAGTGTAAGCTTACTTTAAGAGTGGGACAAGAAGAGGTAATTTTTAACGTGCTTAATTCTTCTAAATATCCTCTTGAGAATGATGAATATTTTAGATTAGATGTGATTAATAAATTTGTTAGTGAAATAATTGATAATTCTAAATATGACTTGATTGATGGTGTTAAAAATAAACAGCATGTTGATGTATTAAATGATGTTGAGAAAATACAGGATTTAGTAGAGGCTAAGCCAAACCCCAAGCTTGAGCTTAAGCAGCTCCCTTCTCACTTAAGATATGCATTCTTGGGAGACTCATCTATTTTTCCTGTCATTATATCTGCTCATTTATCTGCTGAACAAGAGAAAAAATTGTTGCATGTGTTAAAAAGCATAAGAAAGCACTAGGCTGGTCTATTGATGATATTAAGGGAATTAGTCCCAGTATATGTATGCATAAAATTTTAATGGAAGAAAACTACAAACCTTCAATTGAGCATCAACGTAGGTTAAATCCTAATATGAAGGAAGTAGTTAGAGCTGAAGTAATGAAGTTACTTGATGCAGGAATTATCTACCCTATTTCTGATAGTAGTTGGGTGAGTCTTGTTCAAGTAGTTCCTAAGAAAGGGGGGATGACTGTTATTACAAATAATAAAAATGAGCTGATACCCACTAGAATAGTCACTGGTTGGCATGTGTGTATTGATTATAGGAAGTTAAATAAAACCACACGAAAGGACCATTTTTCTTTGCCTTTTATTGACCAGATGCTTGAAAGATTGTCCGGATATCCCTTCTACTATTTTTTAGATGGTTATTCAGGATATTTTCAAATTCCTATTGTACCTGAGGATCAAGAAAAAACTACATTTACTTGTCCATATGGAACATTTGCATATAGGAGAATGCCATTTGGGTTATGTAATGCACCTGCAACTTTTCAAAGATGTATGATCTCTATATTCTCTGATATGGTTGAAAAATTCATTGAAATCTTTATGGATGATTTTTTAGTTTTTGGTCCTTCTTTTGATATGTGTTTGACTAACCTCTCCCAAGTTCTGCAGCGTTATGAAGAAACTAATCTTGTGTTGAACTGGGAGAAATGTCATTTTATGGTGCAGGAAGGAGTAGTTTTAGGCCATAAGATTTCATCTAGAGGGATAGAAGTAGACAAAGCAAAGGTGGAGGTCATTGAGAAATTACCACCACCAACATCTGTTAAAGGAGTGAGAAGTTTCTTAGGGCATGCTGGCTTCTATAGAAGATTTATAAAAGACTTCTCTAAAATTACCAAATCTCTTTGTAATTTATTGATCAAGGATGCACCTTTTAAAATTACTGATGAGTGTTTGGTTGCTTTTAATAGATTAAAGAGAGAATTAATCTCAGCTCCTATCATCACTGCACCTGACTGGAATCTACTATTTGAACTCATGTGTGATGCAAGCGACTATGCTATAGAAGCAGTCTTGGGACAAAGAAAGGAGAATAGACTTCATGTGGTGTACTATGTGAGTCGAACACTGAATAATGCACAGTTGAACTATGCCACCACAGAGAAAGAGTTGCTCGCCATTGTTTTTGCTTTTGATAAATTTAGGCCATATCTTATAGGAGCAAAAATAATAGTTTATACTGATCACTCAGCAATTAAATATTTACTTGAAAAGAAGGATGCGAAATCGAGACTAATTCGTTGGGTGCTCTTATTGCAGGAATTTGACTTGGAGATTAGGGATAAGAAAGGAGCAGAACATCTTGTAGCAGATCACTTGTCTCGGTTAGAGTTAAGTAAAGAAATTGAGAACATTGAGGTATCCATTAATGAGTCATTCCCTGATGAGCAATTATTCACATTACTCACATCTAGTACACCCTGGTATGCTGATATTGTTAATTTTAAGGCATGTGATATTATTCCTCCGAAATTTAATTACCAGTAAAAAAAGAAATTTTTACATGATGCAAAATATTATTTTTGGGAGGATCCATATTTATATAAGTATTGTCCAGATCAGCTTATTAGGAAATGTGTGCCTAATAATGAAATTAAAAATATTTTAAAACACTGCCATTCATTAGAGTGTGGAGGCCATTTTGGACCCAATAAAACAGCTGCTAAAGTATTACAGTGTGGTTTTTATTGGCCTAACCTGTTTAAAGAAGCTATTGCTTTTGTTTCTTCTTGTGACCGATGTCAAAGAACTGAAAATATTTCTTTTAGACAGGAAATGCCACTAACCAATATCTTTGAAGTAGAACTGTTCGATGTATGGGGATTAGATTTTATGGGGCCTTTTCCACCTTCTCATTCAAATCAATACATCCTGGTGGTGGTGGATTATGTATCCAAATGGATTGAGGCAGTAGCACTTCCCTCTAATGATGCCAAGAGTGTGCTCAAGTTCTTAAAGAAATACATATTCACACACTTTGGTATTCCAAGAGCTATCATCACGGATGGAGGTAAGCATTTTTATAATCGTTATTTGGATTCTCTATTGATAAAATATGGTGTTACTCATCGTGTAGGAACACCGTATCATCCTCAAACAAGTAGACAAGTAGAGATCTCCAACCGTAAAATTAAAAGAATATTGGAGACTACTGTCAACTCATCAAGAAAGGACTGGTCCCTAAAATTAGATGATGCGTTATGGGCATATAGAACAGTATTCAAAACGCTAATTGGGATGTCCCCGTATCGTCTAGTTTATGGAAAAGCATGCCATTTACCTGTGGAGCTAGAGCATCGAGCTTACTGGGCAACTAGGTTGCTAAATTTCAATATGGAAGCTGCTGGGGAGAAAAGGTTATTACAGCTTAATGAACTTGATGAGTTCCGCCTCCATGCATATGAAAATGCAAGAATTTACAAGGAGAGAACGAAAAGATGGCATGACAAACATATTGTGAGGCATGAATTCCAAGCAGGACAAAAGGTGTTGCTGTATAACTCTCGCCTAAAGCTATTTCCAGGCAAGCTCCGGTCTAGGTGGTCAGGTCCATTTGAGATTATACAAGTTTTTCCACATGGAGCTGTTGAGCTGAAGAGTGGTGATAGGACCTTCAAGGTCAATGGGCAAAGGTTGAAAGAATACATAGATGGAGGATTTGAGCAACCAAAAACCTCCATATCACTGACATAATGCATTGGGATAGTCAAGCTAACGACTATAAACTAGCGCTTCTTAGGAGGCAACC
This sequence comes from Elaeis guineensis, assembly GCF_000442705.2. NCBI lineage: Eukaryota > Viridiplantae > Streptophyta > Magnoliopsida > Arecales > Arecaceae > Elaeis > Elaeis guineensis. Next base: position 37,985,432 of record NC_026001.2, on the reverse strand, counting down.
CAAGCAAAATTCTTTTTATTTTCTTTATTTTTTGAGTCAATTTTAATCCGCACTATATTTTTAAGGTTTGAATGGACGTTGTTCACTTTTTGTAGGCACATTGAAGAAGACAAGAGAGATGAAATGACTGAGGACGAGTTGCAAACTCACACAAGCGCATAGGCACGCTACAAAGGGGAGTACCCCTAACCTTTAAGAATGCCTTGCTATAATATGTATTGTGATGATGATCTTGTCATTGAGCACAATATCCAATTCAGATTTGGGGGTGCATTTGCATGAGCATTTCGTGTTAATAATATAGGATTGCCATTATGTTTGCATCTTTATCTTTATTTTTTAATAAAATTTAATTAAAAAAAAAATTGGAATGTTGATTCATTGATCACTTGTAAGGATATAGAGGGGGACAATTTTACTTTTGTGTTATTGTTTGGCTATCTTAGTTTTAAATTTGGAAGTCAAATTCAGGGATTGATTGTTTTAAACTTGTAAATACTTAAATAAAATCTCATATAGGAGATAGTTACTTTGCTTCGCCAATCCTATTTGTGAGCTTTGTTGCAATAAAATGTAGACAATTTACTTGGGAGAAATGATATAGGCATTCCTTTGGCATACCCTTTTTGACCCCTTGTATTTTCTTTTCATCCTATCTCATATCTACTATTCATATTTTTTGAGAATAAATTGATTATAATGGTTAGAGCATACTAAATTTTTAGTTTTCCTTTTCTTCAAAAAAAAAAAAAGAAAGAAGAAAAAAAAAGCACAATCTACTCCGCTGTTTCAAGTTGCCTAGTAACTAGGAGCATTCATGAGCCCCATGTTTGCTTTTACGTCAAACATGACTTGAATTATGAGTATGCAAAGCACTTTGAGTATATGACTTGCTGAGTAACCGGGTGCCTTCATCACCAATGTCGGTATTCGCGTAAAAAGGCAAATGATGACTTAAGGAAGAGTGCCAAAGTGTATAGGCTGTTCTAAAAGTATAAAATAAAACAAATAAAGGAAGGGATGTAAAGCATAAGTAATTGAGTATGCTCTGATTTATTATGGTTAATTTATTTTCACTTATGTGACAATAACCATCATTCTTGTTGCTTGCTTTCCATTTTTTTTATCCGAAAAAGTCCTATTGATCTCTTGAGTACGTTGTTTGCACTAGTGGAGATGGGCTGATAGGATTTTGCATTCAGGATTGGATGTTTGAACCAAATTATTTTATTAAAACCTAAAGGAAGCAAGGTAGCTATTGATTGTGCATAATTTTGTTTGAGTATGAATGAGTTTGGAATAGTTAGCTTGTGGGTTTGCCTTTCGGTTTTGAGTTGGGGTGGTTAAGCCATGGCATTTGGGTATTACTCCTTTGTGTCTAGATGGATTTTGAGTATATTAATGTTAAATAAAGTTTTTAGCATTAATTTTTTGAGATTCTCCATTTTTGATTTGGACTTTTTTTTTGCTTGGGGACAACCAAAAACTTAGGTTTGGGGGTATTTGATGTATTGCATTTTTATAGTAATTATTATTATTAGTTTTTAATAATTTTGATGAAATTGATATAATAATTAACTAAATAAATATAAAAACCTGATATATTTTATGTCAATTGCAGGTAATTGAGCCAAGTCACACCTAATTGAGCTTAACCATGTTTTAAAGGTCAAATTAAGTGAAATTGGTTGAGTCCGATTCAGCAGGGTTTGTCATCCGGAGTCATCAGGTCTTGCATCAAAATCAGAGTCCATCTCAAAGCAGAATAATCAAATCAAGATATCAATGGATCCCACACCTTATCCTTTTTGGCATCATCAGCCAGAAAAGAAACTAGAGGTGCAGAAAATAAATCAAGCAGTTAATCTCTCCCATCTAGTCAACCAATCTAAATTCTGGATATTTTGGTGTGAGGATCCCTATAAGGCAAGCTACAGGACTCCAAATTGAGCAAGATTAGATCCTACAGAATTTTGAGAGAAGCAAGAAAGGAACATAATTTACAGAATTAAATTTGGATTCCAAATGAGGTGGCTACAGTAGGTTGAAGTTGGTAACAATGTTGGACACAACAAGAAACACCCGATACACCCAGATTCTTCCTAGTGTTTCTTGGCACAAAGATCTGATATGGCAACCAATTTTGGGTGACAAAGAGCTATCTTGGAAAGAATTAAATGGAAGAAAATTAGAGTCCAAACTAATTCTGCATGAGGAGCAAACTGAGAAAGAATTGGAACAAATTCTTGGAAAATTTGATTTGGGCAGCCGAAACCTTACTTTGTTTTGCAGATTTTGTGGACCCAAAAAGGAAGAAAATTTTCTCCTCTAATTAACCATGCCTCCTTTCCTTCTTTTACTATAGAAATCATAATAAAATCAGAAAATTTGGGCAGCATAAGGAGTAGATGGCTGGTGGTTGCTTAAAGCCTATCCAAAGGAGGAGAGATTCTATACCAAATAAAAGGAATGATATATAGAATAAAATCATGAGAAAAATACTACCTTAACCCTAGCCCTAGCCTATTTAAGGATCATAAAACACCAGCAGGAGGGAGAGAGGAGAATCATCTTTGAAAGCTAGAAATCAAGCAAGGAGAGTTTGGAGTATCTGGAAGATTTGAAGAGAGGATTCATTCGGCTCTGCAATTCCTTCAGAGTTTTTAATTCTTTCTCTTGTTTACTTTGAATTTATTTTCTAGAACTCGTTGTTAGGATGATTTTGGAGTTTTATTCAAGTAAACTTGAGTTTGATTTTGATATGATGAAAAGCTAAATTTCTAGCTAGGGTACCTGATGTAGCTTGGATTTAATTTCAATTCCAGAATCTTGTATTAATTTTCTTTGTTAATGCAATTATTTGTTATTTGCACTTAATGCTTTTAAGTATTATTATCTTTGGTACTTGATTGATTTTGATTTATAATTGGTACTGGGAAGGAAGATTATAAATTAGAGTTAATAACAAACATCATCGGAATAATAATTGGAGCGGGAGCAGAAGATTTGACCTGTGGGATTTGAAAATAATCACTGTGCTTATTGAACTAATTGAAATCTATTTTACTATTGGAAGATAGATTATAGGTTTAATTAGTATATTTAATAAGACTCGAAAGAAATTATTAAATAATTTAAGATTATTTATCCTTGCATTAATAATTAAATTTGGATTATTAATCGAAATAGCTGGAATTGATAATTGGTCCAAGTGAAATCAGATATATCCTAGTGCTTTATCAATCAAATTTTGATTCAGCTTTCATTGAGTTCTTTAGAGTTAATTTTATTTTCCACTGTCATTCAGTTTCGATCGTTTAGATATTAGTAAAATTAGCATTCATTTTTTGTAATTAAACTTAGTCCTCGTGGGAACGATCTCTTATTTATCATTATATTACTTGAGCGATTTTGTGCACTTGCGAAATAGGCTAACAAAGGGGTTATTGAAGGGCGCTCCCTCTTCAATCCATAATTGGAAGGGGAAGTACCTCTACGTCCAGTGCCCAACCTTGAAGCTGGGACTACCCTGGGGCTCCCTGAGGGACTCTGTCCGTCGGGCCCCCAGCCTGGGGGAGGACGACCTTCAGGCCGCCCGGAAGCTTCTTAGTTATTCGACTCCTTCTCTTTCCAACCTTCTGAAGGAGCAGTTTTTGTTCAACATCGGCTTGAGCCCCCTGGATCCTGCGAGTATCCCATCTTTTCCTTCCTCTTCTTTTCTCCTGCTCTTCTTCTCTCTCTTTTTTTTTTTGTGCATCACTTCTTCCTTTTTCACTCCATACTGATCTCTTTTTCTCTCTCTTCTTTTTTTTCTCTTTCTTCTTTTTTTTTTCTTTTTTTTTTTTAAGGAATGGACGCCGAAGCAGCACGGATGCTCACCAGGGGCCTCAAGGCTCACAAAAGAAAAGGCACCGCGACCTCCGGATCGACAAAGAAGGTCAGAACGGAGGAGATGAGCTCGGCCACGCCTGCCCGAGTGGCCTTCGCGGTCGACGTTCCTTCAGATACTGAGCCCCCGGCTCCCCGAGCCTCTTCAAGGAGTTCTCCCATTGGGGTTCCCGCTTCAGGGGCCTGCTTCAAGGAGGTGCCAGGGGTTGAGAGGGGGAGGAGAAGGAAGACGGTGGCCCGCAGGGTGAGCAGCCGTCGGGCCACCATCGAAGAGTCCCACGGTTCTGAAGAAGAGCCAGGGGAGAATCTTTTAATGACAAGGACCTGATAAAGTGATGGTCGATGGCTACGTCCTGTCTGAAGTCATCCAGAGGATCGTTCGTGCCGATCCCGAACAGCGGGTTTGGGACTCTCTAGGGTCCTTTCTCGAGGTAAACAGATTCACTTTCCTCCTTCCCTTCGCACCTTCATTTAATTAGCTTCTCAACCATTATTCTGACCTCCTAGCCGTCCTTGCAGATTGGGCACCAGCTCCTTGCCAACATCGAGGCGACGAACCGGGTGAGGAGGGACGCCATCCAGGCAGAGGAGGGTCATCGGGTCGAAGCCGCCCATCTCAAAGAAAAGGCTGCCGAGGTAGCCTTCCTCCAAGAGGCCCTTGAGAAAGAAAAGCAGGCCTTGGAGGAAATGGTGAGGAAAGTGGAGGCCGAGGTCGCAAATTTGATGGAGCAGATTTCGGTTCTGATCTCGGAGCCAGGGTCCTAGCAGTGGAGGAGTTTAAGGCCTCTGCGGAGATAAGGGACCTGAACGTCAAGTTCGGCCAAGAAGCATTCATCAAAGGATTCGAGCTCTGTCAAGAGAAGGTGGTCAAGAAATTTTCCGAGTTCGACCTCAGCTTCTTGGATGAGGCATCTGAAGACGAAGCCGGGCCCTCTCCCACTGCCACTGCCACCGCAGCCCCCCTTCTGAGACACCGAGCTCCCCAACTCCTATTTCAAAGGTCTGAGATCTCTAACTTTGTATTTTTCTTTTATTGTAATTTTTCTTTTCTCTTTTGTCTTTAGGAAATATTCAATCAATAAAATTGGGTTTCTCCTTATGGAGGGCTTCTCCACTCTTCTTCCCCATTTTTTTTTCCTCTCTGCAATGAGATGCGCCTTGACGCTTTTGTCTCCCGATGGCAGTGTCCTGTCGAAGCGCTTCCCTTGCCACAGAGAATTTCGCTGAAGTCCACGATCCAACGTCTGAAGAAGAAAGTTCATCATTTAACAAAAAGGTCGAAGGAGATGGATGGCGAACTTCGCAGGTTGAGGGAGAGTCACTCTGAGGCCACCACGGAGGCCACTTACTTTCGGAACCTCCACGTGAAGGGGATCATGGAGTACAGCCGGAGGAAAGTAAACTTTGAGAAGGAGCTCGAGGAACATAAGAAGCACAACAGTGATCGATCTTGAGCTCAAGCTTTCAAGATCAGCTCTCTCAGAGCGGAGCTGTCGGCTGCACAGGAGAGGATCAGCCAGCTGGAAGGAAGCGCATCTTGGCTTTCGACTCGGGCCGACTGCGATCGAGAATGGTCGAAGAAGGTCTCCGACCTTCAGCAACAGCTCCAAGAGGCCGAGGCAAATTATAACGCATACAGGGCCGGCTGGTGCAAGTAGGTGGACGATTACAGGGGGAAGCTCAGGATGGCGATCGACGAGGTTATCCGCCTTCAAAAGCAGTTATCTGAAGGAGCTCCGTTTGCTCCCGTTCGGGATCCCGCCGAACTCCAATTCTTGAGAGGAACCATAGAGGAGCTATCTATCGCCCTCAGGGAGGGGAAGATCGAGCTGCAGCAATGGAAGATCCAGCTGGTATACGAGCAGCAGACAGTCAAGGACGCGGAGGCGAAATTCGAGGTCCTGAGAAAGAGGCACCGAGAGGTGGAGAATGAAAACCAGCGACTTCATCGGAGGTATGTGGAGATGCTAATGAGGGAGAAAGAATTAGAAGAAGAAGTGAGAGCTTAAGTTCTCCCTGATGAGGATTGAAGCCAAAGTTCGAAGTCGAGGAAGTCGGACCCCCTTAGGGCTCTTTTTGCCTTCTGTCCTTCTATGTGTCTTCTTTTGCCGTCTGTTTGTTTGTTGTTGTTGTTGTTTTTTTTTTTTTGACCTTCCGAACTCTGTAACGCATATTTTGAAATGAAAAGAAGATCTTCGTTACCTTGCCCGTGCGTCGTGTTGAATTGTCGTCCGCCGGACTCCTTTCATTTTTTATCCTGTGCGATATTGATGTTGTCCGAGGGTTCCTTGTTCATCTTCGTATTAGGTCATCATTACCAAATTTCTTATTGTTTTCTGATTTGTTCAACGTCGACACCGTTTGAGGGTTCCTAGCCATTGCCATGTAGATTCGCCTTTTTGCTCGTGCCCATAGTGTTGCTCCTAGATTGATTTTGATGATTACAAAGCAGATTGAAGGGATACAATATTTTAAAATGAAAAAGTCCTTATGCTCTTCAAGGGCAAAATCATAATTTACTGAAATCCTGATTTGATAGTACCATTTGGTAGAACAAATGATTTGAAATCTATTGGTGAAAATTTCATTGTGTTTGGACTTATATTTTTGAAGTTATGAAGGTTTGAAGTGCATGAGTCGACTCATGAGTCAACTCATGGCACTGTGAGCTGATTGGCACGCAAAAATTCTCCTTGGCACGCTAGTTTTCTGGCTTGGCACGACCTGTGAGTCGACTCATGAGTCGACCCACAAGGCATGAGTCGACTCATGAGTCGACCCCTGCTAATTTGAGCCAAGAAATTCCAGAAAAGCATTCTCTGGTTTTTGCAACAGAGGTCGACTCATGAGTCGACCCCTGAAGCATGAGTCACTCATGAGTCGACCCCTGCGACGGGAAATGTCAGCAACGGCTATTTTTTTGCCCGTTTTAATTGCCATTTATGCTTCCTAAAAATCCTCTAACGGCTCTTTATCTGCCTAAATTATTTTCTCTTGCTTCTAATGCTACAAAATGCTTAATTTGATGAAAGAAATTGCAGATTAAATAGCGGATCAAACGTGAAATCAAATGTGAAGAGAAAAAGAAGAAAAAGAGAAGAACAGAAGAGAGGATCCGAAATTTGCAAGAAAAAGCCTGAGATCAACGAAATATCCATAGAGAAAAAGAGAGAGGATCCACAATATACCAGAGAGATTGTGAAAGAGAAAAGGAAGATCTTTCAAGGAGAGAATTCTTCACGCCTATCGTTTCAACCTTGATCTAGAGATCGTTCAAAGCTTTCAAGAGATCTTCAATCAACAATCAACCTCTTCTCAAGCGTTCAACCGTTCATTCATCTTGAGAAAATCTGAAAAAGGGGTTCTTCATTTGAGTAAAGCTTTTATTGTTATATTTGCTCATTTAAGGAGCTGTTATTGTATTAATCTGTGCTCTAAATATTCTTACTCTTTGTGAGTTTTTGCTCTTATTTTTGGAGGATTTCCAAAACAAGAAAGGTTGATCCGAACCTGAAATCGGAGTGTTTTGGGTTTGCTTGTACCCGGGAAACAATGTTCTAGCTTGGGATAGCTAGGGTCGGAGTTTCCGACGTCTTGTATTCTAGCTTGGGATAGCTAGTGTCGGAGTTTCGACGTTTTGTATTCGGGTTGAATACAAAGGATAGTGGATTGAAATTCCCAAGTGGGATCTTGGGGAGTGGATGTAGGTGCAAGGTTAGCACCGAACCACTATAAATCCTTGTGTTTGTGGTGTGCTTTATCGCTTTATCTTATTTCTTTATTATATCCTTGCAATACTACTTTAGGTAATTAATATTGATTTAAAGCCATTGTTTTGTTCTTCATAAGTTATCTGTTGGGCTTAAAATTTTTAGAAACCCAATTCACCCCCCCTCTTGGGTTGCATAGCTGGGCAACAAGTGGTATCAGAGCCAGTGCTCTAGCCCTTCTTTGATCTAACAATCAAAGAGCCAAAGATCTATGGCAACCCATGTTGGAACTTCTCTAGCCGAGGGGCAATCAACAAACCGACCTCCACTTTTCAATGGGTCTAATTACACCTATTGAAAAGCTCGGATAAAGATTTTCATACAAGCACTCGACTATGATATGTGGAGTATCATAGTGAATGGTCCTCACACACCCACCAAGATTATAGATGGTGAGGAGTCAACCAAACCCGAGAAAGAATGGGATGAGGTTGACAAGAAATTGGCACAATTAAATGCCAAAGCTATGAATGTTCTTTATTGTGCACTAGATGCTAGTGAATTTAATCGCATTTCTACTTGTGCATCTGCTAAAGAAATATGGAATAGGTTAGAAGTCACCCATGAGGGAACAAATCAAGTAAAAGAGTCTAAAATAAACATGCTTGTACATAAATATGAATTGTTCAAAATAGAGCATGATGAGTCCATAACTGCTATGTTTACTCGTTTTACTGATATAATCAATGGTTTAAAGAGTCTTGGCAAATCTTATACTAACAGTGAACTTGTAAGGAAGATTCTCAGGTCACTGCCAAGAACTTGGGAAGCCAAGGTGACTGCCATCCAAGAAGCAAAGGACTTGAACACTCTACCTCTAGAAGAGCTTCTTGGATCCTTGATGACTCATGAACTTAGCATGATGCAACATCAAGAGGATGAAATCAAAAAGAAAAGAACCATTGCCCTCAAATCCACAACTTCACCTGATTATGAAACAGATGACTCTGAAGATGAAGATCAGGATGAGAAGATGGCTCTCATCACCGGAAATTCAAGAAGTTTCTAAGAAAAAGGAAACAGGGGATGAGAAAGAAATTCACAAAAGGGGATCAAAGCATAGAAAAGGAGAAAGATCAAACCCCTATATGCTACGAGTGCAAGAAGCCAGGACATTTCAGATCCGATTGTCCTCAATTGAAGAAAGGTCCAAAGAAATTCAAAAAGAAGGCAATGATGGCGACCTGGAGTGCGAGTGATGACTCAAGCTCCGACGAGGAAACCTCAACAGAACAAGCGAATCTGTGCCTGATGGCACATGAAAATGAGGTAACTTCTGAATCCACTAGTGAATTTACTTTTGAAGAATTGCAAGAAGCATTCTATGATTCAATTGATGAATTAAAGAAACTAGGGAAGAAAAACAAAGAGCTGAAATTGGAAAATCAGTCCTTAGTGAAACAAGCTGAAAATCTTTCAATTGAAAAATTCACCTTGATTCAAGAAAATCAAAACTTAAAGGATGAAATGAACAAGCTGAAATCTATAGTAGATAAGTTCACCTTAAGTTCAAACAAGCTAAATATGATCCTTGATAATCAGAAAGCTATATATGATAAGGCTGGACTTGGTTATAAACCCCTGAAGAAACAAAAATTTTTGAAGGATATTTATGCAAATTATTCAAGCAAAAAGCCTACAAATATTACTTGTTTTAAATGTGGAAGAATAGGACATAAATCATACACATGTCTTATTAACAAATATGCAAACACAAAGAAAATATGGGTTCCAAAAGGAACCATTCTGACTAACCTGAAAGGACCCAAGAAAGCTTAGGTACCTAAGACAGAAACTTGATCTGTGCTTGCAGGTGTGTCTAGCATCCCAAGAAGGAAACAGGAAATGGTATCTTGACAGCGGATGCTCGAGACACATGACTGGTGATGAATCACAATTCATCACGCTTGATGCTAAGGATGGAGGGATGGTCACCTTTGGAGATAATGGCAAAGGAAAGATCATCGGGATAGGTAACATTGGTATCACTCCCTCCAAATACATTGAGAATGTTTTACTTGTTAAAGGTTTAAAGCATAACTTACTTAGCATTAGTCAATTCTGTGATAAAGGATATAAAGTAAGTTTTGAATCATCTGTATGCATTGTGACGAGTCCTATTAACGATGGCATTAAATTTATAGGACATAGGCATGGCAATGTTTATATGGTAGACTTGAATGATTTAACTAAATTAGACATGCAATGCCTAGTTTCCTTAAATGCTAAAATAAATGAGACTAGTTGGCTGTGGCATCGTAGACTTGCACATATTAGCATGCATTCTCTTTCAAAATTAATCAAAAAGGATTTAGTTCTCGGTTTGCCAAAATTGAATTTTGAAAAGGATAGAATTTGTGATGCATGCCAATTAGGTAAACAAACTAGAGTATCATTTAAATCCAAAAACACTATTTCAACTTCTAGACCTTTAGAGCTCTTACATATGGATTTATTTGGACCAACTAAAACCACTAGTCTAGGAGGAAAACGATATGGATTTGTAATAATTGATGATTACTCTCGTTTTACTTGGATTTTCTTTTTAGCTCACAAAAATGAAACTTTTCAAATTTTCACTAAATTTCATCGAAAAGTCACTAATGAAAAAGGGTTTTCAATTCAAAATATTAGAAGTGACCATGGAACAGAATTTGAAAATCATGAATTTGAAAATTTTTGTGATGAAAATGGAATTGGCCATAACTTCTCTGCTCCTAGGACACCCCAACAAAATGGGGTAGTTGAAAGAAAAAACAGAACCTTAGAAGAAATGGCCCGTACCATGCTCTGTGAAAGCAACCTTCCAAAATATTTTTGGGCGGAAGCTATTAACACAGCATGTTACATTTTAAATCGTGCTTTAATAAGACAATTTTTAAAGAAAACCCCCTATGAACTTTGGAAAGGAAGAAAACCAAATATTGCCTATTTTCATGTTTTTGGTTGCCGATGTTTTGTATTAAATAATGGCAAAGAAAAACTTGGTAAATTTGATGCAAAATCAGATGAAGCAATCCTTCTAGGTTACTCCTCCACTAGTAAAGCATTTAGAGTGTTCAACAAAAGAACCTTAGTAGTTGAGGAGTCCATACATGTTGTCTTTGATGAATCTAACGATCTTCCTTCAAGGAAGAATGAGGGTGTTGATGATGCAGATCCACTAATAGAAGGTATGAAGGAGATCACTCTGAAAGATTCAGCAACTCCAGAAGACAAGGATCAAGAAGATGAACAAAATGAGAAAGGTGAAGAAATTCAAGAACAACCTCAAGGTACAAATGACTTACCCAAGGAATGGAGGTATGTTCACAACCACCCTAAGGAATTAATTATCGGTGATCCTATGCATGGGGTAAAAACACGCTCTTCACTTAGAGATGTACTTAATCATTGTGCTTTTGTATCTCAACTTGAACCTAAAACTTTTGAAGAAGCTGAAAATGATCATAAATGGAAGAACTCAGTCAATTTGAAAGAAATAATGTTTGGACCTTAGTGAAAAGACCTAAAGATTATTCAATAATTGGCACAAAATGGGTCTTTAGAAACAAGTTAGATGAGCATGGAAATGTAATTAGAAATAAAGCAAGACTGGTTGCTAAGGGATATAATCAAGAAGAAGGAATTGATTTTGATGAAACCTTTGCACCTGTTGCTAGATTAGAAGCCATTAGACTTCTACTTGCTTATGCTTGCTTTATGAAATTCAAACTATTTCAAATGGATGTTAAAAGTGCATTTTTAAATGGATATATTTCTGAAGAAGTATATGTAGAACAACCCCTGGATTTGAAAATCATGCTTTTCCCAATCATGTCTTTAGATTAAATAAAGCTTTATATGGTCTAAAACAAGCACCTAGAGCATGGTATGAAAGGCTAAGCAAATTTCTACTAAATAATGGTTTCTCAAGAGGCAATGTAGACACAACCCTATTTATTAGAAGAAACCAAAATGATATGCTAATTATACAAATTTATGTTGATAACATAATTTTTGGGTCTACTAATGAATCCCTTTGTCAAGACTTTGCTAAGCTTATGCAGGGAGAGTTCGAGATGAGCATGATGGGAGAACTCACTTTCTTTCTCGGACTCCAAATCAAACAATCAAAAGAGGGAATCTCCATCACCCAAAGCAAGTACACCAAGGAACTACTCAAAAGATTTGGAATGGAGAACTGCAAACCAATTGGCACACCAATGAGTCCCTCATGTAAGCTTGACAAGGATGATGAAGGTAAAAGCGTAGACTTAAAATACTACAGAGGTATGATTGGCTCATTATTATATCTAACTGCAAGTAGGCCTGATATCATGTTTAGTGTTTGCTTATGTGCAAGATATCAATCTAATCCTAAGGAATCTCATTTGAATGCTGTTAAAAGAATCCTTAGATACTTAAATGGTACACAAACTATAGGTTATGGTACTCTAAGACTCACAAATTAATTTGTTAGGATATTCTGATGCTGATTTTGCTGGATGTAAATTAGATAGAAAAAGCACAAGTGGAACTTGCCAATTTCTTGGAGTTAACCTAATCTCATGGTTTAGCAAGAAACAAAATTCGGTGGCACTGTCTACGGCTGAGGCCGAATACATTGCAGCCGGAAGTTGTTGTGCTCAAATCTTGTGGATTAAGCAACAACTCGAAGATTTTGGAATCAAACTTAATGAAACACCAATAAAATGTGATAATACAAGTGCCATAAATCTATCTAAAAATCCAATACAACACTCAAGATCCAAACATATTGAAATAAGACATCATTTCATAAGAGAACATGTTCAAAACAAAAATATAATTCTTGAATATGTTAGCACTGAAAATCAATTAGCTGATATCTTTACAAAGGCCCTTAGTGAGGATAGATTCTGTGAAATTAGGAGAAATCTAGGAGTTCTAGATCCATTTGTCTGAAATTTCTCAATTTCCAAAGAATAGATGTCAAAAACTCTTAGAGCTCAATTTTCAACATCTATCCTGGTCCCAAAAGCTCAGATTTATCACTCTAAAAACTTATCTTTGAGCAAAATTCCTTCTCCCAAAATTTTGAATTTTTCTGAATTTATTTGCATTTTTCCTGAATTTCTGAACTTCATGAGTCGACCCCCATGACTCGACTCAATGGCAAACTTGTAAATCCCACCAACTTCCATCGGGTTCATTGTTTTTAAAACGGGAAACCCTGTTTATGAGACGACTCATTTCTCGTCGTCTTCCTTCCGAAAGCCGTTCTTTCCAACTCTTTTTTGCTCCAAATCCAAGGATTTATCTCGAGACAATTCTCCCTCCTACTCTCCACCAAAAATCGCCTCCTTGAAAAGGATTTTTCTATGCTTTCTCGCAGTGATTGGCGCGGGTGGAACATGCCCCTAGAACTTCACCGTTCATTCAAAATTCACTTCTTTTCTCCACCAAAATTCTTCTTTACTCTTTTGTGATCCCTCCTCCACTGAATTCAAGTCTTCTTGTCTGCTACTTTTTGGATATGGCTCCAAAGATGAAACTTCCCCAAAGAAGGAAATCAATCCGAGAGCCTGAGGAAATTGTCCGAAAGAAAAGGCATGCTCAGTCTTTCAGTGTTCCCGATCCAGTTTCAGTACCTGCTCAAGGTCCCTCTCAATCCTCCATAAGCCCCAGTGTAAATCTTCTTTCTGATAGAAAAGTAGAAACCGGGAAAAATATAGATTTTCGGTTCTTTGAGAAAGAAGGCTTTACTTTTGCTACCAAGATCAAAAATCAAGGATGGAAACTTTATTGCTCTCTTAAGGAAGTCACCTATGTTGATCTAGTCAGAAAGTTCTACCAGAACCTAAATTATGGAAACGGGTCTGTGACTTCAACTGTAAAGGGGATTGACATCTGTTTGGATTCTAGGATATTGGGAGAGATACTTCAGTTGCCTAGTGAAGGATACTCATATATGGAACTCCCAATTAAAGAAGAAGGGATCAGAATTATCTTAGGAGAAGATTTTTCAGGAAGTTTAAACAGATTGGAAGCAAAGCTACTGTCCATTGAGATGAGGGTCCTGCATCAGATTGTGACAAAACTATTCTTTCCTAGGAGTGGTAGACATGACTTACTATCTGGCAGAGATGTATGTGTCATGTTTCATATCATCACTCAGACCCCCCTAAACCTCCCTGCACTTATGATAGAGGCCATGAGAGAAACTTTGAACAGATCCAAGGCACACTTGCCTTATGGTATGGCCCTTACTAGAGTATTTAGGAGGTTTGGAGTTAGCTGTGAGGGGGAGACACCTACCAAGCTCTCACATGTGGACACTTTCAACCAACACAGCCTGCACCGAATGGGAATTACAAAGACTGTTGGTGGTTGGATCAAGGGCTCTGAAGAAAGAGCTGAGGAGAGAGCTGAGGAAAGAGCTGAAGACAGAACTGAAGGCAGAGTAGAAGAAGAAGGTCCATCTTCTCCTGTACATGACTTCAGGGCAGCTTCACCAGATACCCAGTTCATTCCTGATACTGAGGCTGGCCCTTCTGAGTTTACTAGGATGCCCACACCAGTGTATCAGCCAGAGAGCAGAGCACCTCCATCAGAGTTCAGACTGGCTGATGATCAGATCGAGCATATATCTCAGCGTGTGGCTTCTTTGTTGTCTAGCCAGTGGAGTAGTACTTCTTTTGCACCTGGAGCTACTTCTTCTGATCAGACCATTACTCCCCACATCTCCACTGTATTTCAGATGATTTCAGATCAGTCCGTCAGGATACAGCAGCTTGAGGATACAGTCTGGAGACTTACTGGCAGAGTTCTTGACTTACAGGGGCAAGTTCTTGCATTGGCCCATCCCCAGCCACAGGAGTCTACTATTGAGGTCACAGACCTCACTGCAGAGGCTGGAAGGCTCAGAGGAGCATTAGAAGGTGGATATGAGCTACTGAGGAAAGAGATCAGAGGATCGAGTGAGCATGCTACCACCCAGTTCACTGCTCTACTTCAATCTGTTTCCAGAGCACTGAACGTACTTGATTCTATCAGACTCATGGTATCAGCCCTAGCATCTCAGCGTTCTCAGCCACCCAGTTCATCTCGTTCTCCTGCTCGTGCCAGCACCTCCACTCGTGGCAGAGGCAGACGGGGTAGAGGACGCACTTCTGATCCATCATCTCCTCACTCTATATCTGATGACTCCGATCATTGACTTATCTTGATCTTTACTAGATCCTAGGTGTTAGTGTCTTGTTCTAGGATCTATACCTTGGGGCCATGTATTGACATTTAGCTGGTTGAATTTTATGTATTGAAACAATTATGATATTAATGAAATCATCTTTTACCTATATCTTTGTAATGATTATATTTTGGTTATATTTCAATCTCTGATACATCAATTGAAATATTATCTTCTCCTTGTTGTTGTTTGCTATTGATAATTGCTATATTAAGGGGGAGCAAACATCTGTGAAAAACTCTAAAGAGGAAGAAATTAAAGAATATTTTCAGAAAAGGAAAAGAAAGAGTTAACTATGGTTGATGATGTCAAAAAGGGGGAGAAATTAAAATTAAACAAAAATTGAAATTAGACAAAAAGCAAAACCCTAAATTATGAGAAAAAGGGGAGAAATTAAATTAAAACAAATATTGAAGAAATTAAACAAATATTGGAGAAATTAGACAAAAACAAGGATTGAAAGATTAAACAAAACTTTGAGAAATTTTGGTATCAAAATTTGGTATCAGACAGAACTTTAACAAAAAGTTATCCATCAAAAGCAAAATCATGAGTACAATGCAAATAAGTATTTTTTTATATATAAGCTCTGATATTCAAACTTGCTTTTGAAATTTTACTCACCTTGATACATCAATAAGAAATTTGTTTTACTCTGATACATCCTACAATTTCTTTCAACTTGATCTGATACATGATAACATTTGATCCGATACAGTGTGAAGGTTTCTCTAATATATTATAACATTTGCTCTGATACTGTATGAAATTTTCTCTGATACATTAAAAATTTTCTTGCTCTGATACATTATAAAATCTTTTCTGATATCATTGTAAAAATTATTTTTGCTCTGATACATAGAAAAAGTTATTTATCTTCTCTTGCTCTGATATATCTTGAACTCAAAATGATCTAATACCCTTTTCAAATCTTTAAGAAAATGGACAAACTATTTTTGCATTTATATTACATGCCAAAAGAATCATACTCTTTTCAAGCATATACACCTATAATGGATTCTTTTGAAATTAATGCATTAACATAAATATTTTTGTTCATATGTTTTGTCATCATCAAAAAGGGGGAGATTGTTGCTCCTAGATTGATTTTGATGATTACAAAGCAGATTGAAGGGATACAATATTTTAAAATGAAAAAGTCCTTATGCTCTTCAAGGGCAAAATCATAATTTCACTGAAATCCTGATTTGATAGTACCATTTGGTAGAACAAATGATTTGAAATCTATTGGTGAAAATTTCATTGTGTTTGGACTTATATTTTTGAAGTTATGAAGGTTTGAAGTGCATGAGTCGACTCATGAGTCAACTCATGGCACTGTGAGCTGATTGGCACGCAAAAATTCTCCTTGGCACGCTAGTTTTCTGGCTTGGCACGACCTGTGAGTCGACTCATGAGTCGACCCACAAGGCATGAGTCGACTCATGAGTCGACCCCTGCTAATTTGAGCCAAGAAATTCCAGAAAAGCATTCTCTGGTTTTTGCAACAGAGGTCGACTCATGAGTCGACCCCTGAAGCATGAGTCGACTCATGAGTCGACCCCTGCGACGGGAAATGTCAGCAACGGCTATTTTTTTGCCCGTTTTAATTGCCATTTATGCTTCCTAAAAATCCTCTAACGGCTCTTTATCTGCCTAAATTGTTTTCTCTTGCTTCTAATGCTACAAAATGCTTAATTTGATGAAAGAAATTGCAGATTAAATAGCGGATCAAACGTGAAATCAAATGTGAAGAGAAAAAGAAGAAAAAGAGAAGAACAGAAGAGAGGATCCAAATTTGCAAGAAAAAGCCTGAGATCAACGAAATATCCATAGAGAAAAAGAGAGAGGATCCACAATATACCAGAGAGATTGTGAAAGAGAAAAGGAAGATCTTTCAAGGAGAGAATTCTTCACGCCTATCGTTTCAACCTTGATCTAGAGATCGTTCAAAGCTTTCAAGAGATCTTCAATCAACAATCAACCTCTTCTCAAGCGTTCAACCGTTCATTCATCTTGAGAAAATCTGAAAAAGGGGTTCTTCATTTGAGTAAAGCTTTTATTGTTATATTTGCTCATTTAAGGAGCTGTTATTGTATTAATCTGTGCTCTAAATATTCTTACTCTTTGTGAGTTTTTGCTCTTGTTTTTGGAGGATTTCCAAAACAAGGAAAGGTTGATCCGAACCTGAAATCGGAGTGTTTTGGGTTTGCTTGTACCCGGGAAATAAGTGTTCTAGCTTGGGATAGCTAGGGTCGGAGTTTCCGACGTCTTGTATTCTAGCTTGGGATAGCTAGTGTCGGAGTTTCCGACGTTTTGTATTCGGGTTGAATACAAAGGATAGTGGATTGAAATTCCCAAGTGGGATCTTGGGGAGTGGATGTAGGTGCAAGGTTAGCACCGAACCACTATAAATCCTTGTGTTTGTGGTGTGCTTTATCGCTTTATCTTATTTCTTTATTATATCCTTGCAATACTACTTTAGGTAATTAATATTGATTTAAAGCCATTGTTTTGTTCTTCATAAGTTATCTGTTGGGCTTAAAATTTTTAGAAACCCAATTCACCCCCCCTCTTGGGTTGCATAGCTGGGCAACACATAGATCTCTCTTTCTCTTCCTCCTTCACGGAGATGAGGTCTTTTGTGTCTTTGGTGTAGTTCAGCCTCCATTTTTCACTGGGGTAGCTCGCCGCTGTTCCTTCACATCTCCCTCCTCCTTTTAAGCAAGGGTTCTCTCTAGCTTTTTATGGAGTCGCGGTAGCGCAGGAGGGCCACCGAGAAGGTTTTCTTCTTTCTTGTCAGGTCTCGAATGGCGGGACCTTAATTGGTGTCAGAACGAGGTTCTTTCCCCATTTCTGATGTAATCAGTTTCAGCTCAGATTAGGATGAGGTTCTCTTTCTGTTCCTAACAGAGCTGCGGGGGCACATATGGGCACTGTATGGCCTCTCCCCCTATCCGATCTACAAATAATCGGGCCTTCGACCTTGCTCATGTTAGGGTGAGGTTCTCCTCTACCCCTAACATGGCTGTGGGGGCGTATATGGGTGCTGCATGGCCTCTCCCCCCATCCGATCTAACCGGGCCTTCAACCTTGCTCATGTTAGGGCGAGGTTCTTCTCCTGTCCCTAACATGGCTGTGGGGGCGCATATGGGCGCTGTATGGCCTCTCCTCCCATCCGGTCTACAAATAACCAGGCCTTCGACCTTGCTCATGTTAGGGCGAGGTTCTCCTCCTGTCCCTAACATGGCTGTGGGGGTGCATATGGGCGCTGTATGGCCTCTCCCCCCATCTGATCTACAAATAATCGGACCTTCGACCTTGCTCATGTTAGGCGAGGTTCTCCTCCTATCCCTAACATGGCTGTGGGGGCGTATATGGGTGCTGTATGGCCTCTCCCCCCATCCGGTCTACAAATAATCGGGCCTTCAACTTAGCCACATTAGGGTTTGTTTTCGTTGTCCGAAGGGGTCATCCCCTGTCGTTACAAGTCCATGCCAAAAAGGGAAAGATATGCAGATCTGAAAGGAATCTTGATTTAAAGCGGGATCGTTCGTAATACATTTACAAGTTTTTCAAATCCCAGGGCTGTAGAAGGTCTGCTTCCTGTCAAGGTCCTCCAGAGACGGAGTTGATGATCCCAATTGGAGGCCGATCCCCGGGCTGCTCTTCCCTCCTCGACGGCTCAGGCTGCGGCAGGGCCTTGGTCGATCCTCTCTACCCTTAGGCCGGCGTCGAATGAACCTGTCGAGCCGACCTCGTCTGATGAGATCCTCGATCTCGTCTCAGAGCTGAATGCATTCCTCCGTGTCGTGGTCGTGGTCACGATGGTAGAGGCAGAACTTATTAAGATTGCGCTTCCTGAGATGCGTGTGCATCCTTTCTGGTCTTGGGAGCTGCTCTCTGACTTCCATCAGCACCTAGATTTTTGATGTGTTGAGGGGGGCATAGCCGCAGAATCTTCCTGGGGGAGAGCCCCGCCGAACCCGACACTCCGGACTTCTCTGCCTGCATGCTCAGGGAGGAGTCTGGGCACGCTTGTGCCTGGGAGGAGTTTGAGAATGTAGCCGAGCTTCTCTCGGCCCTTTTTCAACTGTGGGCTTACTCGAGTCTCCCGCCTGCCACTCTCTCACGATCTCCTCATCCTTCATTTTGAAAGCTTCTTCTGCTCGGGCGTACCCTTCGGCCCGAGCCAACAGATCAGCAAAATCCCTGGGTACTTCTTTTCCAGGGAGAATAAAAGGTCGTTCTTCTGAAGGCCGCCTTTCAGAGCAGCCATCGCGACCGATTGGTCCAAGTTTCAGACTTCCAATGTGGTGACATTGAAATGATTGATGTAAGCCCGAATGGACTCCCCCTCCCTTTGCTTGATGTTGATGAGGGACTCCGAACCCTTCTGGGGACGCCGGCTGCTAACAAAATGAGCCGCAAACTGGTGGCTCATCTGATCAAAGAAAAGATGGTACCCAGCTTCAGCGTCAAGTACCAGTTTCTCACCACTCCCTTCAAGGTGGATGGAAAGCTCGGCAAAGGATGGCGTCAGGTGCACCATGGAGCAGCATCATTGTTTGGAAGGCTCCAGGTGGTCAACTGGGTCCGAAGTTCCATCGTAGCTTTCAAATTGAGGAAGCTTGAAGTTTGGCGGGATCGGTTCCTGCATGATCATTTGAGAGAAGGGAGGGTCAGTACAAATTCCTCACCATAAGCGGAGGGTGCGTGGCGGAGTTTCTCGATCCGTTGGTTCATCTCCCGGAGCCTTTGATCCAGGAAATCCTCTCGACTGCGGGTCTCAAGGGTCTTCTGGCAGAATGGAGGTGAGATCTTCCAGGAGTAGAATCGTGATCCGATTGAGGGCTCTCCACCCTCAGATTCATCTTTCCGGGAAAGATGGGGTGACTGGCCCAAGTGGCCCGTCCTACCATCGGATTTTGGAGTTCTGGCGATGCTCTCTTCAGTCGCATTGATGCCTGCGGCTGCTGCTGCTGCTGTATGGCCTGCACCGCTTCAGTGAAGCCTCTGACCTGCTGAACCAGTAGGTCGAATTGCTCCGTGCCAACCGTCATTGCCGAAGGAGGAGGAGCTTGGGAAACTAGAGGTGAGGTCGGAGCCTGAGATCTGATCGCGGAGGTCGTGGATCGTCGAGTGGATGCTTTGCGGGGGGGCATCGGGCGAAGATCTAGCAGAGGAAGGAGAAGAGGATGTCGGAGAAGATGACCGAAGGTGGTCCATTGAGCGCTCCTTTAAGAACAAGGATACTGTGAAGACACAGCCCTTCCTCTAGCGCCAATCTTGTTGGTGCAAAAATCCACCTGCATCGGAGAAGCTGGAGTCAAGGGAGTCGCGATCACCATTGGAACCTGCAAAGCAAGTCTAAATCGAAGTTGGGGGTGCTCCGACGAGACCCTCCGATGCTCAAGTCAGTTCTTTGCCTCAACAAGAATGGAGTGCTCGAACAAAAATTTTAGCAGAGTTTTGAGATAGAAATTAAAGCTTAGAGAATAACGTATCTGGGACCCCCTTTTTATAGCAGAGGGGGCAACGGATTGATAGCGACGTTTGTAACTGCCTAGTAGTGGGCCACTCGGGGCCAAGAGGAGTTTGTTATGGAGAGTAAATGGATGGGATCGTGGTTATCACTGTGACCCGCCACGTGGAGCCTGTTGCGAGAGTGGAGCGGCATCCGTTGTCGTGACTTGTCAGAGAGTGGTGGAGCCACGCAGAATCCGTCGCAGAAAGTGGAGCAGAATCGTGGCTATTACTACGGCCTGCCGCGTGGAGCGGTTGCGGAGAGTGGTGGAGCCACGCAAAATTCGTCGCAGGAGGTGGAGCAGAGTCGTGGCCATTACTGTGGCCTATCGCACAGAGCCTGTTGCGGGGAGTGGTGGAGCCGCGCAGAATCCGTCGCAGGAGGTGAAGCAGAGTCATGGCCATTACTGTGGCCTGTCAGGGAGTCCAGGCCTGTCGGCCGAAGCTCGATCGAAGCGCCTGGCGGAGAGAGGTAGCTATCCATCTGAGAGGAGCTCAGATGTTGCTGGCGAGCCTTCTACCATTGGGTGCCTTGAGCGTTAACACTACAGGCGAGGATCATTTGCTGTAGGAGCTCGGTCGGGGGGCTTTCTGCAGATGAAGCTCGGTCTTACGCAGAATTCGACAGAGGGTCGATCGATCAGTGGGTGTCGGATGGTGCTGAAGAGGTTCATCCACTGGAGGGGTCCGGCTGCTGGAGCCCGTGCGTCGTAGGAGTCTGTCCGGGATCTATCCGCTATAGGAGTTCGGTCGGAGTCCGATCTCTGTAGAAGCCCGGATGGGGATCATTTGTCGAGGGGCTTGGCCGAAGCCTGTCCGCGATAGAAATCCGGAAGGAATGCATCCACAATGGGAGCTCGGGTGAAGGCTTATAATGAGAATCCAGTGCGGACCGCTCGTAGTAGAAATTTGAAGTAGACCGCTTGTAGCAGAAGCTCGGGGTAGATCGCTTGCGATAGAAGTTCGGAGTCCGGCCTTTGTAGGAGTTCGGATGAGGTCTACCTGCAACAGGAGTTCTGCGCGGAAGTCTGGCTCCTGTAGGAGTCCGGATGAAGTCTTCCTGCAGTCGGAGTCGGAGACGAAGTCCGGCTCCCGTAGGAGTCCAGATGAAGTCTTCCTGCATCCGGAGTCGGGGATGAAGTCCGGCTCCCATAGGAGTTCGGATGAAGTCTTCCTGCAATCGGAGTCGGAGACGAAGTCTGGCTCCCGTAGGAGTCCGGATGAAGTCTTCCTGCAGCCGGAGTCGGAGATGAAGTCCGGCTCCCGTAGGAGTCCGGATGAAGTCTACCCACAATCGGAGTCGCAGACGAAGTCCGGCTCCCGTAGGAGTCCGGATGAAGTCTTCCTGCAGCTGGAGTCGGGGATGAAGTCCGGCTCCCATAGGAGTCCGAATGAAGTCTACCCGCAGTCGGAGTCGCAGACGAAGTCCGGCTCCCGTAGGAGTCCAGATGAAGTCTTCCTGCAGTTGAAGTCAGGGACGAAGTCCGGCTCCATAGGAGTCCGGATGAAGTCTACCCGCAGTCGGAGTCACGGACGAAGTCCGCTCCCATAGGAGTCCGGATGAAGTCTTCCTGCAGTTGGAGTCGGGGATGAAGTCCGGCTCCCGTAGGAGTCCGGATGAAGTCTACCCGCAGTCAGAGTCGCGGATGAAGTCCGGCTCCCGTGGGAGTCCGGATGAAGTCTTCCTGCAGTTGGAGTCGGGGATGAAGTCCGGCTCCCATAGGAGTCCGGATGAAGTCTTCCTGCAGCCAGAGTGGGAATGAAGTCCGGCTCCCGTAGGAGTCCGGATGAAGTCCGCTCCCGTAGGAGTCCGGATGAAGTCTTCCTGCAATTGGAGTCGGGGACGAAGTCCGGCTCCCGTAGGAGTCCGGATGAAGTCTACCTGCATTGAGTCGGGGATGAAGTCTGGCTCCCGTAGGAGTTCGGATGAAGTCTACCCGCGGTCGGAGTCGCGGACGAAGTCCGGCTCTCGTAGGAGTTTGGATGAAGTCTACCTGCATTCGGAGTCGAGGACGAAGTCCGGCTCTCGTAGGAGTCTGGATGAAGTCTACCCCGGTCGGAGTCGCGGACAAAGTCCGGCTCCTGTAGGAGTCCGGATGAAGTCTAGCAGGTAGAAACTTGGGTGGAGTCCGTCCGTCGTAAAGAATCCGATCGACGCTGATGGGGGTTTATCCATCGGCAGAACTTGGGAATGTTGTGGAGGCTGGCCGTCGGAGAGGTTCGAAAAGATGTCACCGAAGGTCGGAAGTCGGTAGAATCCCTGGAGGGTCACTCCTGTCACGAACTTCGGCTGGGGGTGTATTTTATACCCAACAGATTGAATCATCTCATGGTCAATCTTAATGCACCTTTGCTCTCCAAAAGTCTGGTAGTCTAGTCTTCATCATGATGAAGTCTACCATAAATGCTTGATCTTTATTTAAAATAGAAAGAAATAATTTTTATCTGTTTACAAATAATTTTTTTTCTATTATTTTACATCAATATATAAAAATCACAATCATCAGTTGAAAATATAAAAAGGAAAAGTTCAGCTAATAATATAATGCATCAGGGGCACCTAGCCCCTATTGCAACTTTTGCAGATGAATTAATATAATCAACTAGCATAAAAGTATTCATACATACATCCATTATATAGATGAACCATAGTCCATAACCAATCAATGAATATTTTATAACAATTATAAAACATCATAACAAACTACTCATGTCATTTTCATTGCGATATCATTCATACACATGTCAATAAAGATGTTCAAATTTATGGGCATAGGACACATCTAGGGTTTTCGATTCAGATTCAACATTTGATCCAATTTTAATTTTAAGTC
Source organism: Elaeis guineensis (assembly GCF_000442705.2). Classification (NCBI taxonomy): domain Eukaryota; kingdom Viridiplantae; phylum Streptophyta; class Magnoliopsida; order Arecales; family Arecaceae; genus Elaeis; species Elaeis guineensis. The sequence continues at coordinate 37,962,204 of NC_026001.2, read as the reverse complement.
AATCATTTGTCATTCATTTGAGTTAGGTTGATCAATTCTTAAATTAACCCTAATCCAATTAGGTTAGCATAGATTCGATCAACCATGACCAAACCCTAATCAAATTAGGTCAAGGACAATTAGATCAACCTAAATTAAATATGAATTCTAATCAAATTAAAACTATGAATTTGATTTTATCTATAATCATTAATTTTAATCATATTAGAATAATGAATTATAGTTAAACCAATCCATCGGCAAAAATCCTAATCAATGTCTGATGCATCCTTTCATGACCAAAATTTTTCTACCCCACACATACCTTGGGCAACAATCAAGATGATCGACCCACAATAGTAAGTGCCTGATAACAAAGTGGTCAGCTCTTGGATCTTAGATGAATACATCATATGCAAAAATCCTAAGACTTGGCAATATACATCTATATGCAGCATTTCAAGGCACTGCGCATCACATGCACAGGATTTAAATTCCAACAAAAAATTAGATCATGGGATCTAACTTAAACTTGTCTTACAAGTCAAAAACCCATGGAATTTATATATCCAAAATTTGATCATGGATCGATAATATTTATTATTTACAAAAATACATTAAGAATATGAATTAAACATCAATCTAAAAATCTGATTTTGACGTATTTTGAACTCGATCTAATCCATATCATAAAATAATATGAAATTTGATTGAATCAATCAAGGGTGGCTCTGATACCACTGTTGGATTTTGATGACGTAGTGAAATATAAATTTTAAAAATTTTAACATGCATTCAATAATTGAAAATAAAGTTTAACATTTAAACTAGTCTACTAGAACACAAAAGCCCTAGGAATTCCTTGATGACGACAATCAAATATCTACATATTAGGAGAAGATCAAAAGTCATATACCATCAAAGATCACAAACTGGTAACTTTGATATTTCTATGAGACTCTAAAGTAGAAGCTCTCCAACGGTGATCCACACGGGAGCAATCAGGGTCCTTCCCAACTCGTCATGGTGCTGTAACCTTCTTCGCAAGCTTGCTATCGTCCATCCTTCGCAAGAACTGGTTGCACCACTGCTTGTATGCCTTCAAGATCTCCACTAAGACCTCTTTAGGAACCCTTCCTCAAAAGATCTCACCACATACACATCAGATTTTATGTTCAACACATGAACAATCTGATTTTTGGACAAGCATCTCATACTTTCCATTTTCTTTCCTTCTCTTTCTTTCTATTTTTCTCTCCCTTATCCTTTTCTTTTTTACTTCAGATTTTTCTTGACTTATCCTCATCTAATAGCTTCCACTTTAACACTTGGATCTTTCTTAACCAAATATCAGATTAGTATACTAATCATTCTTTCACTGACATGTTTATGGTCTCGACTCAATCTCATAAACAAACAAGTGTGACAACCCTCATATTTTGTGATCTGAAAATATCCATGCTTCTTCAAAATTACAGCACGAAGCCTTCATTTATATTCTTGTTTAGTATGTGATGATGCACATCATATGGACCACAACTTTGAATGTGACTGGACTATATTATATGTCCGATGCTTTCAAATATGATAAAAATCAACAGCTCTCTTTAGCTCATCTTTACTCTGAAACATTATATTGATAAAAAATTCTATCATCGAGGAGTTTCAAAATTGAGAGAGTCAGAGTTCAATCTTCGACCAGTACTAACAGCATCATCTTGATCTAAATTTAAGTTGCTAAAAAATTATGACGGTTCATGCAAATGAGGTTTAGATTCTCATACATTATCATCTTCATGCAAACAAAATTCAAGTTCTCCTACAATATCGGGCTGATTATCTTCATCACCGTCTTCATCTTCATCATTGTTACTGTTTTCATCAAGTCATTCTTCATCAGTCTCATTCTTATCTGATTCAAAACCTTGGTTATCATAATTTATTTCAGTGCTGACCCAATCATCATCCCCCATTTGAGTATCGTATCCCACACTTACTGCTACTCCCAGTATAGAAGAAGTCACCATAGATGAAATCACCATAGGAGAAGTCACTATAGGACTTTGAATAATTGGACAACTAGGACCCACAGTATTAGAATGCTATTCTATAAATATAGCCTCAACACTAATGGTTCGCACCATTGAACTTATAAAAGGTGAAGAAGGTCCAAGGGTATTATCTTCTTGGGTTAAAAGCCTACTAAAGTACTCAAATCTCAGTACCATCATTTGAGTAGTATTTTCAGTAGAGAATACATCTTTCTTTTTAATATATAATTTAATATATCGATATTCTAAAAATTTCAAAGAAAATATTAGCATTTTTTGGATATCTTCATCATCATCAATTGAAACTAAGATATACTTGCTCTGTATTAACTGTTTCGATAAATTAGGAGATCTCCATCTTAATTTGATTTCATATTTTTTTCTATCTATAGGAATACCACCGTATAAATGATCCAATAATTCTTGATGTGATAATGACGAAGTAGTCTAACCATCCGACTTACAGATTGACTGTATTGCATGCCATCTTCACCATTCTCTATTATGCCATCATAATATAATAGTAGACGAATCCGAGCAGTGGCCATTTTTTCAAAAAAAATTGACAATATTAAAATCAAAATATTTAATATTAATAATTATTTTAATAAAATAGCTTATATAATAAATACATCCTATTATCAACTAATAGATAAAGATAGGTCCTATCTTATTTAAAAATTATATTAATTTTATAGATAATTACAGTAATCAAACAATACATAATAAGATTCGAGAAAAATTTTGATAATATTTTTCTTTAGTTTTCTCCACACGATTGGAGATGTGTGAGAAGAACTAAAGAAAAATACTATCCAAAATTTTTTTCGAATCCTCTATATGTCGTTTGATTACTGTAATTATCTATAGAATTAATTATAATTTTCAAACTATCCAAACTGGATAGTCAATTGACTAATATATATAATTCTTCTATCCATACAAAAATATATAAATATACGAATGTCGTAAAATATGTACATTAATCAAAAGACGGGTTTACAGTTCTATGCAATGTAATATATTTAAATTTTTTAATTAAATTTTAGAAAAAAATTAGATTTCGATCAATTTTTAATAATATAATAAATAACATTAATATATTAATAGATACTTTAAATTAATGACTACATTAGCAAAAGGGGGATGTGGTGTGGGTGGGGGAGAGGGCGTCAGGCGGGCAGAGGAAGAGAGAAAAGAGGGCCAATGGGGGGTTCGCATTGGATGGGTGGCCGACCGACAGAGGGCCAGCGGGGGGGTGGCCGCGGGCAGCCACCACGGGGGTTGGGGGTAGCCGCCGCTAGGGGGCAGGTGGGGGGGGCAGCCACCATGTGGGGGGTATGGGGGGGTCGCATCGGATGGGTGGCCGGCTGGTAGAGGGCCAATGGAGGGAGGGGGTAGGGCTGTTTATAATTCGGTTTCAGATCGAAAACCAGTCCGAACTGAATCGAAAAACCAAACCAAAATCGAATCGAGTATAGTTTGGTTCGATTTTCATTTTCAAAAATTTGATTTTCGATTCGATTCGGTTAAAAATTGAAAAATTCAAAAATCGAACTGAAAACCAAAGTCAACCTTGGTCAATTTTTTATCTATAAAGTATGCACATAGTTGGACATGGTTGGACATGTATGGATCTTTACATATTTGCAACTTCATTCCAAGTTATCTGGGATGTCTACTTTTTATCTCGAGAGCATACTCTAGATTTTGATGAGTGGTAGGCAGAAGCTGAGTGTGAGTATGTAAGTTCACACTATAAATAATTGAAATCTAGATATAACAAAGAAAGTATTATCTTTTGATTTTTGTTGGCAAAGAAGTTTTTAAAACTTTTAATGATATTCGGTGAAAGAGAATGGAGTATCAACTTATGTAATCAGGGATGATTGGAACCTTTCAAGCTCCGTGGGATGTTTTTCCTTTGTTTACAAATACTGGATGGGGCGAAAACTCGAATCTTGCTTTTCTAAAGAAGCATATGGGGCCAACATTTCAGGAGCGTCTAGGACCATGGGTTTCAACTATTAACCCTGATGATGTTCGCTCTAGAGATCCTTTAGTTATATCAAAAATTCAGGGATGCTAGGGTGGTTTTGAGACTTTAGAGAAATGAGTGGTTGGAGAACATGCTGATCATAGCGTAGTTTTTTTAAAGGATTCCGAATGAAAGCTTTTTGTTGGCAAGTCTGGCCATGAAAATGAAAAAGTTAGGCTTGATCAGCTTCTGCTAATTGATAACTCCATTTATGTCTTGTTTTACCTATATGGAATTTGGCTTTATATATTTCATGCTAATTATCTTTCATGCTGTTTCTAATCCTTGCTATATCCTATAAATGAACATATAAAGGAAAGTGCTTGATGACAGAGAATCAAATAGTATTAACTACTGGACATCATACTGGAGGAGCATTTTCATTTATTTACATCCTATTACTTTTAGCTTAGCATTTATGCATATAAATGTGTAAACCGAATAACTGAACCTAACAGGACCGAAATTCTCGATTCGGTTTCGGTTCGGTTCAGTTCCTCTCTTTTTTTGGGTCGATTTTCGATTTTTATTTTTTCATTATTTGATTTTCGTTTTGGATAGATCGGATTGGTTAAAACCGAATGAATAGCCCTAGAGAGGGGTTGGGGGGAAGCCACTGCTGTTAGAGGGGGGTGCTGCGGGCAGCCACCATAAGGGGTGGGGCGAGGGGGGGGGTGCCGCCGCCGGCAGAGGGCCAAAGGAGGGGGTGGTAGAAGCTGACAGGATGGGGGGTGCACCGACGGGAGGTCAGGGGGGGTGTCAGATGGGAGGAGGAGGGGGCAGCGGCAGGGGGAGGGAGGGAGCTGCCAGCAGGAGGTGGGGGGGGGTGTCAGATGGGGGGAGGAGGGGGCAGCCGGTCGGGGAGAGGGGGTGCGGGGGGCAGCCGGCGGGGGGAGGTGCGTCGGTGACCTGTCGGATGGGGGGAGAAGGTGGCCGGGGGAGGAAGAGGGGAATTGGAACCGAGAAGAGGGGCATACCATTGATACTAGTGAAGCTCGTCGGAGAGGTCGATCCTAGGGGAAGAAGCTCGTCGGAGAAGAAGAACTACGGTGAAGCTCGTCGGTGAAGTGAATCAGGTAATTTTTTTTTTGGTATATAAATCAGAAAAATATCATTTTGAATAGCGTTTTTCAGAAAAATGTCATTCAAAATGGCATTTTTTGATAAATGCCATCTTGAAGGGCATTTATCAAAAAATGGTATTTTTTGAAAAATACCATCCAAAATGTATTTTTTAATAAATGAGTTTTTTAAAAAACGTCATCTAAAATAGTATTTTTTGATAAATGTCCTTCAAGATGGCATTTTTTAAAAAGCCCCTTCAATAAGGTATTTTTTATTTTTTTAAATAATATTTTTTATTTTTTTATGACAGATTTTCAGATTGAAGACTGATTGATAGAAAAAATGTCATTTCAAATAAAACACCATTTCAAATAATATTTTACATATTTTACATCATTTATGTAAATAAATTCATATCTGTATTAATGGGATAAAAAAAATTTTAAACTATATAAAAAATTTATAATTTTTATGTTTAAAATTTATTTTTTTTATTTAATTAAAAAATTTAAAATTAATTTTCGAAGGGACCAAATAAAGTTATCGGCATCTCTTTGCAAATGGACAAGGTCGATGAGCTAATATTTCGGCAAAGACTATGCCACGAAAAGGGGAAAACAACAAAAGTGAACCTAAAAGCCTGGCTAGAGAGGAGAGCTAGTGGTAGATCCATGATGAAAGTATGCAATGGAATGTCAAAACCTACTAATTGCTAATAATGCTGTCATATCAGGCGGTGGGCTCATGATGCTGCTCCACTGGGCGCCACTTCCGTTTGGTTTTGCCATCGCAATCACCGTACCCAGAACGTGAGGAATTTGCCAGGCTACCGGTTTTAAGAACCTCGTTCCACCACCAAATATTTTCCAGTACCCGCCCCAACCGCTGACGATAACCTGGATCAGTGCGTGGAACTGGAGGAAACACAAAAAGGAGACAAGATTTATAGCGCAATGCATTGCATGACCCACCATAACGACGGCCGTGCCCCGGCTTCGGTCCGTTGCAATCCAGTGCACGTCAGCTGCTTGATGAAAATGGGCCAGCACCAGCAGCGACTTCTCTGCCCCCTTATATCCTTACTACGCATCTCCTCATGTCTGCTCCCCCCCGCGCTACCTCAATGGAGAGGGTCCAGCAACAGCATCTGCCCCTCCCAATTGGGTCATCTCAGCAGCAGCAGCAGCAGCAGGAGCGATGCGATGACTGGTTACCTCTACCCCTGCCCTGAGTTCTGCTATTTCTATCATCCGCTGTGTTTGCTATGCTATTGCTAATTAGCTTCTATCTTCCGTTTCATATGTTTCATCATGTGGTTCTTCTTTATCAATGACATGGAAGTGGCTTGCCACCATTTTGCTCTAAAAAAGAAAGAAAAGTATTTGGTGCTTCTGCAAATTTGGTTTCTAGTAACGGTGCAAGCTACGGTAAAATGTTTTTTTTTTTTTGGTGTGTACGTGAGAAGTTTGTGCCTGTCACAGTCAACAACATATTCACGGTGGAAAGCTTGTAAGAATTAGTGTGGTGGTGGTAGGGTTTTCATTTTTGCGTATGTTATAGTGGTTGAGAATGCCATTTTTCTGGTGTTACTTTCTTTTTAATTTGGTTATCAGTTTTCTTTCATTAATCCGTTAAATTCTGGGAGAATTAGAATGTTCTTGCTTGTCAATTTATTTATTATTGTGATGGGAGTTGTTAGTTGGGGATGTGCTCTTATAAAAAGGGTGGCCCAGTGCTACTGCCAGTGTAGGTTCTGGAGAGGGTTCAATCCCTACACGGCTGTACTCTTGCGTGCGCATAGGCTTTTTGCCTTTCTCCATGTTTCAAACTGGTCAAGTTAACATGGAGCAACCTTACCGGTGCACCAAGGCTCACCCTCTATTCTTATCAACAGTATTCATGAAGCCAATCCTGGTGGCTAGATGCAATCACCTTTACTGAACAATTGTGAATTTGTTTTTATTTGTTGGAACTGATTCATGTGTCACTTCACAATAAAATGTGTTACATCATTTTCCAAAACAACATGAACCAAGTGGATAGATATACATTTTACCTCCATAAATTATATGGGAATTTTGTTGGTGGACTTGATGAAAACCTATGATTAAGGTTTGAAAGAATCAATTTTATAGTTTTTTAATTATATTATTTTAAACTTGTATTATGAAATTAAATCTATAAACATATAATTTCAAGTCTTTGATACTGTAAGTGAAACAAACCAAGTCCATGTTTTTCCACCCCCTCTTTCACTATAGGCCTCGCTCCATCCTATGCAAAACTTAAGATTTTAGATCATTACAATGTTTATCATGAAATAAATTGTTTCAGTGTTGTAGAAAACTGTTGCAAGAGAGTAAATTTATCTAAATTTAGAGAGGATGTCTCGTGATTATTAAAAAGGAAGGTATTCCATTGCTATATACTAGTCAAGCTAAAGGACAATCCTGACATAGTAGTGGCTGTTAGAGACCAATTTAAATAATAATCAAGGTTTCGTAATATCCTATTTGGTCAGAATGATGTGGATAGGTAATTTTTTATCTCTATAAATCATATGGGAATTTTGTTGGTGGACTTGAAGAAAGCCTATGCTCAGGATTTGAAAAATCAATTTTATCTCAATTTTGTTGCTCTCATAACATTCTATTTGGTTAACATGCTTTGTTTATTATAAAATTTTCAGAGTGTTGAAAATAATGTGTTGTAGAAGTTGTGTTGGATTTATCAAGCATTAAATCAGTATGTACAAAATGATATGTAAATAAATACATAGTGGCCTTTTGTACTTAGACATATATTGTGTGTTTGTGTGGGGGGGTGGGGGCGGGGGTGTAAGTTTGAAATGTGTACTTTCTGTCAATGCACTAAGTGTTGAATAGTGCTAAAATAGGTGATACACCTTAAAGACTAATCTAAAAAGATTTTTTCTATCAAACTATGGATTTTAGTGATGTCCTAGTATAATTGAGTTTATGAGTTCTTAAGATTCAAGAAATAGCTTAGCATTTTAAAGTTGAAATTTTGACATGAAGTTGAAAATCAAAAGTTGGAACTAAAAACTAAGAAAGCAACTTATAATCCTTAAGGAAGTTGTTTTTCCAAGCAATTTTTTTTTTTTTTTTGGGGGGGGGGTGTTAAATGTGGAGCTTTTGTTATTTACATGCAATGTTTTAAGTAAATTTAAAGAAATGCTATTCTTAAGGATGCTATTGGTATTTGACTTTTCGAATGATCACTTGCTTGACCACCATAACACAACTACATCTCCTGCTTGACCTAAGTATGTGAGTCACCTACTAAGCCCCATGTCTTAGCAAACCTAGCTTGTTAAAGGGGAGGAAGAGGAAGAAGGCAGAACTTGAATCGGTTCTTTTAGATTTCCAAAATCTTAATTTATAAGATTTTACCATGCACCTAACTCCTTTTGTAGATTCTTGAAAAATCATGTATTTTGATCCTTTCATTTTACAATAGTTCTCTTATTGAAGCTTTTGATGTTGTTTCAATTAACCATGCTTGGATTTTTAATTATACATTGAATTATGTGTTATATTTAGGAGTCATGGGTTTTTTCAATCAAAACCTAAATTCTTGATCATGGTAGAGATTTACATGTGGAGCTATAAAGCTCATTGCACTTATTTTACAGTCTTTTTGGAGTTAGTGGTGAGATATATAATGGACCCATTTCAAAGAAAGAAACTGAATAATTTTGTAATTGGTTTTGGATTGTTTATATTATTGGAGGAATAGTATTATGTATGGTTAGATATGTTTAAATTTGCGAGCAGATTTTTATTTAAACATTATGGTTTATAATACATTGGTTCACATTATTCCATCATATTGTTTTATTTCGAGGATGTTAAAAATTTCCATGACATGTAGACCGATTTTGATGCTCACATCATGGCATTCACAAGTTCAAATATCGGGACATGACAAAAATAAAACTGCTCTGACATAGTCTAGCTCATGGTGGCATATTTTTCTCCCTAAAGGACATCTCATACTCGCACATGGGATGTAATCAGGTCTGTCGCATGCCAAGTTGATTTTCTTCTTTGACCAAGTGGCAGTGGTCATTGACCAATATTGAAGGACAAGGTGGTGCAGGTTCTATTACCTCAGCAAAGACAACTCCATAATTTTTAGTGAAAATGAGATGGTTCTTGATAAAATGGCAAGTGTGTCCACAAGATGAGAAGACAATAATTTTGGTATTTTTTATGTTCTATATGACTGCAAAACGAATAGAGTACACAAGGATAGATCTCTGTTGGAAGGAGCAACTTGCAAGAAGGGTTATTAATAAAGGATATAATAAGGTTTTAAGCTTTGGCTGAAACCGAACCAAATTGATCAAAATTTTTGGGTTCGGTCAAGTTTTCATCCGTTTTCATTCAATCTTGGTTCAGGTTTGGTAGTTTCTGCTGAAAACAACCAAAGCTATTTGTTTGTTTGAAAAGGTAAAATGGTTAATGTTTTCTAAAGTTGATCATTACAAATGAATCACATATTTATCTAAGACTTTAATTATCAAATATATTATTTTTGTTTAAGCTTTGTTATTATGATGGGTAAACTGCATCTTAAAATAATGAAATAAATTGGTTGTTATTTGTATAGGTTTTCTCTTGTGTATATGGCTTGTTCAAATGAAATAGAATGAAACAAGCATATAACAAGCATATATGGTTCTCTTTTCTTTTGGTTTTCTACTTAGATGGTTCATTGATATGGAATAGAATGGCATATTCTTAGATGGATGTTTTCTTGGTTTGATAGGTTATTCAAATGAAGTAATGAAATATGCATAGATGGATTTTTCCTTGCTTAAATGAGATTAAAATGAAAATAAATGTAATATTTTTAGATGGGATTTTGCTTGGTTAGACTTGTTTTTAAAATGAAACAGAATGAAATATCTATTGAGAAAAATTAAAATAATACAAAAACAATAGAAAATATAGAAAATTTACAAAAATAGACAAAAGTTAATGCAGATTACAACAATTAGGGAAAAGTGTAGGAAAAAAATATGTTCATAAGTAGTCAAAAAAAACTTTATTACAATGCATTAAGCTTCTAATTAGTTTAATTCTATCCAGAAATCAGCATTTCTAAACAAACTATGATCCTAAATGACTTAAAACATTACAAGTACTTCAGGGTAAATCTTACAATAGGTTGGACCTTCGATGCGAAGGTTGGCTTCGGATGGGCCATGGCATGCACATCTAGGACTACCAATCCATTATATAGTTATGGTTTTTCCTTGCGTCATCATACAATGCTTGCATATTGATCTCTCTTCTTCAAAGTATTCACTATATGTTTAATTCCTAACTTAAACTAATACTAAATATTCATCTCTTTTATTGAATCCTAGGATTTGAAAACTGATGTTGGTATCCATGCTGGTCGCTAGCTGGCATATTGTGCCCCATTGACACGTATTGTCTTGTTATGCCAATTCATCTCTTGAAATCATAGCTTAGCAATACTAACAAGTGCTAGTTCATCCACTGATTCAAGGTGATCTAGAGCAGTTCTCTTGGGAAGGAGTGCTTGGTTTTGGTTTTACATCACTTTAGCATGTAGTTGTTGATTCAAGCCAGCATGGTTACTCTTAATTACTTGCTTAGCATATGTACTTGCATTTGCTATTATGAAATCTTCCAAAATAGTTCCATCACATAAAGAAGGGTGCCATTCTTTGAGCTTTTGATTGGTGCCTGATACTCAAGATCTTAATAAAATGAAGGAAATCATAAAATAGGCAAAGGATTTGATTGGTACTCATCCTACTGAATCTATTTGAAGAACACATTTTATTATTTCATAATACTTTTGGGAGTGAAGATAGTTTGTATCGGACTATTGCCCAGATAGACATCCCAAGAAGGGAGGGGATAAATTGGGTTTTCCAAAATTTTAAAACTTGCTGTGCACAATAATTAAACTATATGAGAGGATGTGAGTGAGAGATGAGTAATAGGCAATAATATAAATGTGCAAGCAATGAGCAATGAATGAAAAACAATAAGGTACAATCAAATATCAAGATTTTATAGTAGGTCGGCGCTAAAATCAGTACCAACTTTCACTCCCCAAGCCATCCTTGAGAATTCCGCTATAATATCTCCTTAGATTATAGCTTGATTTTTTTTTCTGGGCTCATAATTAAAATTCAGTTGATTTTTTTAGTGGAAATTAACCAAAACCATACCCTCAAGCCAATCCTAGGCTCACACAACAATTTAATTCCAATTCAGGGCTTGGATAGGTTTTTTTCCAAGTTTCAATCCTAATTGAAACTTGTTCATACAAAGAAAATTGAGTACAATGAATAACACAACAAAAGCTCCTAAAAGAGCAAATATAGAAGACGATGAAGTTCTTGAAGATCGTATTGAGGAAGCTTGACAATCAATGTACTTGAAAACCACTTGAATGCCTTAAGAAATTGATGGTTGGATGCTTTAAACTCTCTCTTAAATGATTACTTAATGCTCTTAAGTTATTTCTTTATTTTCCTTTTTTCCTTGGCTCTTCTCTTTGTTTAAAACCTCTTAAAATGTCCAAATAATATTTTTAGCTGTTGAGGACCAAAAACTAGTCGTTGGAGCAATTCTGTTTACTTCTGAAATTTTTGCAAAACTAGCTATTAGAGCTGTTAGCCACAGTCGAGTCGATTTGACACTAAGGGTTGACTTGAGATAATTATGAGTTGGCTCGGTAGAAATAGGGATCGACTCGAAGTCTGATCAGCAGAATATTGTTTTTTATCTTTTTTGAGAGAGTCGACTCGAGACTTAGTAGGAGTCGACCCGAGGTCAGTACTGAAAAATTTCATTCTCTGTCTATTTGAGGGAGTCAACTCAACAAAAGTAGGAGTCAACTCCTAGTCCGTGCCACTTCATGTTTGCGTGCCCGAGTCGACTCTTTGAAACTTGGAGTTGGCTTTTTTTTCACAATATGACTTCTTCCATTCTGCTTTTGATGCAGGAAACTCGTAGGGGAAAGAAAAGAAATAGAATTTAACAACAATAACATGCAGTAGAAGAGAAAATACATTGATTGATGAAGAAATAGCAGAATTCTAGGGTTTAGACTCCCAAGAGTTTCTCTGTATTGAAAAAAAATGAATAATAATAACAATGACGGCCAGAAATCCTAATTGCAGCAATATTTAAAGGATAAAACCCTATTGCGATGCCCTAATATCTTACAAGGACCAAAATACCCTAACTTAAATGACTGACTAAAAAATTAAAAGAAAACACAGCAAACGACCCTTAAAACAAAATAAAACAAAATCAACTAACTCCAAATAAAATACGAAAATTAAAATTTATGCTCCTGAATCAGATTTCTTTGGCTTCATAACTTGGCATTCAAGAATTGCTTCCTAAGAGTGATTTAGCTTCCTGAAAAATTCTCAACATGAACTTCAACAACTCATTAGTATCAAAATAAATAAAATATTTTATATTTATCAAAATTAATTTTTGGATCAAAAATCTCTTTCTTTTTGATGATGACAAAACTTTGAGTACAAGCAAATAATCCAACTAATGTACATGTATCAAGGCAATTTTCATTTTATCTTACAAGTGATTCAATTTGAATACAAAGTATGCATAGTGAAATTTCTTTCTAACTGAAGTCTTAATTGAAGCAAACATTTTGCAATTCAATGATGCTTTAGATCTATAGGTACGAGAGTAACGAGTTTATGCTCCAAGGTATCAGAGTAACAAGTTCATGCTTCAAATCTATCTTTCGAAGAGATACTCAACTCCTCAATTAATTTATAATGATGTATGTGATTTTTGTAAACATCCAACCCATGGAGGTAGTCCTTATTTTGCGATCTTTATTAATGACTTCTCCAAGTATTGCTATTTCTATCTCTTGAAGACTAAGGATGAAGTCTTTATTGAGTTTAAAGTTTTCAAAGTCGAGGCTGAAAACCAAGCTGAAAAGAAGATTAAAATCATAAGATTTGATAGAGGAAGTGAATATACATCAAATGAATTAGCTATGTTCTATGAAGAACATGATATAATTTATGAAGTTATTGCTCCTTACTCTCCTTAATCCCATGGTGTTGTTGAACAAAAGAACAAAACTCTATTGGATATAATTAATACCGTGATCATAAGTTTTGGTGTTCCAGAAACTTATGGAGAGACGGTCTATTAGCTTCTATTTTTACTCTTAATAGGATTTCTTCAAAGGATAAAGAGAAGACTCTCTATGGACTCGTTTGGTTCATGAAAAGAACTTTTCTTCCTAGAAAATAATTTATCAGAAAGTTACGTTTGGTTTACGGGAAGAACTTTTCTTCCTAGGAAGTAACTTTTTAGAAAGTAACTTCTTGATAAGTTACTTCTTAGAAATATGATTTTGGTATGTTTGATTGACCATAGGAAGCGGCTTATTACAGAGTGGCTTATGTTTGATTGAGCATCATCAATTTTTTTGAAAAAATTATGAAAATACCTATTATACTCTTAATAGATATAAGACCAAAACTTTTTGCATCCAAACTTTATATAAATAATAATATTATATTTATATAAGTATAAATATAATATAAATATATTATAATATAACATTAGATCATAATAATTTATTATATTAATATAATATAATGTATATGTATCAATATTATATTAATACAATATTAATATTTTACTATAATAAATGTACTAGTAAAGATATAAATATAATATAATATTAATATAAATATTAATATATCCATATAAATACTATATTAATAGTAATTTATTATATCAATATAATACTAATATAATATTAATATTTTAATAAAATAAATTTATTGGTAAAGATATAAATATAATATTACATATAATATTATATTAATATAAATATTAATTTATTAATATAAATATTAATATATTAATATAAATATTATATTAATTAATAAAAATATTATATTAGTATAAATATTAAAATAATATTAATATATTATAAGTATTATAATATTTATATTAATATATATACATATTATGTTATATTAATATAAATATTAGGATAATATTAATATAATATTATATTAATATTTATAAGGATAATATTTAAATGATATTTTCAAGAATTTATATGCTCCATAATCATATATTTACAAAATTATCAGAATTATTATTTTTGATTTACAATCTTAAAAGGATATTTTTAGAAAGAAAAAAGATCCCTAATTTTCATCCCATGAGAAGTTCTAAAACCCATCTTCCTCATGGATTTTCACTTTTCATGAAATGTGGGAAGTGTCTTCCTATGGGAAGAGCTTTTTTCATTCTCTTCTCTTAAAACTCCAACCAAACAAGAGGACTCTTCTCCACTTCTCCGAAACTACCACTTTCCCCCTCCACTTCTCGTGAACCAAACAAGTCCCATGAGTATTAGAATGGACATATACCAAAACTCAGTTACTTCGAGTCTGGGGGTGCTTGTTAAGGTTGTTGTTCTTGAGTCTAAGAGAAATAAAATAAGTTTTAAAACTGTTGATTCAGTCTTTATTGGTTATTCCCTTGATAATAATACCTATCATTTGTTTGTCATTCATTCAGAATTTAGTGATATATCTGCTAATTCCATAATTGAATCTAGTGATGCAACCTTCTTTGAAAATATATTCCCTTTCAAGACTCAAATCCCTAAATCAACATCTAATTATGACTCTTATTCCTTGCTTAGTTCAACTATGATCTCTAGTCCTCTAATCTTTAATGAGCCTGCATCAAAGCTGCCTAATCTTCCTTCTGAGTCTAAAAGGACTAAAAGGGTCAAGATTGAAGAGAACCTGGATAAAGATTCTTTTACCTTCTTAGTTGAGAATATCTCTACCTTCTATCGGGAAGCTGTGAGATCTACTGATGCTCCTTTTTAGAAGAAGGCAATTAATAGTGAGATTGAATCCATTATTAGAAACAATACTTGAATTTTCTTATTAATTTAACTCTCGAAAACAAATCTTTAGGTCATAAAAGGATCTTTAGAAAGAAATTGAGTTTTGATGGATTAGTGGAAAAGTATAAGACTTGACTTGTAGTCCAAGGTCTTGGGCAAAAACTTGAAATTAATTTCTTTAATATTTATGCATCTATTGCCAGCATTACTACTATCTATGTCCACTTTGCTCTTACTTTCGTTCATAAACTCCTTGTGCATCAAATTGATGTGAACATAGTTTTTCTTCTTGTTGATCTTGATGAGCAAATTTATATGACTCAATCTAAGGATTTCATAGTGCCAGGTCAAGAGCATAATGTGTGCAAGTTTATTAGGTCCTTGTATGGTTTAAAGCAAGCATCTAAACACTAGCACGAGAAATTCGATAGTGCTATCCTACATATGGTTTCCAAATCAATGGATTAGATAATTGTGTCTATCTTAAAAGATTTGATAATGGATACGTTCTTCTTTGGCTTTATGTTGATGATATCTTGATTCTATCTATTGATCTTGATCTAATTAATGACGTCAAGAAATTTTTTTCTCATCATTTTAACATGAAGGATTTAGGTGAAGCTGATTTAATCCTTGGCATGAAGATCATTTGGTCCCCTGATTCTATCTCTTTATCTTAATCTCATTATACCCAATTGTTGATAGATGAATTTGGTTATTTTGACTTTTCTTCTATTTCTACCCCTTTTGATCATTCTATCCAACTCTTAAAGAACTCTGATAAATTAGTGAATCAAGAAAGATATGTCAAATTATTAGATCTCTTATGTATCTCTCCATTCGTACTAGACCTGACATTGCTTATATTGTTTCTAGACTTAGCCACTCCGCTAGTAATCCTCCTAGGATTCATTGAATTGCTCTAAAAGGAGTCTTTAGGTATCTATTATATCATATTGTCTTAGATTTGTTGGCTTTCCAACTATATTAGAGGGTACAGTGATATTAGTTGGATTTCTAATTTATCTGATGTTAAATCCACTTTTGGCTATATATTCTTTCTTGTTGGCAGTGTTGTTTCTTGGAAATTAGCCAAACAAACTATACTAGCTAGAAGTATAATGGAAGCCAAATTTGTTGCACTTGATTCTACCTGTTCTGAAGTTGAATGGCTTAAAGATATTTTATTAGAAATTCCTTTGATTTTGTCTCCTATTCTTCTTATTTCGATTCATTGTGATTCTAAAGCTGCAATCGATTTTTGCAAAAAAGAAATTTGTAAAGTCAAAAATAAGTAGAAATATAAAAGTGAGATAGAAGTCTCTAACAAAATAAGAAACCCATGGCATTATTTCATTATCTCATGTAAAAATTGATAATATCTTGCTAATAGATGCTTAAATAGGACTAAGGTCCTAGAGTCATTTAGGGGGATGGGACCTAACCTATAATGGGCCTTCCAACCGTGGAAACCCAATCTCTGATAAAAGATCCATTGAAGGAGGTTTAATGTGATAATAACAAGCTACTTGTTGGCCGGGGAGCACATATGATTATATGTCTATAGGGGTCTACACTTCACCCATCCTTATGGTGATTATTGCTCCTATGTAGAGGTTAAGGAAGAGCATAGCTCTGAATAAGACCCGAAGAGTTGTTTTTCTCACCTATATGAGAACTTCCACATGCAGCCACGATTGGAGGATATGGGCAACTCCTAGGTGCTCTTACAAACAACATGATAATTGCACATAGCCAATAATGCACCACCCTGTGACAAATCTATCTACATGATGCATGTGGTAGTTGAAGTCTAGGTCAAAAGAATGTAGTTCAAGATCTAGTTCACTCCGATTCTTTCAAATGGAATCCATCTACAGTAAGTGAGGTTAAGACACTTCATCCATTGCATAGTATAAATACTTAGTAATAAAGTTTCAATTATTTTGAATTTTAAAATAGTCATTATTATTTATTTTTTAGAAAATTGAGTTTTGAGGGGGATTGTTAGAGTTTTGGAGGGAAAACTCAAAATTTCTTTTCCTTTAAAAGTCTCCTAATGTTTTTGTCATTATTTGTCCCACATTGGAAAATGACACTTGCATCATTGTGTTGATATGCCTTCTTTCCATGCCCACCTTTGGTTGGGCCTTGGAGGGAAGTAGGTTTTACGGCACACACGTGTATGCCTGCCTTGCCCAGCTCGGCTCGTAAGCATGCAACCACAGATATGATGTGGCATGTGCAGTGATATTTTATTTTATTTTATTTTTACTTTTCTTTTTATAATGCCCTTTTCTGGATGCTCATAACTTATTTGACCGGTCACTTGTCTTCTTGGTCAATCGTCAAATGTCCATTTAGACGTGTCTACTCATGGTCTATACAAGGCTATAAGTTCTATTTTCTTGGGGCATTGGGAAAAAAACAACAATCTCTCTTTCTCTTTTCTTGAGTATTTCATCGCTTGTTCTTTCTCCTTCTATTTTTTCTTTCTTGCTGAGTGTCAAAGAACGTTTGTCAACTCGCTCCATGATTGTGTTAACAAGAGAGGGCATCTCGGTCATATCTTGGGGTAGAATTCTTGGTGATACCAGCATGAGGTTCGGAATTTGCCTTAGGGCAGTGCCTAGTGCTCTTTCGGATGTTTTCTTCCATTGTTTTTTCAATCAATAGGCCAATCCAACCAAGCCCCAGGTAAGTCAATTTATTTATCTTATCCTTTATAGTATTGTTTAAATAAATCCGAAGATTATCAAAATTTGTAATTCAAATTTTGTGTGCTTGACTAAACTTTCTTGACAAGATTTATCGCTAACACTTGTGTCTGGATCTGGTGATTTGCATTGACTATTTCTCTTAGGGCTTTTCCATAGATCAACAGATCCTGTGGCTGTGGCTGCTATCGGTTTTCCCTCATGTGGGAATGAGAATGTTTCTAGTGATTGAAGACTTGGGATGTTGCTGGATTTGAAAAATCGTGGTCCTTCCCCATCACGGGTCTCTAGAAGAGGCATCAAAGGCTTGGAGAGGTTGCAAGATTCTCAAGAAGAGACAAAAGAAGTGGTGGAGAAGGGATTCTCAAGAAGAGATGGAGCGAAGAAGTGGTGGATAAGAGATGGAGGACATGCGTGGAGAAGGGATTCTCAAGGAGGGGCAGAGGAAAGAAGTGGTGGAGAAGAGATGGCATGCATGTGCATGGAGAAGAGAGGAAGGATGTATGGTGCTTTAGGAGGGCATGCATGGAGAAGGAAAGGATATGCGGTGCTATAGGAGGGCATGCATGGAAAAGGAAAGAAAGGTGGCCATGCGGGATTCTCTAGAAGATGATGTATGGTGCGCTGGTACCATGTTGAGAATGGGAAAATGCATGGGTCGGTTACCCTAGGATTGACCCTCTGTTGTATTTATATAAATGGCAATATAATACAATGTTGTAAATGCCCTTGATGCATATACTTAATTGCCCTTAACAAAGCAAACTTAGATAACTAGAATGTTGTTTTCATATTAGGTTATGATAAAGTTGGAGGATTTTTCTCCATAAGAAATTATGCCCAACAAAGCTGAAGTCTAGAATCTGATTGGGCTCATATTTATCTCTTTTTTTTTTACTCTTGGAAGTTATCTCTATTTGTTTAATATGTTGTAGTATCTATAATGGTTAGATGGTGCTACTGCCTTACTGCAAAATACCACTTCATTTTTCAAGACTAATATTATTGAAGGCATAAAATGTTTTGAAATTTATTTAAGATTTAAATTTACATAGTAAAGTGCTGGTCTGTTGCTCCTTGTTGTATTGTAATCCTTCTCTTTTGGTGGATGCTTAGTTAAGAGAAAACTAAATCTTTCTCTTAGGTTGTTAATTTATTATTCTTTACTATTTTCTTTTGCATCACTAATTTGCTAAAATTTTCTTGTAGGATATTTTTCGATGTTCCTAGTGATATTACTATTGATGTGAATGGTGTGAGCTTCAAATTACATAAGGTAATTTTGTACATGAGCTTTTTTTTCCTTGGTTACGTCTAGTGATAATGAAGAATAATGTATATTTTTAAAAAGCATGTAGTTTTGTGTTATAATAGTTGATAAAGTAGTAATTCTAGAACAATTATCATGTCTAGCAACTTATATGAATATGAATTGCTTTTTGTCACCACCTCTTTGGGCAAACTGCTTTTTCTCATCATTTCATAGCATCATTTGGAAAATAATACACCCTGCTTCCTCTCAATATATGTCTACCATTTATACAACTTTTCACCATATAGCTCATACTCATCAGATTGTACACCTCCATAACTATCGCATATAAGAAAAACATCTGTTAGTGAAAGCAATGCTTTAAAAGGAAATGTATACAACTTCATCAGAGCTTATTTAACCACCTTAGTTTTACTTGATAAAAGGGTGAAAAGCTCAAAATTGATTTTCCAAAACAAGAAAAAGGAAAACTAGATTTCATGTTTCCTGAAATTTCTTTTCCGGGAGATGATTTTATCGTGCTTCTGCCATGTGTGTATTTTGAATCTAATTTGTGTCGATTTATTAATAAATAATGGCAAAACATAGTATTCTAGAATTAGAAGAAAAACAACAATATTTTGTGGAAGAGGTGTCACTTTGTTGTAGTTGGTCATGCCACTTTAAAATCGTGAAAGTGAAGTCTCAAGGTTTAGAGCAAAAGAGCTGTTAGTTTTGGGTGCAAGGTTGTCAAACTGCCTTGGCAAGGCTATGTGGTGAACTCCATATGTAGTATAGGCAGGTACCTAGGTGCTTAGGTGGGATGAAAGCCCTCTGAGCATCTAATATGCATACCTTTGATCATATGCATAAATATATATTTGCACATATTATATACATTTCTTTCACCAGACATGGTAAACCTAATTTTCACACTTAACAGTCCAAAGATCAAATTTCATTTCCTTTTTGGTAAAACAAAGACCAAAATCCATCAGAAGGAAATGAACAAACATTATTGCCACCACTGCAGCAGCCTGCAGCTGTGAAACACAGCCAGACAATCATCAACTAGCAAGAAGCAGGAGAAGGAGGGCAAGAAGCAGTATCCAACAGGTTGCAGCATCACAATTATCAACTAACCACCAAGGAGGAGGAGATGAGCAAAATAAGAAGGAAAAATTTAAAAAGAAAAGTTGAAGAATGACTAGATGAAGAATAGGTAGGAGTAGAAGAGAAAGCGGAATAAAAATCCAAGGAAGGAGAAGAAGATGCAATTGTTTTGAAAAAGAAGAAGAAGAAGAAGAAGAAAGAAAGAAAGGAAAAGAAACATAAACCTGGTATTACTGCAGCTATAGCTGCCACTTGTAGCTGCTACATGACCTGTAGCTACATGACCATCTATTTAGTTGCTATTAGGTAACATGTTTGTGATAGCCTTCGGTGCCCTCTCAGGTGTCCCATATGTGGCTTAAATAGGAAGAGAAAGTGGAAAAATAAGCTCTTAAAAGAAGTTGGATTCAAGTGGTCTTCACATAGGTAGCCTGACCCAATTAAATGCCTAGGTGGTCGGTTTTAACAACATTATCTAAGTGAAAGGTTATACAAGAATGATAGGATAAATCCATGCAATCACTTTTAATATCTTTGTCTATTGACTATCTTCTTTAATAAACTTATTAAGATATCATTATAGAGCTAGCAAACCATGAATAGGAATTGTAAGATTTTTTGAATATCCTCTAGATATAATTCATTTTATCATTGTCTTAGGTGACATCCATAGAGGCAATTTGTGGAAGAAATTTAAAAGTTTACATGGACATGGAAATGAAATCTCTCCGCCCCACTCCCTTGCCTCCATCCCTACCTCCCCTTCATCAAAGGAGATTTTGAAAGCACTTTGCAACATTGATGTGAGAAAACTGGATAATTCAACTTTGATTAGAAAGAGTTTTTGAATTTTGAATAATGGAGATAAGAAGGCAATAGGTGGATTTAGGGGGAAAGAAATAAAACATGATTTGAAAAAAAAGGGCATACTAGTGCATAAGGCTCTTGATACTATGGGGTCTAGGGAGGG
Source organism: Elaeis guineensis (assembly GCF_000442705.2). NCBI lineage: Eukaryota > Viridiplantae > Streptophyta > Magnoliopsida > Arecales > Arecaceae > Elaeis > Elaeis guineensis. The sequence goes on along the minus strand of NC_026001.2, from coordinate 37,941,071 downwards.
TTAGATGTACGCAACCTTATCCCTACATGCAAAGAGGCTATTTCAAGATATGTCATGCCACGCCAAATAGGGCAGTACGGGGCATATCGTACCTGCACCAGTTCGGTATCGGTATATGGTTTCGAGAGCCTACTGATACTTGGTGCATCAAACTGGCCACATACTAACACTATAATAGAATAGCATTGGTACGGAGCCTGGTATCGATACGGCATATCTTGGGCTGTTTCAATATTTTAAACCCATGACATCCAGATCACAATGGAGATATAATTGTTGATTTGAACAATTTAGAAAATGAAGAGAGAAATAAGTTTATAAAATTGATTTTTGAGTGATAAGAAGCAAAGAATGTGAAAAATCTGAAACAATTTGGAATTTAAAAAATTATATATACATGTGGAGAAAATAAAAAAAATCTGATAAATGGGGGAGATGGTTGCAGAAAACAGAGCATATAATGAAGATGGTAGAAACTATGGTCTGGAAAGATGTATGATATTTAATCTAGGAAACGATGGAACAATAATTGCTATGTTAACTAGGGAATTTAAATAGTTCAACAATAGTACTTGAGATCAAGGTTCACGATCTCGATACAGGATCCCATATTGGTATCATCCTATTATAGTATTGGTATATGATCCGGTGTGGTATGAGATAGGATACGAAGTGTCGTATGGTGCAAGACATGGTACCAATACGGTATAGGGTGGTATGGCATACCATACTTAAGATAGTAATTGCTGGTATGCATATATGTTCAATCGTGGGTGTTTGAAAAGTACATATGTTGGTTTACTAGTGGCTTAAGTTTAGAAATGGTAATCCCTCTCATAAAATAATTAAGGGTTGTTTTGAGTTATTCCCTAACATGAAAGAAGCTAGATGAATGGGTGATTTTAACTATGAGAAAGAAAACTCTTCCATGGGATTCTTATGTACTATGAGATGTTGGAAATGAAGAAGGCAATAGAATATGTGAGTCAAACTTATTGTTGCAACTTAGTTTTCTTGACATGTCAAATACTTGGATGCTTGGAATGTTTATGATAATGTTTGGCACTTCATAACATACATGTCTAATTTTGGCACTTCTGCATGAAAGTTATCAAGTATAGCAAAACAATTAGAAACCCTTTTATCAAATTTTGTGATCCTAGAATCAGAGGTTTAGCTCACTATTCATTGCATGCATACGTAAATACTTGTACACGGACATGCAAAAGTTCTTTGTATCTGATTTTTTTGAAGATTCCCATGTTGGGCTCTTGTAGACACTAGGAGACTTGACATATGTATCATGTGTCCGAGCAATGGGACAGCTTTTATGCATTCAATCATTAACCATAGCCAATTTACCCTCTTCCTGATTGTAGATATCACCAACTTCATCTCGCTCAAATGCCATTCACCTTACACATGAGTGCACATCCCCCCCCTACTCTATTTGTTGGATATTCCCACATCATGGTATTTCTATTGGACATTAAAGTTTGTTTTGAGTGGAAAGGGAGCTAGATTTTCCTTCAGGCCTATCAAAATCTATCAACTACCCAAGTTGTAGAAATTTCTATTAGGTAGCAGATGATCCATTGCCCTTTCCCCCCTTCAATAGCCCTTCTCACTTTTGAACTTTAAAACCATAAGCTCTTATCATAGTTTCTATCTAAGAGCTAGATATTGGATTAATAGTGGATGTGTATGTTTCTGTTGCACCATATGGTACCATGAACATGAGGCCTCGTTCTAATCAAGGTTTTAAATCCCATGGGATGGGGATGTCTCGATTTTTCAATGGAATGGGATGCATCGCCATCTCGCCTCATCCCAACACTTGGGGCAGGGGATGTTCCGATCGGGATGCTGGGACGTTAGTAGGACGATTCTATCCCAACACATGGGATGGTATCTCATTCCAATGTCCGTAGGATACCCTATTGGGACCTGAATCCTTGGTCCTAACCATTTGGTGTTAGCTTAACAATTGGAAGGACTGGTGTTAGGCAAGGTTCACCATGTCGGTATGCTGAACTAACCTTTTATGGTGCATATTGATACTATACCAGTAGGGCACTGATAAGAGATCTGGTACTAAGATGGCAAATCTTGGTGCCGGGACCCTATGCTGGCAGGTATTGAGTCCTATCAATACATGGACACCGGATCGTACTAGTTCGATACTAGTATTAGAAGAGAGAGAGAGGGAGAGAGACACAAAGGGAGGGAGTGAGGTATGCACGAGGGTTTTGGCATGGTGGACCTGATGGAGATTGAGGTTGTTAAGATCCTCATTGAGACCTCCAAAACCAAACCTAACAACAATGAAAGAGCAAATGTAGATAGCAACAATGGAGTCAAGCTTGGGGAGGTTGATGCCAAGGTAGAGGAAATCAAAGGTGATCGATGGTGGCATCCCACTTGCCTTTGAATTCAGCTAGAGAGAGAGAGAGAGAGAGAGAGAGAGAGAGGAGGTATCTGATGGAGGGTTGTGATAGGCGATGAGATTGAGGGTTTTTATAAGGGGGTCAATTCAGCTCCTAGGAATTAGCATGCATCAGGTCAATACTACTAGAAACTGCGCAAAATTGGTTTGTTTGTCCTGGTTTGGCCTGATTTTTTCCCCATTTTTCCACCATTTCGAAAGCCGAACCATTCTAATTGTGTGCTGGTATGGTATGGTATGGGGTGTAACACCAATTTAGAGTTGCTCCACCCACCGATCTTGATTATCCTTAGGAGTATTTGTGAGCCAAGTATTCCTATTTAGTTCAGCCTTTTAGGCTTTTCTGTATCCATTTTCACAACTGCCATTCATATTACTTTAGGTCTTTTTGTTTTTCCTTCAGCTAAATCAAATTTGTTCTGACTGAAGCCCTTTCATGTATATGTGGTATATGCCAATACCTTCTTAATCAGTCCTGTCACTTTATCCCTGATTGGTGCAACTTTTACGGCATTGTAACTTACATTTTTCTCATTTTGTCCCCTTTTGTTCTACCAAATATCAATCTTAACATTCCAATTTCAGCTACATTCAACTTGTTTCATTGGACCGAGAGTACACATGGTTTTTGGTCAACTAAACTCCAAAATGAACTGTTTTAAATAAGTTGGTCTCATTCAGGTTTAACCATAGATAGACTTGGTTGTGATTCTCATTTTAAATGCATTGGTCCAGTTATGATCAAGGGGTTGGATAATATAACCTGTGCTTAACCTTATCAAACATTTATATACACATATGACATAATATTATATATTTAAAGGAAGTGTATAATGTTATGTCAAAGTTTATTTTATCATAACTTATGGTTTATGTTTGTTTTTGCTTGGTCAATAGAAGATTGGGTTTTGTTGTTGTTATAATATGTTTTACCCAAGATTTATAGTTTATTTTTTTTTGTTTGCTTATTGTATGACAGTTTTAAATAGATTACCTGTTAGTTTACATTATTTTTCCTGTTGTTCTTACTGGTTTTTTTATAATATAATAAATATTTGATCTTGGTGAAATGTGAATTTTCTTTTCTAATATCTTGTTGCTTAAGAATCAATGTGATCTTTGTTTGGTCTGTTTTGGTTCCAATTTTGATTGCTTCCAGTTCAAAAGTTTAATGAGCAATTGGGTTTGGTTCAGGTATCTCTTGGCCTTTGGCCCAAAGCAACCTGAATTCTGAATCATGTGTGCAGCCATAGGTTTATTATTAGCGTAAAGTTTCCAAGGCATGTGACAATCATATAATGATCCCTAGGCACTTCTCTACCCATTTAATCAGCTTTAATTCTATTACATGTGTCCTCATCTATATCTCCATTTTTGTATAGTAAATCGTAAATAATAAAAAAAAATCAATTTATGGTTTCTTCTCTCTTAATCTTGACTGAGGACTCATCTTTGCTACTATGTTCACTAAAATTGCATTCTTTAATACTGACTTTTAAGCCCTCATCTTCTAGATCTTTCCTCCACGAGCCTAATTAAGTCTTCTCCTGTTCTCATCAATGGATTATATCACAAGAAAGTAACATGCATTTTGGTTTATCTTTCTAAATTTTTTTGTTAAGCTCATTTATGATTAGCATATAAAGATATCGGTCCTATGGTTGCTGAAGTCACGTTTATCATGCCATAAGAAACTTTTTGCTGCTGCAATGTATCTGTTCTTTATAATTTCAATGGATCATTCACATCTTTCCTTCTTAAAGTCCACCATGTTATCTCTCTTGCTACTGATCATAAGATTTATCCAAATTGATTAGGACCATGTGTAGATAATCTCTTTTCTTTAGGTTTTTCTACTAACTGCCTAAGAAAGTACCTCCATTGTTGTCCATCGGCACAAAGCCAATTGGTTCTCTAAAATTTTCATCATTTTTTCTTAGTTTTTGCTCTATCATCCTTTCCGTTAACTTCATAGCATTGTTTATGAACTCAATTCCATAATAATTAGGACAGTTTTGTACATTCATTTGATCCTTATTGACAGCACCACTTTACTTTTCCAATCTTTTGGATTTCCGAAAATCTAACTAAATATGTCAGCAAGTTAACCAAGTATTCTCATGGTTTTCCAAATTTCAATTGGGATGTTGTTGGGTGACAAAACCCATATCGGATTTGAAATTAACATGCTATGTTCCCCAATTGTTTCTCAAGTTTGATGCTTGATTTGCAGTGTATGGTTTAGATGTGTAACACACGGGTCACTCTGCAGAAATCTCAGCATGTCAAACATAGTCAGTGCAATACTTTATATCACGTGTAAGGAGTAACTTGAATTTCTCTGTTTGATATGTTTCTCGCACAGACATTCAATAATTCTTGTTTTCTTTCCACTGGCTGAAGTTTCATTGTGGGTAAATCCAAAATTTTATTGTTGATGTTGTTATTCAAACAAGCTCCGCATGTTATTCTTTACTGTTGATGTTCTATTTTGTTTACTAATATTATTATTTTTTTGATCCTTGTGTAAAAGAATTTCCAAAAAAGAAAAAAAAAAAGAATCGTGTTAACATATTATTAAGAAGAAAGGTACGAAGGTTAGATGGAAATTATATATTGGAATTTTTGTTGGCAACATGACCAAAATGTGGTTTTATTTTTTTAAGTCCACTCCAAGGTTGACTGGGCTTACCTGACCGGAGCAAGGTATAATTTGTAAAGATATGACCCAAAAATATCAATTTAGTGGGACTAGAATCTGGTATAAAATAACTTCCAAAAAAACCATTCTGAAGTGACCAGAATGAGGTATTGTTTTGTTAAGACAGCCTTCAAAGTCATCATTTTGAAGCGACCAGAATGCCACATCATTTTATTAACATAACATCCAAAAATGTTCAGCTTTAGCTAGAAATCCTGGATGCACTATATGATCTTGTTAAATAATATAGTAGTTTTGGAGGGAAAAATGTAAGTGACTAAAAGTTTCAGATTTCTGAAAGCCAAATGGGAATTATTCAATGTTCATTACACAACTAGAAACTTCCAATTTGGTCAAATATAATATAGATACCAGTTCTTTTAAGGTTTAGAGGACACAAAAGAGAGGGCAACAAGGTGATAATTGAACTCGTAACTAATGATAACTTGTCATTTGTCATATTGAGATCTTCATGCATTTGTTCAGCTTTTACTGCAATTGCAGAAACTGAACTGGGACATGTGCCTCCACCTAGTAAATTAGAAAGGATTAATTATTAGCAAAAGTCAAACCATGAAGGGTAATTATGTCCAATCATTCACACCAAGGTCTGTGGAACTGGTACCGACACCCATGCTGGCTGGCCAGTAGTGCGAGTCGATACGGATTGTTACCGGACCAGACTGGTGTGAATCGACATAGAAGCGAAGAAAGGAACTGGAGAGGAGGAAAAGAGAAAGAAGGGAGGGGAGGGGGAGCGAGAAGGGGAGGGAGGGAGAGGGTGGACTGAGGAGATGCCGCCAGTGGCCATAGGCGGGCCACAAGTGCGCTTGGAGGGCCGCTAAGGCCTTTGCTTCCTCCACCAAAGCACGACTGAGATAGATAGATAGACAAAGAGGAGGGAAGGAAAGAAAAGGAGGGAGCGAAAGTCAGCGGAGAGGTCGTCGAAGGGCCTTCGGCTGGCCACCGTACCCGTCGGATGGTGAAATCATGGCCCATGGCTCCGCGGGCATGAAACAAAGATGATCATCCCTGTTTCATGAGATTATTTTTAAAAATTTCGATCATAGTGAAGTCGACAATGGATTTACCGAGCAAATTCATTGCCAGCTTTACTATTCATCATCATTTTTGAAAAAATATGATGAGCAGAGATGGTTGCCCTTGTTCCGTGGCCACGGCTCTGCTCGCGACTTTTGCACTGTCTGGTGGCCACGGCGGCCGCCCGACGCTCTCTATCGGCTGCGTCTTCTTTTGGTACCCTCGCTCTCCTTCTCTCTCCTTCTCTCTCTCTCTTTCTCGATTAAACGCCTTATCAGATGTCACGAAGCTGTGGAGGCTTCCACGGCCCTCTGGTAACGTCGGCGGACCACTGCAGGCCCTCCAACGGCGTCATCACCTCTTTCCCTCCCTCTCTCTCTTTCTTTCTTTTCCTCTCTTTCCTTCTCTCTTGTCTGGTGTTCTGATTCGAAAGGCCAAATCATCTCGATTTGTGGCCGGTACGACTCAGAATCCCCTGAACCACTCGGTTCAGGATGGTTCAGCAAACCATGATTCAAACAATCATAAGGTAATTAACTTCTGTTGTCGGCTGAATTTCGTGGACAATTTGAAGGAATCAGCCTCTTTGAATTTTCAAGCAAATTTATCCCAAGTTTCAGTATGTTTTTGAAGTCTTTACATATTGTTGGCATTAGAAAGATGAACAATCTATCTTTGAGAGCATATCATCAATAATTGATGAAGACTATTATATTTTATTCTATAGTCATGAACAGTATATAGAACTATGTTGCTATATGAAACATGATAACCGTAAAGAACCCAAGTATTTTTGGAACTGACCATCAGATTATTGTATGAATATCATGTTCAAAGAACTTGACAACCTTGAGTTTCTTTTTGGCATCGGAGGATACTACGAAATTTGTGAAAATCTTTTTTAGTTATTAACATGAGTTGGAGCAGTGAAGATTCTGCACCTGTGTTTGTGAGCCAAAGAGGCTTGGAGCCAATAGATTTTCTATCCTACTTCTTTATGCCTTCAACTCTAGTTTTTAGAAAAAGCAAATACTTGAGTATTATTATTTCGCCAAAATAAAGACATTTAACTGAATGCAGAAGTGTAGAAGGTGATTGATATCCAATGCATGATACACGGATATACATTCAAGCAAAGAAGGTGGAACTGTCCTGAAGGATCCAAACCTCTCCGTTCGCAGGCGTACCGAGCCATATTGATGGTGGACCAGAATGGTTTCGATAATGAAATTGAGAAACTGATGAGAGAGGGGGAGATGGACAAGGAAAGAGTGGAAAAGAGAGATGGGGAGGGAGGGGGAGGGGGAGGGAGAGGGAGAGGGAGGAAGAGAGAGGGAGGGTAGTGGACATCCATTGGAGGGCCGTGGATGGCTGGGGAGCCACGTAGAAGGGTGGAGGGGGTCCACCTACAATTCTCCTAGTTTTGTTTAAAATAGGGGTCTCAAAGGGAGGCCCCCTTTTTAATTTATAAAATTATAAGTGAATTCGGCATGGTGTTTGCCAATTTCACTTAATATTTTCCAAATTAAAAAGGCCCCCCTTCACGACCCTTATTGAAAATGAAATAGGGGAATCGAAGGTGGACCCCTTCCACCCCTCCGCTCCTTGGCCATCCATAGCCCTTCACCGGTCTCCACCAAGCATCCACCACCCTCCCTTTTTTTTCTTCCCTCTCCCTCTGTCTCTCTCTCTTTTCCTCTCTTCTATCCTCTCTATCGTGTAAGGCCGCTGTCTACTGGCTTTGTCCTCTCTCCCCCTCCTTCTCCCTCCCTCCCGGTCTCTCTATCTTCGTCTTTTGTGCTCTCACTCTCCCCCACCCTCTATACCGTGTGTGTATGATGCGGAACGGCATGGGGGTGTATCGAACTATGTCATTGGGCAATTGCTCTAGCCTTAGATATCTGTTGGGGGTATTTTGGTACTAGCCGAAGACATGGGGAAGACTTCTGAATCGGGTATGACAGAGGCTTTATTTGCCTCCCAGCTTCTTGTCCCATCCCCCAAAAAGCACACAAGACAAAAGGAAGGAGAGGAGGTTATGTGAATTTAATAGAAGCATTAACTGCCTCTCCTCTTCTCGTGCCATTCTCTTGTGGGCGTTATAATAAGGTAAAAATAGGAGAGAAAAAAGGTGGTGGGAGAAGAAAGGTAGAGAAAAAAAATGCACCCACGTATCCGGCTATTGCCCATGGGTGCCCATGCTTCCTGTGCTCGACCGATCCCCACTTCGGCCTGCGAGCCCCGTGGCGGCCTCGACCGTTACATCTGCCATCGACCTACTCAGCTGACCAGTCGTTGACCACCGATCCCGACATCGGCTTTCGCTACTAGATTCAGCCATTATCCTCTATGAGATCCTTTTGTAGCCCGTCACATCATCCCATTAATAAATGGGGGTAATCATGAGTATAGCAGCCCCTACATTCTATAGCTGTCGCTTGTTAGCCCACGCCATTAATGAGCATGACCTCCATGTGCCATGAAATGATCTTGTCAGGTGCGATTCTCAAAGACGCTCAATGAGGGACAAAAGATCTCTGAAATCCTCTCTTCTCCTCAAGGCTTCGGTCTCACATATAAAAAGGTAAATAGGGGATCCTAAAGGGTGTGCCTCTCCCTCTCAAAAAGACTCACTCTTCCCCTTCTGTTGCGAGAAATCTGACTTAAGCATCGAAGGGTCCCCGCCGGAGCCACCTTCAATGGAGATTTTTTTTCTTGCAGGTCCGGCCATCGTCGATTCGTTGGGCTTCGTCATGTTCCAGCACCTTAGTCGAATTTCATCCGCAACAGATTGACGCTAGAGGAAAGACCGTGCCCACTTTTAGGGAAGAGTGCACAAGGATGCTCGAGGAGAGCATCCTTGAGGTGTCGTAATGTCGAGACACCCGCTGGCACAAGTTTTGATCAAAAATCATGCCTTATATTAGTCACCAGAAGCGGTCTCGCAAACCCCCTCTGCTGGCTTCTGGAAGAAGCAAAGCTTAAGAACGAGGGGCATGCGATTCCGGTCAGAAGAGGAAACAAGCTTCAAAAGACTTGCGCAAAATTTTCTTGGTAAGAGGTTCTTAAGCCCTCACCTTTTACTTCATTTTCTTTTCTTCTGAAAAAATTACAGGCCTGTGAGTATTAAGATCAAGGCTAAAGCCGAAGTCAGAATTGATGCCGAAGTCAGAATTGAGGCCAAAGCCGAATTCAAGATCGAGGTCGAAGCTAGAATCAAGGCCGAAGCCTGAAGTCAAGATCAAGGCCGAAGCCTGAAGTCAAAATCCAAGATCGAAGTCGAAATCAAGATCAAGGCCGAAGCCGAAGTCAAGATCAAAGCCGAAGTTGAAGTCAGAATTGAGACTGAGGCCGAAGTCAGAACCAAGATCGAAGTCGAAGTCAGAATCGAGGCTGAGGCCGAAATCAGAATCCACGCCGAAGCTGAAGTCAAGATCAAGGTTGAGGCCGAAGTCAAGATCAAGGCTGAGGTTGAAGTCAAAATCAAGGCCGAAGTTGAAGTCAAAATCAAGGCCGAAGCCGAAGTAGAGATTAAGGCTGATCCAAAGCCCAGAAACAGGTCAATTCGAAGTTAGATTTGATCAATCCGAAGTCAGATCCAGACTGATCCGAAGTCTAGAATCAGGTCAATCTAAAGAAAAAATAAGTCCAAACTGAGAAAAAACTCAAGTGCAAGTCAATGCAATTGATGAGGAGTCAAACAGGATCAAAGAACTCTAACAGAACTCATAACTTTTATATTAATAGGCATCTAAGCCCCTTCCATTATTCTATTTTTTTCTTACAGGGCAATAGGTCCTTGAGCACTTAGCAAAAGCTCAAACCCAAATCGGATGGACATGAACGGCCACTTGTGTCACTCTTCAGTGGGAGTGCAGTTGAAGCCCCCACTCGGTGGGAGCATAGTTGAAGCCCCTACGATGATGGGAGAGCATCCGAAGCCTCCACAATGGTGAGTGTAGATGAAGCCCCCACGAGGGTGGAAGAGCATTCAAAGCCCCACGATGGTGGGAGGCAGTTGAAGCCCTCACGACGGTGGGAGTGTAGATGGAGCCCCCATGACGGTGGAAGAGCATTCGAAGTCCCCACGATGGTGGGAGTGCGACTTCCATGATGATGGAAGTACAGATGAAGCCTCCACGATGGTGGGAGAGCATCTGAAGCCTCCACGATGGTGGGAGTGCCACTTTCATGATGATGGAAGTACAGATGAAACCTCCACGATGGTGGGAGAGCATCTGAAGCCCCCACGATGGTGGGAGAGAATCTGAAGCTCCCACGATGGTCGGAGCGCAGATGAAGTCCCCACGATGGTGGGAGAGAATTTGAAGCTCCCACGATGGTCGGAGCGCAGAGGAAGCCTCCACCACAGTGGGAGAGCATCCAATGCCCCAATGATAGTGGGAGTGCAGATGAAGCCTCCACGATGGTGGGAGTGCATCCGAAGCCTCCACGATGGTGGGAGTGCAGATGAAGCTCCCACGATGGTGGGAGTGCAGATGAAGCCCTCATGATGGTGAGAGAGCATCCGAAGCCTCCACGATGGTGGGAGTACAAATGAAGCCCTCACGAGGGTAGGAGAGCATCCGAAACCCTCACGACGGTAGGAGCACAGTTGAAGTCCCCATGACGGTGGGAGAGCATCCGAAGCCCCCATGATGGTGGGAGTGCAGATGAAAATTCCATGAGGATGGGAGAGTATCCGAAGCCTCCATGATGGTGGAAGCGCAGTTGAAACCCCCACGACGGTGGAAGAGTATCCGAAGCCTCCACGACGGTGGGAGTGCAGATGAATCCCCCACGATGGTGGAAAAGCATCCCAAGCCTCCACTCCATCGGAGTGCAGCTAAAGCCTCACTCTTCAGTGGAAGAGCATCCCAAGCCTCACTCTTCAGTGGAAGAGCCAGTGAAATCCCTGCTCCCCTGTGGGAGTGCAATCGAAGTCCCCATTTTTCAGTAGAAGCACAGTCAAAAACCCCACTCTTTAGTAGGAGAGATCGGATTGGAGTAGGCTGAAGTACGCCCATAGAGGTGGAAGCCAAAACCCACTGGTTGAAGATCCTACTTTTTAATAAGGAAGCCGAAGACTCCACCCTTGTGGGAGGTAGAAGACCCCCCAATCCTAAAATTTAAACATATTTAAGTTTGCAACGCAACAATGCTAGGAGACCGAAGCAATAAATGCGGACAAAGGTGAAAAGTTCCAATTCAAAATATGTTGATTGATAATAGCTTGATTATAAAAGCAGCGGCCCTACGTGCCCAGTGCCCAATGTTAGACCACAACGAGGTCGCATATGCCGCAATTCCTCTCACATGCACGAATGACCCTAGAAGTAACAGGACAACACGGGGAGGACCTCCGAACCCTTGTGGTACCCGCACGGGCCCTTGAGATCCCTGAAGCCACGAGAGGCAGTCTTTTGAGGATCGGACTTCGACCTCAAATAACCTTTCAGAACTTATCCTGCACATGCTCCGAGATTTCCTTGGGCATGCAATTAATTTCTCTCATCCCATCTCCCTTTACAAGTGACGTAACCCGAAGAGGAAGAAGGAAAAATGGGAGGTGCTCGGTTGACGAGAAGACTATGGACAAAAACTAATAAATTATATGTCGTGGCGATGTCATCCACATATCTCCTCTCATAATGTCGTTGTCAGAGATTTACACATGAGGCCATGTAGAGCCATCAGCCGAAGAATAGAGGGATCGAAGTTGCACCATTGCTGAGCTCTTCATAGTCAAGGGGCCATCCCACCATGCACGAAGCCCAAGCACGCCTATGGCCAATGCCGAAATTGCTTGCAAGGAGAAGAGAGAGCTAATGGTCACCATTGTCACTCTTTTCGTTTGTCTCATAATAGAGCTCCTCCCTGCACGTCCTAGTCAACGCCAAAACTTGGGGCCCCATCGATCGATCCTACCCTCAGCAGCAATTGCACCTCACTGAAAAAGCTGATCCTAGGATCTTAATGGCTGATCTGGTGACCCTATCTGACAATATTGACACCCGCCAATGGATCCCATCACAGGCGGTGCCAAGACCGCGCGCTCTTGGGTTGTCGGTGTCCCCACGCATGCGTCCCAGCTGCACCAGAGCCACCAATAGGCGAGCCGCACCGAACCATCATGGCAAACTGTCCTTTCCAAATTCAGGCTCCTGAAACCACCCTTTGGCATGCTGCCTTGGCAAACGCCAAGATCATTTGCGACGACCCTGAAGCAGGGGCCGATTGAGGCAAGCTGGACTTTCTTGCGGGTGAAAGATCGTTGGGTGCCATCATCACCAAAATGGGGGTAGTCTCGAGGCCAACTGTAGGGAGGCTGAAGTCTTCTCCAGCTCTGAGCTACCTGAGTTCTGACGGTGCTGCTCGGTGTTTCTCCCTCTCCTTTGCTAGATCTACGGGAGAAATCATCCATCGCCATGACTCTCCCTGTAGAGCAGATCTCCTTCGGGTGCGAATAAAGGATTCTTCGCAGGCTGACTTCAGCCGCCTGAAGATCGGACTCGGAGTCGAAATTTTCGATGCACACCATGCTGACTTCAGCGGCCTAAAGATCAGACTCGTTGGAGTCAAAATTTCTGGTACGTACCCTCATCTGACAGCGTCGATCCCTTCCGAGCCCAAACCTCCGAGCTCCCCCCACGAGCGGCCTCAATCCCTCCTGCATGCGCACCCTCCTAGGCACCGAACTATCTCGCATGCCCGAACTCAGATGACACCGAAGTCATCTGGGCCGCAATTGGGACATCGCCGCTCTCTGGCCCCTGTATCCAGCTTTAAGCATCTAAAATTGGGACGAATTCGTCACATACAGGATCTATCATCTCAAGTGAACGGGTGGGAACCCACTATGACAACATCGGAATTTAAGCAACCCGTAGATATGCTATCAATAAATGCTAAAGCAGACAATGCTTCTTGAAGGGGGACCCACGTCGTTTGGGCCTACAATTCACTGACCACAACTAGAGATGCCGTTCGCCATAGACGTGATTCAAGGCATCCGCACATCAGTCAAATCAAGCCATTAATGCAGAGCAACTAGCCATACGACTGCAATGTCATGTCGATCAAAAAAATTAGGATCTGATTCGTATCTCCAGAAGTAAAATGTTGGTTCGTACTTCCTGGGCCTGATCTCGACTCAGACCAAGGAGTAGGGGGGCATATGTTGGAGGATGATACCTCAATTATACTGAAGATATGAAACAGAAGGGATTCATGATAGATGGCGTACAAAAATATTATTAGTATCAGAGGAAGAATAATGAGCACAATCCTGATGGAAGATAAACCACCTCAGAACAGTGGGATATTTATTTAGGAAGTCATCTAATATAGCCTAATTGAAGGCTTAACATCGGATCTTACCGATCCTTATCTATTGAACATCCTTGCGACTTGTGGGGCCGATCTTAACTTCGGCCAACTATCTTGGTTCCGACGGTTGATCCTTACCTCAGTCGTGCCCCTAGCCACTGGCCCAAATACAACACCCAGACATCAGATACTGATTCAGGGAATACCACGACTCAAGCTTCTTCTCCAAGGATCTTGGACCGATCCTTACTCCTAATCATAAGTCATACGAATGACTATATTAAAATATTCTAGGAAAAGTTAACCCTCCTGAATCATGATGCTCTTCAATGAGCCATCTTTACAAACAATTGCCTACAGGTGATCAGCTCGATTCATATCAAATCAAGCCATCTGGCGATGCATGGTCGGCCCCGAGGTATACTCTCCCCAATCCTTAGTTCGGCCCCCATATCCAACGACATTCATCCGAAGTTCCCAGGTTAGCTCGTTAAAGTTGATCGCTTATTACGATGACTCTGAGGCATTCTTCCACGATTCGATCATGTCCATGTGCTAAAGGATGTGGGTGGTCAAGAGGGAGGTGAGGCCATACCATTCTCAAATTCTCTCAAGTCAACTCATACAATTAATAAATGCAGCCCCATTGGCTTCAAAAATTGCCCTGGATCATGTGAGCCTGACACGGGCATTGATACCTCCTCCCACTTGTCCCATTTCTCCACAAGTCACATAAGACAAAGAAAAAGGAGAGGCGGATAGAGAAAAGGTGGCGGGGGAAGAAGAGCAAGGAGAGGCTGAACCCGTGTACCTAGTTTCCGTCCGCAAGTGTTCATGCGCCCTACACTCATTCGATCCCCGCCTTGGCCTATGGGCCCCATAGCGGCTTTGGCCCCTGTGCTGTTGCCGACCCTTTCATCAGTGGGGGACCAAAAGACCTCACTCAGTGAGGAGGAAGCAAACAAAGTAAGGAATTTCCATCCAAAATATTTTATTAATTGCTTAATTACAGAAATCAAGCCACAACAAAAGCAACAAGCAGGAAGGAAAACCCCTATGCACGTCTTTGGCAAATTTATGGCACTCCCTTCCCCTGATCCAGTCATGACTCGGACTCGGGAGTGGGGGGGGCTAGTGTTGGGGGTATTTTGGTACTAACCAAAGACATGGGGAAGACTTCTGAATCGAGTATGATAAAGGCTTTATTTGCCTCCCTGCCTCTTGTCTCATCCCTCCAAAAGCACACAACAAGACAAAAGGAGAGGAGGTCATGTGAATTTAATAGAAGCATTAACTGCCTCTCTTCTCATGCCATTCTCCCATGGGCATTATAATAAGATAAAAATAGGAGAGAGAAAAGGTGGTGGAGAAGAAAGGCAGAGAAAATGTGCCTGCGTATTCGGCTTTTGCACACGGGTGCCCATGCTTCCTGTGCTCGATCGATCCCCGCTTCGGCCTGCGAGCCCCGTGACGGCCTCGGCCCTTGCATTTGCTGTCGACCTACTCAGCTGCCAGTCCTCGACCACCAATCCTGACATCGGCTTCCGTTACTAGATTCAGTCATTATCCTCCATGAGATCTTTTTGTGACCCATCACATCATCCCATTAATAAATGGGGATAATCATGAGTATAGCAGCCCCTACGTTCTATAGCCGTCGCTGGTTAGCCCACGTCATTAATTAGCATGACCTCCATGTGCCATGAAATGACCTTATCAAGTGCGACTCTCGAGGACACTCAATGAGGGGCAAAAGATCTCTGAAATCCTATCCTCTTCTTAAGGCTCCGATCTCATATATAAAAAGATAAATAGGAGATTCCAAAAGGTACACCTCTCTTTCTAAAAAAGACTCGCACTTTCCTTTCTGTTGCGAGAAATCTGACTTGAATGTCGGACGGTCTCCGCCGGAGCCACCTCTGGCGGGGACTTTTTTCTTGCAGGTCGAGCGGCCGTCGACTCGCCGGGTTCCGTCATGTTCCAACACCTCCGGCTCGGGACGAATTTCATCCGCCACAGTACCGATGCAACAAACCTTGCATTCAAGGATTGCGGAGGAGCTAATTTGTGCAGTATTGTCTCTTTTTAGAAGTGTTAAATCTGGTTGAATAGAATATGTGTTTGTTGAATGCGAGAGGCACGAGAAAAGGCAAAAGTGCTTTTCAAGGGAGAAATGTATACATGCAGCAAGAAATTATTCAAATTCCTGCTTATTTCATAATTAGCTTAGAGCCTCCTTCGATGACTGCACAAGTTATATGATGGATATTCCTTATATAGCTGGTGCTTGGAAGATGTTACTTGGTTAGAAAGAAACTTTTCTGATTAGAGAAGTTTTAAGGTCATAGAATTCTCAAAGTGGGAGGTCAAGATAACTCACTTTACACATAGGACCAGGGATGCTGATATGTTTGGGATTATGCCTGCAGGAGCATTTCCAATCTCAATGTCTCTTCGTCTCCGCTAAATCATCTCTTCATATGAAAGTCTAATATGGGACTTATCCTGAGCATAACTTGTTTGGCTTTCTGAAGACCCCTTTTAAGTAATTGGATTGTGAAATGGAATTTAGAAAGGTACTATAACTAAGTTCACTACACATGAAGAAAGACTAAAAAATTGCTTAAGCTTCTATTTTGGTTGGCTTTAGCCTTTACCCATCTTGTGGAGTCTGGAATTTGATTTTGTTCATATATCCTCATCCAATGATTTACATTATTTTATTTTTCATTTATCATATTATGAACTCTTAATATTCCATAATAATATATTATGAATTGTTATTTTATTCTTTTATTTTTTATTAGGATTTTATTGGGACAGATTCGGTGGTCTAGTTCCCACTTTTCAAAATTTGGGAATTATAAGACAATATTGGAGTGCTTTTTTATACGCTAAATGCAGAGAGAACCAGTGGAACCACTATTTAGGTTGATGTGATATTTTTGTAAACCAAGTTGTATTATGTCAGTGTTTCTGAATGTAACCTTGTGATACTATGACATAGTACATATCTTAAGGATCTTCTTAAAATACTAAACTAAAAAGAAAAGTCCTTACCAAGAAAAAGTGGAGGATTGAAAAGATGTTGGCAGAATGAGGTGTTTGCAAGTTTGTAATTGCTTCTTGTTTTCCTTATCTAAATATAAAGGATCGACACAAACACTGAATGTAAAAAGTAAGCAACTATTTATGATTTCTGAATCCTTTCCTCTCTTATTATGAATACCATGCTTCTGTATGCCCATATTGAAGTTGTAACTCGCTATCCTTCCTTTTTCCTGGTACAATATTCTTCCGTATCCTTCAATGGACCAACATTGATGTCTTCTAGTTTTCATCACTCACAGCAGAAGTTGTAACTCGCTATCCTTCCTTTTTCCTGGTACAATATTCTTCTGTATCCTTCAATGGACCAACATTGATGTCTTCTAGTTTTCATCACTCACAGCAGAGCCACCTGTACACTGGCCAGCTCACCTACCTGTATGCGTCTGAAAACTTGATAGATGCTACCAAATACTTTATTACTAAGTGCCCATCTTTTGTTCTATCAGACATTTCAAAATATTTTAACTGTTCCAATCTGAAGAAATGCAGTTTCCACTCATCTCCCGAAGTGGTCGAATTCGGAAGTTGATAGCAGAACACAGAGATGCCGATATTGCAAGGATAGAGTTGCTTACCTTACCTGGTGGTGCTGACTCCTTTGAGCTGGCTGCCAAATTTTGCTACGGTGTAAACTTTGAGATCACGACTGCAAATGTTGCTCAACTATGTTGTGTGTCAGATTACCTAGAGATGACAGAAGAATATGCAAATGAAAACCTTGCCTCCCGTTCAGAAGCTTACCTTGATGGTGTTGTCTGTAAAAGCCTTGAAATGTCTGTTGAAGTCTTGCAACAATGTGAAGGCCTTTTTCCACTTGCAGATGAACTTAACATAGTTGGAAGGTGTACAGATGCAATAGCTTCAAAGGCTTGTGCAGAGCAGATAGCCTCAAGCTTCTCACGTTTAGAATACAGCAGTTCTGGAAGGCTTCATATGAACAAACAGGCAAAATGTAATGGTGACTGGTGGATTGAAGACCTCTCAGTCCTTCGGATTGACTTGTATCAAAGAGTCATAGAAGCAATGAAATGTCGAGGAGTCCATCCTGAGAGCATTGGAGCATCACTGGTGAATTATGCAGAGAAGCTGTTCAAGAGGAAACCTACCTTATGGACTGCAACAAGTCGTCCCAGAGTTGGACTAATGCCTGGTTCCGTTGGTTTTGAGGAAAAAACAGTGGTTGAGACTATCGCTAGTCTTCTGCCTGCAGAAAAAGTTGCTGTGCCAATGAGTTTTCTGTTTGGGCTCCTGCGGTCAGCAGTGATGCTTGATTGCACAATGTCCTGCAGGTTAAATCTTGAGAGGAGAATTGGGTCACAACTCGAAATGGCAACTCTTGATGATCTTTTAATACCATCTTTTCAGCATGCCGGGGACACATTATTTGATGTTGACACAATTCACAGGATTCTCGTAATCTTCTCTCAGCAGGATGAGAGTGAGGATGGAGGTTCGGGTTATGATTCTGATGGTCCTAATCCTCCCTCTCAGACAGCATTAGTCAAAGTTGCAAAATTAGTGGACAATTACCTAGCTGAAATTGCTCCAGATGCAAATCTTAAGCTTGCCAAATTCGTTGTCATTGCAGATACCTTACCAGGATATGCACGCACAACAGATGATGGATTGTATCGTGCTGTTGATATTTACCTCAAGGTAAGATCTTTTATATAATTCCACAACTTAAAAATCATAGTGTACACACACACACACACACACACACACACACACACACATATATATATATACATATATAGATATACATATATACATATATACATACATACATACTATATATTTTCTTGCAATACTACATCTCGAAAAGAGCTTGTTATCTTTGTCCATAATTTCTCTTATTTATACCGTGAAGGAAAATAAGTGCAAAGCCCCATATATTTTCTTGCAATACTACATCTCAAAAAGAGCTTGTTATCTTTGTCCATAATTTCTCTTATTTATACCATGAAGGAAAATAAGTGCAAAGCCCCACTAGTTCATCGAGGTATCTATGTTTAAGAAGAAAGACCATTGGGAGGCTACTTGGAGCACTGATCCTAGTAATGAGATTTCACATCTTCCCCTAATATATAAGCAACATAGATTGGTTGCTTGTGTATATTTAATTCAACTAGAAAGGTGGTTAATGAAACAGCTATCTTATGTTTAATTTATAAAGTGATTTGAACATCAACCGATTCTACCCTTGTGGGCCTTCAGGCTACTAGGAATCACCCATTTTTCACTGATTAAACTTGATTATGCTAGTGCTAGATGTTGTTAATTAAATTTAAATCTACACTGATAATTGATTCTTATGGTGGATTTAGACTCACCTATCCCATTTTATTTTTCAGGCTCATCAGGGACTGTCAGATTTAGAAAGGAAGAGGCTCTGCAAACTCATTGATTTTCAAAAGCTCTCAGAGGAAGCTAGTGCTCATGCTGCACAAAATGAACGACTTCCGCTTCAGGCAATTGTTCAGGTTCTCTATATCGAACAGTTAAGACTCCGAAATGCTCTATGCTGCTCTTTTTCAGAAGACAACCAGAAAACAGCATACCAATCACGGCGGATCAGCAATGGAGCACTCAGTGCAGCAATGTCTCCTCGAGATAACTATGCATCACTAAGGAGAGAGAACCGTGAGCTGAAACTTGAGCTGGCTCGGATGCGGGTACGGATCAATGATCTTGAGAAAGGACATGCATGCATGAAGCAAGACTTGGAGAAGTCCAGTTCTAAGAAATTGATGAATTCTATGAAGAAGTTTGGAAAATTGTTCATTAGCCACAGTCCTTTCAGGGGTTCAAGTTCACCATCCAAGCATTCTATGGTGACAGATTCTAAAGTCACTGGAAGAATATAAGTCAGTTCATGTCATGGAGCTTTTGAATTTTGGAATAAACAAGAATTTTGTCCATTTGGCACTGGCATGACCCTCGGATTTTTATGATCAAAATAGGAAGCCCAGTTGGACACATCAGCATATATATGCTATATGATTTGACAATCAAGTTTTTTTTTACATACTGATTGTGAGAACTGTCAGTATTACGCTGTAAATATCATTGTAAAAATATCATTAATATTTTTGTCTTTCAGTTATTGGGGACCATATATAAGATATTCTTCTTCTTATTAATATTTTTCTGATATAACGTGCAATTTTGAATTAGTTCAAGTGCTTTATAGCACATGCATGGTTGCTTATTAACACTCATAGTGAACAGAAGCTTACCACGAATCAATAGAGCAGATCATTGTTATTGGAGGAACAACAAAACATTTCTTGGTCTCCACTGCTCAAAATCCTGGAGTTGCAAGAGAGAACAAAGGAAACCAGGGATAGAAGAGGGGACGATGAGCTTTTGGTGATTCACTATAGGTATTGGGTTGCTCCTAGAGTATCAACTTAAGAGGGTGGAATCTTATCCAATGTAGAACTCAAAACACAGCCAAAGTCTTCTCACTATTCTACATAATTTGAGAGCTCTGTAAATGCGAAACTACTTGTGTTGATTCTAATGCTAACCCAAAGTCTAGCATCTCCCACCAAGATACGTCATGCAATCACCATTAGTATTACCATCTCCAAGTCACAACTGTTGCCTCTCTTTCATAGAGGAAGCAGCCAAGCGATGGGATAACAATAATGTAAGAGAATGGTACCAAGTTTCTAACTAACATGGTGCATCAATTCCCAATATCTCTTCTATGGTCCAACAAATTTGGCCACCTCGGGTCGAACATTTCTAATCTCTAATCTCTCATGAGCTCTCATCAAAACCATGTGCAACCCACCACACTACCGTACTTAGGATCAGAAAACAAAATAACCCACATACTATATTATATATGTTGGATGCACATTAGTATGTTAAGGTCAAGAAAATCACTATTTATTGCCAGCAACAAGCATCAATTACTGCATACAATTTTGCAGTCTCCTCAAAACTCTCATATCAACTCATTTTAGTCTCATTGCTTTCCCAAATATGCTCTATAAGAGCTAATTTAATCATGATTGAGGTGCATGATGCTAGAGAAACAGAATCAGACTTAGACATCAGAGCATAATTTCAGGTCACAAAAGGCATAAGATGTTTATATAAATGAGCTATAAAGCATATATAGTGTTAAAGCAGGAAACCATCCATCCACTACTATGCATATAGTTGTTATTACAGCACATGTTCTCATACATACTATGATGAAGTTCTTATACAAGAGAAGATATCATGCTTCAAACTCCATGAGGATTCAGTGCTGCCTTTCCCCTTGGGTTATGGATTAGAGTTGCAACCTAGCTAAGATAGCTAGAAATCTATTTGGACAAGGCTTAAGTTCAAGGTTCACAATCACTGTATTGGACCCCATTCTGGTATTATGTTAGTACAATATTGATATATGCCTGATATGAGATCAATTTGGCATTTTGCCATTCAGTATGCCCCGTGACCAAATATCAATTTAGTAATGGTATGGTATAATCCTTCTAATATAGGATGGTACATACCAGTGCCCTGAACCTTGCTTGAATTGATTTTATATTAATAATGAGGAAGGACCCAAAGGTATACCGCGTCTACTCCTCAAAGGAGGTTCTAGAGGGAGATTAGGTTATAAGAATTAAAGAGAGTAAGAGGGAGAGAGCAGAGAAGTTTGGCACCCAAAGCTCCTTGAAAGGCCTTCTTCTTTCTTCTTTGATTGCAAGGTTTATAGTGTTAGGATTTCGAGGGAGGAGAGATATTAGAGAATAATTTAGGCTTAGGATAGGTTTTGGTGGAATCAAAGTAGAAAAGATTCCCATAGTTTAGCTATTTCTACCCAATTTTCAACCAAGGATTTCTAATTATTTTTTGGGAGAGAAGAGGGACCTTTATAGAGGAGGATGGGAGGCTTAATGCCTATGATTGATTGAGAGAGGGTAGTCTAAAAACTAAAGTTGAGGTGAGTGGATAGATTGCTAACATCCATTGGCTCTAGGGTTGTAGGAAAGATTGATGATGCGGCCTAAGTCAAGGGCTAGGATAAAGGGTAGTGTATGATTGAAGTGTTAAATTAATTATTTCTCATATGATATCTCCTCTCTTAAAATTAACTATTTCTCACATGGTATCTTAAAGTGAAATGTGTAATTTAAAGAGAAGCATGAAGAGGCAATAGATGGATCATATGAGGCAATGAATGATACCCGAGTGCCCTTTCACATCTATAAATTGAGAAGAGAACCATCATTCCCATCGATCTAAAAAACATCACTCAGGTGAGTTAGAGAAGATAGTTAAGTGAGTTAGGGAAAAGGAAGTAAATTGAACACTAAATGAGCTCCATTGCGCCCTTTGAGCATTTGAGAAAAGAAAATTCTGTCCATATAAAAGAGGACTGTGAGAGATTTTTTCAATCTATTTTATTAATTTTTAATATATCTGGTGTTGGGTATAAAATATCCCCCAGCCGAAGTTCGTGATGGGAGTGACCCTCCGGGGATCCAACTGACTTTCGACCTCCGGCAACATCTCTTCAAACCTCCTGGGCGGCCGAGCCTCCGCCACACTCCCAAGTTTTGCCGATGGGCAGGACCCCGCCAGCGTCGACCAGATTCTTCGCTACGTTCGGACTCCTACGGAAGCCGGACCTCGCCCACGACTTCACCTGCAGACTTCGTCCGGACTTCTACGGGAGCTGGACCTCGCCCACGACTTCACCTGCAGACTCCGTCCAGACTCCTACGGGAGTCGGACCTCGTCCACGGCTTCAGCTGCAGGTAAACTCCGACCGGACTCCTACGGGAGCCAGACCTCGTCTACGGCTTCAGCTGCAGGTAAACTCCGACCGGACTCCTACGGGAGCCGGACTTCGTCCCTGACTCTAATTGCAGGTAAACTTCATCCGGACTCCTACGGGAGCCGGACCTCGCCCACAACTTCACCTGCAGACTCCGTCCGGACTCCTACGGGAGCCGGACCTCGTCCACGGCTTCAGCTGCAGGTAAATTCTGTCTGGACTCCTACGGAAGCTGGACCTCGTCCATGACTTCACCTGCAGACTTCGTCCGGACTCCTACGGGAGCCGGACCTCGCCCACGACTTCACTTGCAGACTCCGTTCGGACTCCTACGGGAGCCGGACCTCGTCCATGGCTTCAGCTGTAGGTAAACTCCGACCAGACTCCTACGGGAGCCGGACCTCGTCCACGGCTTTAGCTGCAGGTAAACTCCGATCGGACTCCTACGGGAGCCGGACTTCGTCCCTGACTCTAATTGCAGGTAAACTTCATCCGGACTTCTACGGGAGCCGGACCTCGCCCACAACTTCACCTGTAGACTCCGTCCGGACTCCTACGGGAGCCGGACCTCGTCCACGGCTTCAGCTGTAGGTAAACTCCGACCGGACTCCTACGGGAGCCGGACCTCGTCCACGGCTTCAGCTGCAGGTAAACTCTGACCGGACTCCTACGGGAGCCGGACTTCGTCCCTGACTCTAATTGCAGGTAAACTTCATTCGGACTCCTACGGGAGCCGGACCTCGCCCACGACTTCATCTGCAGGCTCCGCCCGGGCTCCTACGGGATCCGGACTCTGCCCACGACTCCAGCTGCAGGTAAACTTCATCCGAACTCCTACGGGAGCCAGACTTCGCCCCCAACTCCAATTGCAGGTAGACTTCGCTCGAACTCCTGTGGGAGCCAGACTTCGCTCGTCTCCAGCCCTCGCTGCGGGAAAACTCCATCCGAGCTCCTGTGGGAGCCAGACTTCATCCCCGACTTCAACTGAAAGAAGACTCCATCCGGGCTCCTGCGAGAGCCAGACTCCAAGCTCCTCTCAGACGGGTAGCTAGCCGCCTCTCTCCGCCAGACACCCCAGCCGAACTCCGGCCGATGGACCTGGACCCCCTGGCAGGCCGCAGCAATGGCCACAATCCTGTTCCACCTCCTGCGATGGATTCCACGCGGCTCCATCACTCCCTGGCAGGCCCTAATAATGGCCACGATCCTGCTCCACTTCCTACGATGGATACCGCGCGATTCTTCCATTCTCTGGCAAGTCGCAACAACGGACGCCGCTCCGCTCCCCGTGGCAGACTCCACGTGGCTCGCCCCGGTGATAGCCACGGGTCCAGTCCACTACTCTCCGTAACAAACTCCTCCTGACTCTGGGCGGCCCACTGCCAGACGGTTACAGACATCGTCATCAGTTTGTTGCCCCCTCCGCCTATAAAAGGGGGATCCCAGATACGTTATTCTCTAAGCTCTCATTTTTACCTAGAAACTCTGCTAAAATTTTCGTTCGAGCACTCCATTCTTGTTGAAGCAGAGAACTGACTTGAGCGTCGGAGGGTCTTGCCGAAGCAACCCCACCTCTGGTTTAGACTTTTTTTGCAGGTCCCGGCGGCGACCGCGATTCCAGCTTCTCCGGCGCAAGCGGATTTTTGCACCAATAGGATTGGCGCTAGAGGAAGGGGTGAACCTTCGCAGTACCCTTATTCTTAAAGGAGCACTCAACGGGATTGCCCCCGGGCATCTTTTCCGGCGCCCTCCCCTCCTTCCTCCACTTGGTCTTTGCCTGATGCCTCCCCGTAAGGCATCCACATGGCGATCCACGACCTCCGCGGCCAGATCTCAGGCTCCGACCTCACCTCCAGTTTTCCAGCCTCCTCCTCCTCCGACAACGATGGTCGGTGCGGAGCAATTTGATCTGCTGGCACAGTAGGTCAGAGGCCTCACCGAAGCTGTGCAGGCCATACAACAGCAGCAGCAGCCGCAGGCATCAGTGCGCCTGGAAAGAGTGTCACCGGAACATCAGAATCCGACGGTGGGGCGGGCCACTTGGGCTAGCCGCCCCATTTTTCCTGGGAAGATGAACCCGAGGGTGGAGAGCCCTCAATCGGATCACGACTCCACCTCTGGAAGATCCCTACCTCCATTCTACTAGAGGACCCTCGAGACCCGAAGTCGAGAGGATTTTCTAGACCGGAGACTCCAGGAGATGAACCGATGGATCGAAGAACTCCGCCACGCTCCCCCCGCTTATGGTGAGGATATTTGCACTGACCCTCCCTTTTCTCAAATGATCATGCAGGAACCGATCCCGCCAAACTTCAAACTCCCCCAGTTTGAAAGCTACGATGGGACTTCGGACCCGGTTGATCATCTGGAGGCCTTCCGGACGATGATGCTGCTTCATGGTGCACCCGACGCCATTCTATGCCGAGCCTTCCCATCCACCTTGAAGGGAGCGACGAGAAACTGGTACTCGACACTGAAGTCAGGTACCATCTTTTTCTTCGATCAGATGAGTCACCAATTTGTGGCCCATTTTGTCAGCAGCCGGCACCCCCGGAAGGGTTCGGAGTCCCTCATTAATATCAAGCAGAGGGAGGGGGAGTCCATTCGGACCTACATCAACTGTTTCAATGTCGCAGCGTTGGAGGTCCAGAATTTGGACCAATCGGTAGCAATGGCCGCTCTGAAGGGCGGCCTCCAGAAGAACGACCTTTTGTTCTCCCTGGAGAAGAAGTACCCCAGAAATTTTGTCGATTTATTGGCTCGGGCTGAAGGGTACGTCCGAGCAGAGGAAGCCTTCAAAATGAAGGATGAGGAGACTGCGAGAGAGCGACAGGCGGGAGACTCGAGTAAGCCCGCAGTCGAAAAAAGGTCGAGAGAAGCTCGACCGCATTCTCGATCCCCTCTTGGGCACAGGTGTGTCCACACTCCTCTCCGGGTATGTAGGCAGAGAAGTCTGGATCGCGGGGTTCGGTAGGGTTCTCCACCGGAAAGATTCCGCAACTACGTCTCCCTCAATGCCTCGAAGACCCAGGTACTGATGGAGGTCAGGGAGCAGCTCCCTAGGCTAGAGAGGATGCGCACCACCCCGGGAAGCGCAACCCCAACAAGTTCTGTCTCTACCACCGCGACCACGACCACGACACGGAGGAATGCATCCAGCTCCGAGACGAGATCGAGGAGCTCATCCGGCGAGGTCGACTCGACAGATTCATTCGATGCCGGCCTGAGGGTAGAGAAGATCGACCAAGGGCCCTGCCGCAACCTGAACAGCCAAGGAGGGAGGAGCAGCCCGGAGATCGGCCTCCAATCGGGACCATCGACTCCATCACCGGAGGGCCTCAAGAAGGAGCAGACCTTCCACGACCATGGAACTCGGGAAACCTGTAAATGTACTACTCACGACTTTGCTTCGAATCAAAATTCCTTTCGACTTTGCATGTCTTTCCCTTTCGGCATGGACTTGTTACGATTGGGGGCGACCCCTTCAAACAATTAAAATAAGATCATGTTAGGAATAGGAGGAGAACCTCATCCTAACATGAGCAAAATGAAAGTCTGATTATTTTAAGGTCGGACCGAGGGAGAGGCCCATATAACAGCCCTTAAGTACCCCCACAGCCATGTTAGGGACAGGAGGAGAACCTCGCCATGTCTTTCCCTTTCGGCATGGACTTGTTACGATTGGGGGCGACCCCTTCAAACAATTAAAACAAGGTCATGTTAGGAACAGGAGGAGAACCTCGTCCTAACATGAGCAAAATGAAAGTCTGATTATTTTAAGGTCGGACCGGGGGAGAGGCCCATATAACGGCCCTTGAGTACCCCCACAGTCATGTTAGGGACAGGAGGAGAACCTTGTCCTAACATGAGCAAAGTCAAAGGTCCGGTTCTCTTAGACCGGATGGGGGAAGAGGTCTTTCAACGCCCTTACGTGCCCCCACAGCCATGTTAGGGACAGGAGGAGAACCTCGCCCTAACATGAGCAAAGTCAAAGGCTCGGTTCTTTTAGACCGGATGGGGGGAGAGGCCCTACAACGCCCTTATGTGCCCCCATGGCCACGTCAGGGACAGGAGGAGGACCTCGCCCTAACGTGAGCAAAGTCAAAGGCTCGGTTCCTCTTAGATCGGATGGGGGGAGAGGCCAAACAGCACCCACATGTGCCCCCACAGCCTTGTTAGGGACAGGAGGAGAACCTTGCCCTAACATGAGCAAAGTCGAAGGCCCGATTCTTTTAGATCGGATGGGGGAGAGGCCCTCACGATGACCCTTATGTGCCCCCATAGCCCCGTTGGGAACAGGATGGGAACCTCATCCTGACTTGAGCTGAGATCGACTATGTCAAGAACAGAAGGAGAACCTCATCCCGATGATGATAAAAACTCGACCGCCCAACCAAATTGGATAAAGAAAAAAGTCCCCTCAATGGCACCTCTACACTTCTGTGCGACCTCTCAAAAAGCAAGGGGGACCCTCACTCAAAAAGAGGAGGAAAATTAAAAAGGAAAGCAACGAATTACGCCGACAACAGACAAAAAACAAACCACACCAAAGACCTAAGGAACCTCGTCTCAACAAAGACGAAAAGTTCCTACCAAACATCCCCGACCTCTAAGAAGGCTCTCGACACAGGTCAAGAAAACAGCGACACCTTCGAGGTAATGCGGAGTTCGGGCCACCAAGCTCGAGCCTACGGCCATGGACGACGAGAAAAGCAAATCAGCGTGGCGACGACTGGGCACCTCCAAACGACGTCAACGTCAGACAAGTCAAAAGACAAAAGAGGTTCGACGGACGATAATTTAATACAATACGTGGATGAGGTAACACAAAATCCTCTTTTCATTCCATTTGCGAAATATACACCACGAAGCCCAGAAGGCCAAAGGAAGAAAAGCAAAACGACAAAAGCAAGACAAAACAACAAAAGAGAAAATGTATACATGGAAAGACAGAAGGCCAAAAAGAGCCCTAGGGAAGCTCTGCTCCTTCCGACCTCGAATTATCTGCTTCACCCCTTATCTAGGACTGCCTCAGATTTTCAACTTCTTCTTCTAGCTCTCTCTTTTTCAGCAGCGCGTCCTGGAGTGCCCGACGGAGTCGCTGGCTTTCGTTCTCCGCCTATCGATGCCTCTTTCTCAGGACCTCGGATTCTACCTCCGCATCCTTGACGGCCTGCTGCTCGCATGCCAGCTAGATCTTCAATTGTTGCAGCTCAGCCATCCTCTCCCCAAGGGCGACAAAAAGCTCTTCGGCAGTTCTTTTTAGGGACTGGAGTTCATTGGAATCCTGAGAAGAAGCGAGCTGAGCCCTGTCAGCCAGCTGCCCTTGAAGACGGGCGACTTCATCGATCGCCACCCTGAGTCTCCCTTTATATTCATCCACCTGCTTGCGCCAGCCAGCCTGATGCATGTCATAGCTCACCTCGGCATCTTGAAGCTGCTGCTGAAGGTCGGAGACCTTCTTCGACCACTCCCGATCGCCGTCGGCCCGAGCCAAGAGCCGAAACGAACTTCCCTCCAGTTGGCCGATCCTCTCTTGCGCAGCTGACAGTTTCACCCTGAGAGAACTGATCTTGACAGCTTGAGCCCAAATTCGATCGCTGGCGCTCTTTTTATGTTCCTCAAGCTCCTTCGCGAATTTCGCCTTCCTCCGGCTGTACTCCATGGTCCCCTTCACGTGGAGATTTCGAAAGTGGGTGGCCTCTGAGGTGGCTTCAGAGTAACCCTCCCTTAACCTGCGAAGCTCGCCTTCCATCTTCTTTGACCCTTTTATCAAATGAAGAACTTCCTTCTTCAGCCGCTGGATCGTGGACTTCAGCGGAATCCCCTGGGGCAGGAGAAGTGCTACGGCAGGACACTGCCATCGAGAAATAAAAGCATCAAGGCGCGTCTCATTGCAGAAAGAAAAACAAAAAGGGGAAGGAAGAAAGGAGAAGCCATCCACGATGAGAAATTCGGTTTTATTGAGTGAATGTTTCTTAAAGACAAAATGAAAAAAAAAAATTACAGTAAAAAAAAAAATATACAAGGTCGGAGGTCTCAGACCTCTGCGGTAGGAGTTGGGGAGCTCGGTGTCCCTGGAAGGGGGGCTGCGGCAGCAGTAGCGGTAGGAGAGGGACCGGCCTCATCTTCAGACTCCTCGTCCAAGAAGCTGAGGTCGAGCTCGAGAAATTTTTTGGCCACCTTCTCCTGGCAGAGCTCGAAACCCTTGATGAATGCTTCCTGACTGAATCGGACGTTCAGGTCTCTCATCTCCGCGGAGGCCTTGAACTCCTCTACCGCAAGAACCCTGGCCTCCGAGACCAGGACTGGAATCTGCTCCGCCAAATTGATGACCTTGGCCTCCACCTTTCTCACCACCTCCTCTGAGGTCTGCTTCTTTTCCTCTTGGGCCTGCTTTTCTTTCTCCAGGGCCTCTTGGAGGGTAACTACTTCGGCGGCCTTTTCTTTGAGACGAGCAACTTCGGCCCAACGACGCTCCTCTGCTTGGATGACATCCCTCCTCGCCCGGTTCGTCGCCTCGATGTTGGCAAGGAGCTGGTGCCCAATCTACAAGGGCGGCTAGGGGGTCAGAACAAGGGTCGAAAAGCCAATTAAATGAAGATTTGCTTACCTCGAGAAAGGACCTCAGGGAGTCCCAAACCCGCTGCTCAGGATCGGTGCGGTCGATCCTCTCGACGACTTCGGGCAGAATGCAGCCGTCGATCAGTCGCTTGATCAAGTCCCTGTCATTAAAGGGATTCTCTGGCTCTTCTTCGGAACCAAGGGACTCTTCAACGGTGGCTCGGCGGCTACTCCCCCTGTGGGCCACCGACTTCCTCCTCATCCCCCTCTCGACTCCGGGGCACCTCCGTGGAACGGACCCCCGAAACGGGAGGCCCAGTCGGTGGACTCCTTGAAGAGGCCCGGGGGGCCGTTGGTTCGGTGTCCGAAGGAACGTCGATCGTGAGAGCCGTCTGGACAGGTACGGTCGAGCTCGTCTCCTCCACCCTGACCTTCTTTGCTGATCCGGAGGCCGCGACACCTTTTCTTTTGTGGGCCTTGAGGCCCCTGACAAGCATCCGTGCTGCTTCGGCGTCCATTCCTAAAAAAAAAAAATTGGAAATCAGTAATGGGGTGAAAAAGGAAGAAGTGACACGCAAAAAAAAAAAAAAAGAGAAGAAAAGAAGAGAGAAGAGAAAGAAAGAAAAAAAAGAAGGACGGAAGAAAAGAAGAGAAAAGAAAAGATGGAGTACTCGCAGGATCCTGGGGGCTCAAGCCGATGTTGAACAAAAATTGCTCTCTCAGAAGGTTGGGAAGGGAAGGAGCGGAATAGTCAAGAAGCTTCCGGACGGCCTGGAGGTTGTCCTCCCCCAGGCTGGGAGCCCGGCAGACAGAGTCCCTCAGAGAGCCCCAAGGGGGCAGGCCCAGCCTCAAGGTCGGGCAGTGGATGAAGAGGTATTTCTCCTTCCAGTTGTTGATTGAAGAGGGGGCACCTTTCAGCAACCCCTTCTTGCCAAACTGAGGAGAGAAATACCACCAGTCCTTCGCCGAAGGGTGATGCTTGAAGGTATAGAAATGCCTAAACAGAGAGAGGGACGGTTGGACCTCGACTACATGGCAAAGGGAAAGAAACCCTATTAGAAACCTAAATGAATTCGGAGCAACTGAAGCCAAAGAGATATCTAAGAAGCGGAAGAGGGCGACAACAAAGGACGGAAGCGGAAGTCGGAGTCTGGCACGGAATGCCTCCTGATATAGGCAAAAACGATCGAGTGGGGGAGTGCTAGCCCGGTCGGAGGGGCCAGAAAGCTCCAGGTCGTACTTTGGAGGAACTCCATACTGAACCCTTATCAGTAGGAGTTCATCCGGAGTCAGGAAACAAGGAATGGCACCCGGCGCAAAAACTGGGTGAAGCCCGATCCCAGGAGTGGGTTCGTCTACAGGATGGGGCTCCTGGGGGGCTGAGGCGGAAGAACTTCCGGAACCGCTAGAGGCGGAGGTGTCGGAAGATATTTCGAATGACTTCAAACGAAGACCCTAAAGATCCCGGAGAAATCAGGTGGGACAAAGGATGAGAGGTCGCGGGAGACCAAATTAGAGGAATGCAACAGAAGAAAATAGAGGAGAAAAGACCCCTAAATGGCAAGAAGAAAAACGAAGGTTCTGGGACTAACCTAGACCACTCTGAAGGATGCAGAGGGGCGAGGACAGGGATGACTCGAAAGACGCCTAGGGCCAAAGAAGACGCCAAGGAGGGTCAGGACTCTCGGAGAAAAGGCGGATGCCGATAGAACTTTCAGGCGGAAAGGCGGGTTTAAATAGACTCTGGGATCCGATGCCATAATGATCGTGAATCCCCCAGGCCGACCCGCGCTCGACACGTGTCCCACTCGCCATGACGGGCGGCTAAAAGTGGCTGACAGCTGACGGAGCCATTACTGTGCCGTACCTGGGCCAGCGTACCAGCAAAAATTTCGAAAGGTCCCTTCGAATCGCCTCGATTCGAAAAGACTCCAGCACGCACGCATTTAATGACAAAATATCTGGGGGCCATCGTGCACAGGATTCAAGGGGAGAACTTTGGCTGCGAAAATTTCTCTGTACTTCCTTCATTCAAAATTCGAACTCGAAAGTTGGAAGACTGGTGTTGGGTATAAAATACCCCCTAGCCGAAGTTTGTGATGGGAGTGACCCTCCGGGGATCCAACTGACTTTCGACCTCTGGCAACATCTCTTCAAACCTCCCGGGTGGTCGAGCCTCCGCCACACTCCCAAGTTTTGCCGACAGGCAGAACCCCGCCAGCATCGACCGGATTCTTCGCGACGTCCGGATTCCTACGGGAGCCGGACCTCGCCCACGACTTCACCTGCAGACTTCGTCCGGACTCCTACGGGAGCCGGACCTCGCCCACGACTTCACCTGCAGACTCCGTCCGGACTCCTACGGGAGCCGGACCTCGCCCACGACTTCACCTGCAGACTCTGTCCGGACTCCTACGGGAGCCAGACCTCATCCACGGCTTCAGCTGCAGGTAAACTCCGACCGGACTCCTACGGGAGCCGGACCTCGCCCACGACTTCACCTGCAGACTCCGTCCGGACTCCTACGGGAGCCAGACCTCATCCACGGCTTCAGCTGTAGGTAAACTCCGTCCGGACTCCTACGGGAGCCGGACCTCATCCACGACTTCACCTGCAGACTTCGTCCGAACTCCTACGGGAGCCAGACCTCGCCCACGACTTCACCTGCAGACTCTGTCCGGACTCCTACGGGGGCCGGACCTCGTCCACGACTTCACCTGCAGACTCCATCCGGACTCCTATGGGAGCCGGACCTCGTCCATGGCTTCAGCTGCAGGTAAACTCCGATCGGACTCCTACGGGAGCCGGACCTCGTCCACGGCTTCAGTTGTAGGTAAACTTCGACCGGACTCTTACGGGAGCCGGACTTCATCCCTGACTCTAATTGCAGGTAAACTTCGTCTGGACTCCTACGGGAGCCGGACCTTGCCCACGACTTCATCTGCAGGCTCCGTCCGGGCTCTTACGGGAGCCGGACACCGCCCACGACTCCAGCTGCAGGTAAACTTCGTCTGGACTCCTACGGGAGCCGGACTTCGCCCCCAACTCCAATTGCAGGTAGACTTCGTCCGAACTCCTGTAGGAGCCAGACTTTGCTCGTCTCCAGCCCCCGCTGTGAGAAAACTCCATCCGAGCTCCTGTGGGAGCCGGACTTCGTCCCGGACTTCAACTGAAAGAAGACTCCGTCCGGGCTCCTGCGAGAGCCGGACTCCAAGCTCCTCTCAGACGGGTAGCTAGCCGCCTCTCTCCGCCAGACACCCCAGCCGAACTCCGACCGATGGACCTGGACCCCCTGGCAGGCCGCAGCAACGGTCACGATCCTGTTCCACCTCCTACGACGGATTCCACGCGACTCCATCACTCCCTGGCAGGCCCTAATAATGGCCACGATCCTGCTCCACTTCCTGCGACGGATACCGCGCGATTCTCTCATTCTCTGGTAAGTCGCGACAATGGACGCCGCTCCGCTCTCCGTGGCAGATTCCACGTGGCTCGCCCCGGTGATAGCCACGGGTCCACTCCACTACTCTCCACAACAAACTCCTCCTGACTCTGGGCGGTCTACTGCTAGACAGTTACAGACATCACCATCAGTTTGTTGCCCCCTCTGCCTATAAAAGGGGGACCCCAGATATGTTATTCTCTAAGCTCTCATTTTTACCTAGAAACTCTGCTAAAATTTTTGTTCGAGTACTCCATTCTTGTTGAAGCAGAGAACTGACTTGAGCGTCGGAGGGTCTTGTCGGAGCAACCCCACCTCCGGTTTAGACTTCTTTTGCAGGTCCTGGCGGCGACCGCGACTTCAGCTTCTCCAGCGCAAGCGGATTTTTGCACCAATATCTGGATTTGACCTGTTTGAGTTCAACTATGATTCTCCTTTAGTACAGTATATTTCAAGGAGAATTGAAGCAATTGTTGTATTTTAGAAATGCATTACCATCAACTATTTAAACCTGGACCACAAAATAATATTTATTTTACTCTAAAGAGAACTAGCATGCCTCAAATATGGAAGCATCTATAACAATATTTATTTTTTTATTTTTTAGAAAGTAATTTATTAAATAATCAAAGCTAAATAGCACTACTAAATTAAGAGATTTTTAAAGTCAAAATTTTTTTTTTAACAACCATCACTATCTCTGCCATTATCACTATTATCGTTCCCTCCATCATATCACTATATAATCATCATTGCCTTTGCCACATCATTGATGTACTGCCATTATCGTTGCTTTTATCACCATCACCTCCACCATCACATTAGCCACCACCACCAGTATCATCGTTATCTCTACTAAACTATCATCTTTACTATTTCTACTGATACTATCACCACCTCCATCATGGCCACATATTTATTTTTAAAAAAAATAATTAACCGTACTAAATATTTATATTTTTAAAATTTAGAAAAAATAGAAACATAATTCTCTTGAAAATAGAAAAAATGAAAATGATATCAAATGGCATCTTAGTTTTGATTTATCTAAAATTTCATTGTCAACCACCCTAGATGGTGACTTTATCTATTTGTCATATTTCATTTAGCGTAAATCTCCAAGTATAAATATTGACCTCATCTGGATTGTCCCTAAATAGGGATGGAAAAAAATTGATTTGTATTGGAAAGTTTTCCATTATTCGTTAATTAGTAGGTAACAAGTCTCCACAGAAATTTGAAAATTGTTACCAATACATATGACTAGAGTTTTATTTCTCACTCAATAAAAATGAGATATGATGTTATTTTATATAATATTCTTCATGACTTCATCTTATGCACAGATATCATGATCCTATTTTTATAACTAACAAGCTTATAATCCCATGCAATGCATGAGATACGAATTATAGACGCCTCTAATCTCTCTCAAGTGTTCTCCTTTCCCACATATCTCTGAAAAAGATAATGAAATAAAAAAAAAGAAGTGGAAAAAAATGATCATCTATCTGGGAAAAGGTCTTACCCTTAATTATTTTCCATCTTTCCTCTACTTTGGTTGATTTTTTCTATATACATCTCAAAAATAATTATAATAATAAAAAAAATATATTTTGTGTATGGTATGGATTATGATGTAATGTTGTCTCCCAAAGATGCCCATAACATCATATTTCTTGATGTAAGAGGACCATCTAGTTGATGTCTTACTCTGCTGCAAATAGTGGTCTTCTCAATTATAGTCTCAATGGCACCTCACACTTCTTTAAATATTAATCTGAATCTTTTGACTAACTATGTAAGCACGGAAATCATGTAGGAGAATAGTACTTGCAATGGGATTCGACAATCGAGTAATATGCAAGAATGCATGAGACAATTCGGCACAGCTTCATCAGTTACATTACCAAAACATATTTGGAAACCATATCATATGAACTTTCCGATCACATCATCAGATTGATTTGTTTTACTGGTGTATGGCTTAACACCGATTCACACACACACATCCTGACATTTTTTGCTTTCATGTCATTTGATCTCCTGCTATTTTTTTTGCAACAAATAAATAGATGGCATGGAAGAAAACAACTCCGCTTAGAATATGGGTTCCGGAGCTGCCGAATCAGTAGGCGGGCGTACAGGCGCATCGTGAGGCGATAGACTCACCGCGTGGGCTCGAGACCACATGACCTTCCGGCTCTAGCTCTGCATTGAGATCGAGGCACCACAGGGTCACCTTCTACGTCATCCCCTCCACCGCCAGTCTCCTCCTCCACCTCTAAGGGACTCTTCCCACCATCATAGTTGCCGGCGTCGGGCTTTACAAAGTTCTTCCGCACAAAAATCAGGCTCCATCACACAGCGACTCACATGCATCTACTATCTCTCTAGACTGGCTGGCCTTACTACCATCATTGTCGACAGTCAAGCACCGCGAGACATCATGCATCCAATAGAAGATCGTAAAAAATTTTTTCACCTCCATATCAGTTGCTGCTTGATCGCCCTTAACACCATCTTTTTTTTTTTTCGAACATATGGCATATAAAAAGTCATCCACATGATTCTCTTATTTTTTTTTTTAAATTTAATGTGTCAAATAGAGATTTTATCAATATAAAAATCTCTATTTTAATATATATATATATATATATATATATATATATATATTAAATTAAATTAGATTTAGTTCAATCCAAATTAATTAATGCCTCACACGTGGTTCCAGTGAGATGGATTCGAGCAACAATAGATATGTGGTTCTTTCCCTGTACCTTTTTAAGATTTCCGCGCAACAGTAGCCACCATACTTGTGAATATGTTGCTCTTGAAAGGACACGTAAAGTCTCAAGCTGGCAGCACCCGAGTGCATGGCATGCCAGGATCATCTCTCTCCTCAAACAAAGGGCATCAAATATCAAATATCTCATTAGTTGACGAGGTGATATATATTATTTTGCCTCAATTAATTAGAGGATTATTTGCAGTTCAAGTACGATGCATGACTTTAAAGGTCTTGAAGATTCTGCTGTTTAATATTTTCAATTATAAACAGATGAAATGATGCAAGGACAAATCTATCATGATGAATCAGAGGAAGGGTTATTGAAGGCTAAAACTGACGGCAAATCGGACCTCCACTGAGGGGATGTTGAACAAGCTCTCTTTCACATTGATATCTCCGAAACTTTCTTAGTGATTGACGTTGGAATTGGGTTATGGTTGGACATCTGATCCAACTCATTTAATTTTAAAGGAGGAAACGGTTTTGGAAAGTTGGGTAAATCGTGTAAAACTCTTCCTTGTTTTTTTGAAGAGAGTGAAGGAAAGTGATCGGAGAACAAAAAAACCTAAGAAGAGTTCTACATTGCTCTACAAAAATACATATGATTCGAGAGAACTTTCCATTCCTGTGATTGTTCTCCGGTCCAAGCGAATCCTGGGATCAAGAACAGGACTGGTACTGATTCAATTCAAAAATTTTGTTAGCACTTCTGTGAAGGCTGCTCCTCCAATCGTAGTGTATCATTCTGCCTTGGCGCCTCTAAAATCCAGCATAGCTGTGATTTTGATATAACCCTAATAACTTGCTCTTGATGTCGCATGCGCGTACGGTGGACCAAGAAACTTTTGAACCTTCCTCATCCAATAAAGCATCTACTGCAAATCACGGTTTAGAATGCATGGGATTACAAGGCAAAGGAAGGAGCACAACCACAAGGTACATGTTTTCCGTCTCAGGGGCATCATGTGCAGCACAGGGAGACCATGGAGACGTTTAACCAAACTAGCTCGTATTACCATTATTTGAAATACTTTTTGTGAATTCCGTGTAACAAATACGACCACCTCCTGGAAAACATGGTTTATTTGCAACAAGCACACATCAGCTCTAAAGGCTCTAAAGGCTTGACTGAGACAATCAAGCAACTAGTGTAGCTTGCACACCTAATATATATATATATATATATGCGCGTGTGCGTGCGCACTAATGCACAGCCAGACTCCAACAGAACGCATGTCGTCGGGAAAGTACACATCAACAGAACGATTTGGCTCTTGGTCGCTGTGAAATAGGGGGAAGCTAGCCTCCCCTGGGACTTCATGCACAGGTACTGTAAGAATCAAAGAGTTTGTGGAAGGCACGGCAATACAAGCCACAACTGCCCACCATCAACCGTCCCTGTCTTCCGTCGTCGTGTCGGTCTTCAGGCAGGTTGAACGCCACCCGCCGGCCTTGCGATCTCTCGGAGCCTTCCTTCTTCAAACATGACTTCAGGTTTCCTTTGTTTGCTTGGCCGACTCGCTCGATCTCCGCTGACTTTCTCCGAACAAACTTCTCAACGTTTGAATATATCACGGAATCATCGTAGTGGCATGGATCATGGGCTGGCAGCGGTGCGAGAGCTCTTCGAGGTGTAATGGAGGAGCGCAGCAGGCGGTAGAGGGTGTGGTAGGGGACGATGAAGAAGACGCTGCCGGGCTTCAGCACGGACTTGGGACTGACGACAATCCACGGGAACTTGAACACATCTGGACGTGCCACGCAGTGCCTGGGATTCTTGGCCATCACTTGGGACGCAGCCACGGGTCTATGGTGGATCTCCGCGAAACCGCCGGGGTGGACTAATTTTAACACACCTTCTTCGCTTGAATTTGACATGGTTCAGACTAAGGAACCCAGCAAAGAAGAAGAGATGGGAATGGAGGAAAGGAGGGGAAGGAGGCTTGCGGTCGGGCACTTGTTATAGCGCGTTGGTGTGGCGGAGATACTGAGGTTAGATATTTAGCATGGAAAAAGCTCCTTTTGTTTGGTACCGTTTTTAAGGGAGAGTGAAACTTCCTTTGACATGAACGAAGATTATGCCGGCATGGGGCTTTGTCTTCATGACCTTGTACTCTCTGTAGCTAATTTTTTCGGATAGGCTTGGATACCTTGGTAATATCCAACGAGAATACGCGTCACTGTTGTCTCCAATGCATCACGAAGAGCCACTTTGCCCTTCACCAAAGGTCGCATACACTCTCCGCTGGCTAGCAGGGGAGCCTCTTTCCTCTTTACCAAAGGGGGGGACACATCCTCTTCTAGCTTGCTAGATGTACAAAAAAAAGATAGGTTTGATCTGTACTAAGGTGGTATTTGATAACCAAAAGGGATCATCAAAATGATCTTAGATTATGGATGATCCTGATCCTCAAGTAATCATCACCATGTTTGGTATGCTATATTCTACTGATTAAAAATTTTCAAATATTCAAGAATAACTTATTTCATATTTCATGGGAATTCGAGATCATTGACTAAATAATACCAAAACTATTCTTTATATAATCCATAAGATATATTTATCAATCATATAAAATATATTATAATAAGATATAATATATTTATTAACATATAAATTATTAATACATTTCATAAAAATAAATTTATTAGTTCTATAAATTACTAATCCTATAAGATATATTAATTATTATTATATATTTAATTTTTTATTTGTACTTATAATATATTATTTTTGAACACTAGTATTTATTTTGATTAGAAAATAAGGTAAATAGAAGTAATATATTAAATAATTTTATTATATAATATAAAGTACAAGTAATTTTATAAAGATTTAAATTTTGGAGAGTTATAATTTTATAATTAAGAGAAATTCAAAAATAGAAAGATTATTATGGCAGATTTAAATCAAAACAAAGAAAGGAGGTGATGACTCTTAAGAATAGAGTTATATCTCATCTCTTAATTTTCACTTCCAACTATGATGGATCCTTGCTCCACACCTATATAAACAGGACTAAAGGACCCCAAAAGGGGAAGGGGATTTCAAAGGAAGAAACTCCCATAACTCAAAGCTTTCGTAGTGAGAGGCTCTTAAGCCCTCATCCATTATTCTATTTTTTTCTTTTCACAGGTTCATAGATTTGTGAGCATCCAAAGTTAAGGCTGAGACCAAGGTGATAACTTAAGCTTGAGGCCAACGTGAGCCTAAAGATCGAGCTCATTCGAAGGCCAAAGAAATCAGATGGCCAAGGATAATAAAAGATCGAGCTCATAAGAAGCCGACCTTTGAAGATCAAGCTCTAAAAGCTGACCTCCCAAAGCTGACCTCTTGAAAGTTGAGCTCCCAAAATTGATCTCTCGAAATCAAGCTCCCAAAAACCAACCTCCGAAGATTGAGTTTCAGAAGCCGAGCTTTTGAAGATCGAGCTCCAAAAGTCAACCTCCAAAGGTCGAGCTTCAGAAGTCGAGCTCTTGAAGGCTGACCTCTAGAAGCTGAGTTCCTAAAGGTTGAGCTCTAAAAGTCAACTTTCAAAGACCAACCTCCCAAAGCCGAGTGCTCTTAAAGGTTAAGCTCCAGAAGCGAACCTCTGAAGACCAACCTTTCAAAGTCGAGCTCTTGAGGACCAAGCTTCAGAAGCCGACTTTTGAAGGCCGAGCTCTAGAAGCTGAGCTCCTTAAGGCCAAGCTCCGAAGGTCGAGTTCCTGAAGGTTGAGCTCCCAAAGCCAACCTCCAAAGACTGACCTTTCGAAGCCAACCTTAGAAGGTCAACATCATCATAAGGATGACTTCTTAAAGGTCAAACTCCTCAAGCCAACCTCCAAAGGCCAAGCTCTCAAAGCCGAGCTCCTCAAGAAGCTAGCCTACTCAGCCGCATGGATGATTCTTAGAATCTTCCAATAGACTTCAGAACATGGACATGATTCATGGCTGACATTCATGAATAACAATTTTGATTCATAAGTTAGTGGGGGGATTCCCTATCCTAGCAAACTGTTAGAGCTGAAGGAAAAACTGCCTTTTTTCTTTATAGGATCTTCCAGATTTCATCAAATTTGGGATGGAATAATTTAAAAAAAAATTATCCTACATTTATTTCAGATCTAAGTCTCTTGATCTAATCTTCATATCTGATATTAAGTCTAAAATAAATCTAAAAGAGATGAGAAAACAAGTAATACCTCAAGGGTCATCTGATTACCCTGTAGAT
>NC_026001.2:37872534-37901544 GCF_000442705.2 Elaeis guineensis | reverse complement strand
CCCTTCTTGCCAAACTGGGGGGAGAAGTACCACCAGTCCTTCGTCGAAGGATGGCGCTTGAAAGTATAGAAGTGCCTAAACAGGGAGAGGGACGGTTGGACCTCGACTACGTGGCAAAGGGAGAGAAATCCTATCAAAAACCTAAAAGAATTCGGGGCCACAGAAGCCAAGGAGATGTCTAAGAAGTGGAAGAGGGCGACAACAAAGGATGGAAGCGGAAGCCGGAGTCCGGCACGGAACGCCTCCTGATACAGGCAAAAACGACCGGGTGGAAGAGTGCTAGCCCGGTCAGAAGGGCTAGGCAACTCTAGGTCGTACTCCAGAGGAACTCCATACTGAACCCTTATAAGAAGGAGTTCCTCCAGAGTCAGGAAACATGGAATGGCGCCCGGTGCAAAAATCGGGCAGAGCCCAGCCCCAGACACAGGTTCGTCTACAGAGCAAGGGACCTGGAGGTTTGAGGCGGAAGAACTCCTGGAACTGCAGGGAGTGGAAGAGCCGGAAGACATTTCGAGTAGCTTCGAATGAGGCCTCTAAAGATCCCGATGAAGACGGACAGGATGAGGGGTGAGAGGTCACAAGAAACTAACTCGAGGAATACAAAAAATAATGGCAAAAAAGAGGTCCCTAAGCGGCGGGAAGAAAGATGAAGGTGCTGGAACTAACCTAGATCGCTCTGAGGGACCAGAGGGATGAAGACAGGGATGATTTGAAGGACGCCTACGGCTCGAGAAGATACCAACTGAAACAGGGCTCTCGAAGGGAAGACAGACACTGTTAGAACTCTGGAACGGAATAGGGCCCCTAAAGGTGGAAGGACGGGTTTAAATAGACCCTGGGATCCGGCGCCATGATGATGATGAATCTCCCCATGCCAGCCCACGCCCGACACGTGTCCCACTCCCCCGACGGGCGGCTAAAA
This sequence comes from Elaeis guineensis, assembly GCF_000442705.2. NCBI lineage: Eukaryota > Viridiplantae > Streptophyta > Magnoliopsida > Arecales > Arecaceae > Elaeis > Elaeis guineensis. The sequence continues at coordinate 37,900,622 of NC_026001.2, read as the reverse complement.
GCGGCTGACGGATCGGCAGAGCCATTATGGTGCCGTACCTGGGCCAGTGTACCGGCGGGAATTTTGAAGAGTTCCTTCGTATCGCCCCGATTCGAAAAGACGCCAGCACGCGCACATTTAATGCCAAAATATCTGGGGGCGGTCGTGCACAGGATTCAAGGGGACAACTTCGGCTATGCCAGTCTCTCTGTACTTCCTTCATTCGAAATACAAACTCGAAAGTAGGGGGACTAGTGTTGGGTATAAAATACCCACAGCCGAAGTTCTAAAGGAGGACTCCGCCCAGACTCCTACGGGAGCCGGGCTCCGTCGCCAACTTCAACTGCCGGTAAGCTCCGTCCGGACTCCTACGGGAGTCGGACTTCGCACCTGACTTTAATTGCAGGAGACTCCGCCCGGACTCCCACGGGAGCCGGGCTCCGCCCACGACTTCAACTCCGAGAGGACTCCGCCCGGACTCCCACGGGAGCCGGGCTCCGCCCACGACTCCGACCACAAGGAGGACTCCACCCGGACTCCTACGGGAGCCGGGCTCCATCGCAAACTTCAACTGCCGGTAAGCTCCATCCGGACTCCTACGGGAGCCGAACTTTGCACCTGACTTTAATTGCAGGGGACTCCGCTGGGACTCCTACGGAAGCCGGGCTCCGCCCATGACTTCAACTTCGAGAGGACTCCGCCCGGACTCCTACGGGAGCCGGGCTCCGCCCATGACTTCAACTCCGAGAGGACTCCACCCAGACTCCCACAGGAGCCGGGCTCCGCCCATGACTCCGACCTTAAGGAGGACTCCGCCCGGACTCCTACGGGAGCCGGGCTCCGTCGCCAACTTCAACTGTCGGTAAGCTCTGTCCGGACTCCTATGGGAGCCAGACTTCGCACCTGACTTTAATTGCAGGGGACTCCGCCCGGACTCCTACGGGAGCCGGGCTCCGCCCACGACTTCAACTCCGAGAGGACTCCGCCCGGACTCCTACGGGAGCCAGGCTCCACCCATGACTTCAACTCTGAGAGGACTCCGCCCGGACTCCCACAGGAGCCGGGCTCTGCCCACGACTCCGACCTCAAGGAGGACTCCGCCCGGACTCCTACGGGAGTCGGGCTCCGTCGCCAACTTCGACTGCCGGTAAGCTCCGTTCGGACTCCTACGGAAGCCGGACTTCGCACCTGACTTTAATTGCAGGGGACTTCGCCCGGACTCCTACGGGAGCCAGGCTCCGCCCACAACTTCAACTCCGAGAGGACTCCGCCCGGACTCCTACGGGAGCCGGGCTCCGCCCACGACTTCAACTCCGAGAGGACTCCGTCCGGACTCCCACAGGAGCTGGGCTCCACCCACGACTCCGACCTCAAGGAGGACTCCGCCCGGACTCCTACGGGAGCCGGGCTCCGTCGCCAACTTCAACTGCTGGTAAGCTCCGTCCGGACTCCTACGGGAGCCGGACTTTGCACCTGACTTTAATTGCAGGAGACTCCGCCCGGACTCCCACAGGAGCTGAGCTCCGCCCATGACTCCGACCTCAAGGAGGACTCCGCTCGAACTCCTACGGGAGCCGGGCTCCATCGCCAACTTCAACTGCCGGTAAGCTCCATCCGGACTCCTATAGGAGCCGGACTTCGCACCTGACTTTAATTGCAGGGAACTCCGCCCGGACTCCTACGGGAGCCAGGCTCCGCCCACGACTTCAATCACAAGGAGGGCTCCGCCCGGGCTCCTACGGGAGCCAGACTCCGTCACCAGCTCCGACCACTGCCGAACTTCAGCCGATGAATCTACACTTTCTAGCGCAACACAGCAACCATCACGATCCTGCTCCACTTCCTGCGATGGATTCCGCACAGCTCCATCATTCCCTGACAGATCGCTATGACGGCCACGACTCTGCTCCACTTCCTACGATGGATCCCGCATGGCTCCATTATTCCCGAGCAGACCGCTATGATGCCCACAATCCTGCTCCACCTTCTGTAACGGATACTGCGTGATTCTTCCATCCGCTGGCAAGTTGCGACAATGGACGCCGCTCCACTCCCTGCAGCAGACTCCACGTGGTGCGCTGCAGTGAGGGCCACGGGTCTACTCCACTACTCCTCGCAACAAATTCCTCCTGACGGTGGGTGGCCCACTATAAGATGGTTATGAACGTCGCTATCAGTCTGTTGAGCCCTCCGCCTATAAAAAGGGGACCCCAGATACGTTATTCGATAAGCTCTCATTTTTACCTCAAAACTCTGCTAAATTCTCCATTCGAGCACTCCATTCTTGTTGAGGCAGAGAACTGACTTGAGCATCGGAGGGTCTTGCCGGAGCAACCCCACCTCCAGTTTAGACTTTCTTTGCAGGTCCTGATGGCGACCGTGACTCCCTTGACTCCAGCTTCTCCGGCGCTAGCGAATTTTTGCACCAACAAAAGCTATGAATGTTCTATATTATGCTCTTGATGCTAACGAATTTGATCGCATTTCAACTTACTTGTCTGCTAAAAAAATATGGGATAGGTTAGAAGTAACCCATGAAGGAACCAATCAAGTAAAGGAGTCCAAAATTAACATGCTCGTGCATAAATATGAATTGTTTAAAATGGAGCATGATGAGTCTATAACTGAAATATTTACTCACTTTACTGATATTATAAATGGTTTAAAGAGTCTTGGTAAGTCCTATTCTAACAGTGAGCTTGTGAGAAAGATTCTCAGGTCCTTACCAAGAGCTTGGAAAGCCAAAGTGACCGCCATCCAAGAAGTCAAGGATTTGAACATTCTACCCTTGGAAGAGCTTCTTGGATCATTAATGACACATAAGCTGAATATGAAACAACACCAAAAGGAAGAAGTCAAAAAGAAGAGAATAATCACCCTCAAATCCACAACTCCACCAGATGAAGAAACTGATGACACCGAAAGTGAAGAGCAGGATGAAGAGATGGCACTCATTACCCAAAGGTTCAAGAAGTTTTTGAGAAAAAGGAAAAAGGAATGAGGAAGAGGCCATTCACAAAAGGGGAACAGAGCAAAGAAAAGGATAAAGACCAACCCCTTATCTGCTATGAATGCAAGAAATCGAGACACTTCAAGTCCGAATGCCCACAATTGAAGAAGGATCCAAGAAGTACAAGAAGAAGGCCATGATGGCCACTTGGAGTGGGAGTGATGACTCAAGCTCCGAAGAGGAAGACTCAACTGAACAAGCCAACTTGTGCCTTATGGCACATGATAATGAGGTAAATTCTGAAACTCCTAGTGACTTTACATTTGAAGAACTGCATGAAGCTTTTTATGATTTAATTGATGAACTAAAGAAACTAGGGATAAAGAACAAAGATCTAAAATCAAAAAATCAATCTTTACTGAAACAAAATGAGAGCATTTCAATTGAAAAATCTATCCTGGTTCAAGAAAATCAAAATTTAAAGAATGAAATCGTCAAGCTAAACCCAATAGTTGAAAAATTCGCCTTGAGTTCAAACAAACTTAGTATGATTCTTGAAAATCAAAAGGCCGTGTATGATAAGGCTGGACTTGGCTATAACCCCTTGAAGAAACAAAAGTATCTGAAAAATATCTATGTAAACTCTTCAAGTAACAAGTTTTCTAATATTACTTGCTTCAAATATGGTAGATTAGGACACAAGTCATACACTTACTTCTCTAACAAATTTGTAAACTTAAATGTAAAGAAAATATGGGTTTCAAAAGGAACCATTATGACTAACCTAAAAGGACCCAAGAAAGCTTGGGTACCTAAAATAAAAACTTGACTTTTCCTGCAGGTGTGTCTAGCATCCCAAGGAGGAAACAAAAATGATATCTTGATAGCGGATGCTCGAGATACATGACTGGTGATGAATCCAATTCATCACACTTGATGCTAAGAATGGAGGGATGGTCTCCTTTGGAGACAATGGTAAAGGAAAGATCATCGGTATAGGTAACATTGGTATACTCCCTCTAAATACATTGAAAATATTTTGTTAGTAGATGGTTTAAAGCATAATTTACTAAGCTTTAGTCAATTTTGTGATAAAGATATAAAATTATTTTTGAATCTTCTGTTTGCATTGTAACTAGTCCTATTAATGATGGCATTAAATTTGTTGGACATAAACATGGTAATATTTATATGGTAGATTTGAATGATCTATCCAAGATAAACATGCAATGCCTAGTATCTTTGAATGCCAAGATTAATGAGACTAGTTGGCTTTGGCATCATAGGCTTGCACATATTAGCATGCATTCACTTTCAAAATTAATTAAGAAGAAATTGGTTCTTGGTTTGCCAAAATTGAATTTTGAAAAGGATAGAATTTGTGATGCATGCCAACTAGGTAAACAAACAAGAGTTTCATTTAAGTCTAAAAATATTGTTTCAACCTCTAGACCTTTAGAGCTATTGCACATGGACTTGTTTGGACCAACCAGAACTACTAGTCTAGGAGGAAAACGATATGATTTTATAATTATTGATGATTTCTCTCATTTTACATGGGTTTTTTTTTTGGCACACAAAGATGAAACTTTTCAAGTTTTCTCTAAATTTTACCGAAAAGTCACTAATGAAAAAGGATTTTCAATTCAAAATATTCGAAGTGACCATGGAACTGAATTTGAAAATCAAGACTTTGAAAAATTTTATGATGAAAAAGGGATAGGTCACAATTTTTCAGCACCTAGGACACCCCAACAAAATGAAGTAGTAGAAAGAAAAAATAGAACCTTAAAAGAAATGGCACGTACCATGCTATGTGAAAGCAACCTTCCAAGATACTTTTGGGCGGAAGCTATTAACACAGCATGTTACATTTTAAATCATGCTTTGATTAGATAATTTTTAAAGAAAACCCCCTATGAGCTTTGGAAAGGAAGAAAACCTAATATTGCATATTTTCATATTTTTGGTTGCCGATATTTTGTATTAAATAATGGTAAAGAAAGACTTGGAAAATTTGATGCAAAATCAGATGAAGTAATTTTTCTTGGTTACTCCTCCACTAGTAAAGCTTTTAGGGTTTTTAACAAAAGAACCTTAGTAGTACAGGAGTCAATACATGTTGTCTTTGATGAATCTAACGATCTTCCTTCAAGGAAGAAAGAAGGTGTTGATGATGCAGATCCTCTTATAGAAGGAATGAAGGAGATCACTCTGAAAGATTCAACAATTCAAGATGATGAGAAACATGAAGACAAACAGGATGAGGGAGGTGAAGAACATCAAGAACAACCTCAAGGTACAAATGACCTATCCAAAGAATGGAGGTATGTTCACAATCACCCTAAGGAGCTAATTATTGGTGATCCTATGCATGGGGTAAGAACTCGTTCTTCACTTAAAGATGCATTCAATCATTGTACTTTTATCTCTCATCTTGAACCTAAAACCATTGAAGAAGCTGAAAATGATTATAATTAGATTAATGCAATGCAAAAGGAACTTAATCAATTTGAAAGAAATAATGTATGGACTTTAGTATCAAGACCTAAATATTATTCAATAATTGGCACAAAATGGGTTTTTAGGAATAAATTAGATGAACATGGAAATGTAATAAGAAATAAAGTAAGATTGGTTGCTAAAGGTTATAATCAAGAAGAAGGAATTGATTTTGATGAGACCTTTGCACTTGTTGCTAGACTAGAAGTAATTAGACTTCTACTTGCATATGCTTGCTTTATGAAATTTAAATTATTTTAAATAGATGTCAAAAGTATATTTTTAAATAGATATATTGCTGAAGAAGTCTATATAGAACAACCCTCAGGTTTTGAAAATCATACTTTTCCTAATCATGTTTTTAAATTAAATAAAGCTCTATATGGTTTGAAACAAGCACCCAGGGCTTGGTATGATAGGCTAAGTAAATTTTTACTTGATAATAGTTTTTCAAGAGGTAATATAGACAAACCTTTTCATTAAAAGAAATAAAGATGATATATTAATTATACAAATATATGTTGATGACATTATTTTTGGATCTACTAATGAATCTCTTTGTCAAGATTTTACAAAGCTCATGCAGGGAGAGTTCGAGATGAGCATGATGGAAGAACTTACATTCTTCTCGGACTCCAAATCAAATAAATAAAGGAAGGAATCTCCATCATCCAAAGTAAGTACATAAAGAAATTACTCAAAAGATTTGGAATGGAGAACTCCAAAGCAATTGGCACACCCATGAGCCCTTCATGTAAGCTTGACAAGGATGAAGAAGGTAAAAGTGTAGACTTAAAATATTATAGAGGTATGATTGGCTCTCTATTGTATTTAACTGCAAGTAGACCTGATATCATGTTTAGTGTTTGTCTGTGTGCTAGATTTCAATCTAATCCTAAAGAATCTCACTTGAATGCTGTCAAAAGAATCCTTAGATATTTAAATGGTACTCAAACTCTAGGACTATGGTACTCTAAGGACTCATTAATTGATTTAATAGGATATTCAGATGCTGATTTTGTGGATGTAGATTAGATAGAAAAAGCACTAGTGGAACTTGCCAATTTCTTGGAGTTAACCTAATCTCCTGGTTTAGCAAGAAACAAAATTCGGTAGCACTGTCTACGACCGAGGCCGAATACATTGCAGTCAGAAGTTGTTGTGCTCAAATCTTGTGGATTAAGCAACAACTCGAAGATTTTCTTATTAAACTTAATGAAACACCCATAAGATGTGATAACACCAGTGCCATAAATCTTACTAAAAATCTAATTCAGCATTCTAGGTCTAAACATATTGAAATCAGACATCATTTTATAAGAGAACATGTTCAAAATAAAGATATAATTCTTGACTATGTATGTACAGAAAAATAATTAGCCGACATCTTTACAAAGGCCCTAAGTGAAGATAGATTCTGTAAAATTAGGAGAGAACTAGAAATTCTTGATCCATCTACTTAAATATCTCTCTGATTCCAAGAAATCAATGTCAAAAATTCTTTGAACTCAATTCCCATCATTTCTCTTGGACCTAAAAGCTCAAAATTATCATTCTCATAACTATTCATAGAGCAAATATCCTTCTCCAGAGTTTAGAATTTTTTCAGAATTTGTTCATCATTTTCTTGAAATTTTGTGAATCATGAGTCGACCCCCTAGGGTCGACCCAATGGCATACTTGCAATTTTCGGCCAAAATCCCACGGGTTGCTCTCTTTTTGATTAAAATCCCATTCATGAGCCGACCCACTCCATCTTCATCTTCCTCCCTCAAAACCCAAAGTCCTTTCTTCTTCCTCTCCAAATCCAAGGTCTACCCCCAAGATCTTTCTCCCATCACCCCTCCACCTCAAATCACCCCTTGGGAACCGAGCTATTCCCATTTTTTCTCCTTGATTGGAGCGGTTGGAGCGTGCCCTAGCTTCCACCCTTCTCCTCCAAATTGGGGTTTCTCTCCTGCAAAATCCCTATCCATCCCCTAAAATCCCTCTATCTCCTCACACATTTGACCTCCCAAGACCCCTTGCTTGCTCTGGTGGTGGAAATGGCTCCAAAAATGAAGCTCCCACAAAGAAGGAAGTCGGTCGTGAGTTGGAAGAGGGCGTGCGTAGGAAGAGACAAGCTTCTCGGACTCATCTGCTTCCATTCCTGCTTCGACATCTACTTCAGGTTCTTCTTGGTCTCCATTAAGCCCAGTAAAATTTTCTTATCTGTTAGAAAGGTAGAACCCGAAAAAAATGTAGACTTCAGATTTTTTGAAAAAGAGGGGTTCTCCATTGGTTCAAAAATCAAAAATCAAGGTTGGAATTTTACTGTTCACTTAAAGAAGTTACCTATGTGGATTTGGTTAGGAAATTTTATCTGAACTTGTGCTATGGCAATGAAACAGTAACATCCACTGTTAAGGGCATAGATATCTGTTTAGATCCTGTAATTTTGGGAGAGATTTTTCATTTACCTTGTGAGGGATTCTCAAATATGGAACTCCCAGTCAAGGAAGAAGGAATTAATGTGATTTTAGGAGGAACCTACTCGGGAAGCCTAAACAAACTAGAAGCCAAGATCCTGTCCATTGAAATGAGGATTCTACATCAACTGGTAACAAAGCTTTTCTTCCCAAGAAGTGGTAGACATGACCTCCTCTCAGGCCGAGACATCTGCATCATGTTTCATGTGATTACCCAAACCCCCTTAAACCTCCCTGCATTAATGATAAAAGCCATGAGGGAAACCCTGAATAGATCCAAGGCACATATGCCTTTCGGTATGGCCCTCACATTGGTATTCAGGAGGTTTGGAGTTAGTTTTAAGGGGGAGGCAGCAGCTAGGCTTTCTCACTCTGACACCATCAACCAACATACTTTGAGCCGCATGGGATTTACTAGGACTGATGGTGGTTGGATTAAGGGTGCAGAAGAGAGAGTTAAGGACAGAGCTGAGGAAGAAGGTCCTTCATCACCTCTTTATGATATCAGGGCAGCATCTCCAGACATTCAGTTCGTTTCAGATCCCGAGATTGGCCCATCAGAGTCTACTAGGAGGCACACTCCAGTCCAGCAGCCAGACAGCAGAGCACATCCCTCAGAGATCAGATTGGCTGATGACCAGATTGAGATGATCTCTCAGCGTGTGGCTTCCTTACTTTCTCGACAGTGGGGTACTTCAGCTTTTGCACAGGGATCCACATCACTTGATGCATGTGATCAGACTTTGATCCCTCACATCTCCACTATCTTCCAGATGATCTCAGATCAGTCAGTTTGCATTCAGCAGCTTGAGGGTTACATATTGAGACTGACTAGGAGGTACTTGACTTGCAGGGGCAAGTGTTAGCTCTGGCACATCCACAGCCACAGGAGTGCACCACTGAGGTCTCAGACCTATCTATGGAGGCAGCCAGACTTAGAGGAGTATTGGAGAGTGGATTTGATTTCCTGAGGAGAGAGATCAGAGGCTCTAGTGAGCATGCATCCACCCAGTTCACTGCACTGCTACAGTCTGTTTCGAGAGCTCTGAACCTTCTAGACACTATCAGACTCTCTCTTGCAGTTCAGTCTGTTGCTTCTCAGCCTTCAGGATCATCTCGCCCGCCCACTCGTGCTAGCACCTCCACTCGTGGCAGAGGCAGACGGGTAGAGGACGAGTCCTTGTCATGATCCTTCATCTCCCCACCCCATCTCTGATACATCTGACTCTGATCCATCCAGTCATGAGCTCTACTAGATCCTTGTAGTTAGTCTTGTCTTTTGTCTCTTTCTAGGATCTATCTTTTGGGCCATGTAATGATATTGACTGATTGACTTTTATATTTTGGTATATGTATTGGAACAACTATATGTATCAGTCACTTTTTGATTATATATATATCTACTCTTTGACTTTTATTGTATAACCTTCAAATTGAGTTACTTTCAATTGTGTGCATGCTTAAAATACTTGATATCCAATGGTATATTTTTTATGACTGCTGTATTCAGGGGGAGTAAAATAATACGCAATTAGTAAAATTAATGTTAGTAAAAGAAGCTAACGAAGTAACATTAGTAAAATTAATTCCATCAAAAGAAAGAAAAAGAGAAAATGTATTCAAAGAAAAAGGGGGAGTAAACAATTTTTGTTGATGCTGTCAAAAAGGAGGAGAAATTATAGAATCAAAAGCAAGTTGAGTAAATTGTTAAGCAAAAGCAAATGAGCAAACTTTAAAATTAATTCTTAGACATGCTCTGGTACCAAAATTAAATAATCAAATGAGCAAATTTTCAAGATGTTAAGTAATTGAAAAACAAGCAAATGAGCAAATGAGATATTTTCAAATAAGCAAAGATCAACATTCTTAGTAAATTCTGCTTTGCTCTGATAAAAAAAAAATATTTCTACTCTGATACCAAAATTAAATAATCAAATGAGCAAATTTTTAAATTATTAAGTGATAGGCAAATTGTTAGGCAAATGAGCAACACAAGCAAATGGGCACATGTACCACGTGCCAAAGAATCAATCTTCTTTTCAAGCAAATGCACTTATAAGTAATTTTCAGGTTGGTAGCAAATTTTCTATTTATCTTCAAACTACCTATAATGCATTTCATTTCTTTGAAATTCATGCTCATTTTTTCATATATATGCTTTTGCTCAAGTTTTTGTCATCATAAAAAAGGAGAGATTGTTGCTCCTTAGATTGATTTTGATGATTATAAAGCATTTGAAGGGGTACTAATGATTTTGTTTGAAAAAGACTTATTACTTTTCAGGGGCAAAATCATAATTTTACCAAACCCTGATTTGAAAGCATCAAGTGATAGAACAAAAGATTTGTGATCCATTGGTGAAAATTTTATTATTTTTGGACTTGTATTTTGAAAGATATGCATGTTTGAAAAACATGAGTCGACCCATGAGTCAACTCATGGCACATGAGCTAATTGGCACGCACACTTTTTGGCCGGCATAGGCTTGGCACACCCTGTGAGTCGACCCATGAGTCGACCCCCAAGGCATGAGTCGACCCATGAGTCGACCTCTGCTGTCTTTAGGCCAAAAACTATAGAACCTTATTTTCTGATTATTTTCTGCTATTTTTCCACAGAGGTCGACCCATGAGTCGACCCATGAGCATGAGTCGACCCCTGTGACAGGATTATTCCGCAATGACTAGTTTTTAACCCATTTTAAGTACTTTTAATGCTCATTTAATGTGGTCTAACGGCTCTATTTCAGCCCAGATTGTTCTCCACTATTTCTTAAAGCTATAAAAGGGACAAAAAGGTGGAATCATTAAGTAGAGAAAAATAAGAGAGATTTTGAAAATAAATTTCTAACAAACTTTTCAGCCCAAAGCAAGAGCTCACTCAAAGTATTCAAGAAGCCTTTAATCCAAGCTCACCAACTCCTCAAGTACACATTCAAGTCTCCAACCACCTTGAGGAAATCGAAAAGAGTCTTCTTCTCTTTGAGTAAAGTATATTTAAAGCCTCATTTGCTCATTAAAGGAGCTTCCTTTGTACTTATTTGTGCTATTCATTGTTATACTTTGTTTGAGTTATTTTTTTATTTTGGAAGGGTTTCAAAACAAGGAAGGTTGATCCGAACCTTGAATCGGAGTGTATTGGGTTGGCTTGTACCAGAAAATAAATAGACTAGCTTGGGATAGCTAGAGTTGAAGTTTTCGACATTTGTATTAGGTTGAATACAAGTTAGTGGATTGAAATTCTCAAGTAGGAGCTTGAGGAGTGGATGTAGATGCAAGGTTGGCACCGAACCACTATAAATCCTTGTGTTTGTGTTGTGCCTAATTGCTCTTCTTTAGAACTTCTTTATTCTCTTGTATTCTTGCTTTTAATCATTAGCCTTGAATCAACTATACTCTCCCTATTTATTTAGCTATTGTTAAATATTTTTTATAAGACATAAGTTAAGTTTAAAATTTTTAGAAACTCAATTCACCCCCCCTCTTGGGTTGCATAGCTGGGCAATAGGCTTGAAGCCATGAAATCCAAAATGGAGTCCGTGAGATCAATGATGTATGGACATTGGTTGACCCACTTGAAGGAGTTAAACCCATTGGGTGTAAATGTGTCTTCAAAAAAAAGAGGGGCACAGATGGAAAGGTGGAGACCTATAAAGCCCGTCTGGTTGCCAAAGGGTATCGTCAACATTATGGTATTGACTATAACAAGACATTCCTCCTGTGGCAATGCTCAAATTCATTCGGATAATACTTGCAATAGCTGCCCATCTGGATTATAGGATCTGACAGATGGATGTAAAAACAGCTTTCCTTAATGGAGAGCTGACCGAAGAGGTGTATATGATACAACCTGAGGGGTTTACATCCATAGATGAGTCCAAGGTGTGCAAGCTTCAGAGATCCATTTATGGATTGAAGCAAGCTTCTCAAAGTTGAAACATGTATTTTGATAAGATGATCCAAATGTATGGCTTCGTTAAGAATGGAGAAGAGCTCTGCATCTATAAATGGGCAAATGATCCAGTTGTGGTATTCTTTGTCTTGTACGTAGATGATATTCTCTTAATCGGAATGACATCCTTGCATTACAGGGAATAAAAGTTTGGTTGTCATCGTAGTTCTCCATGAAGGACTTGGGTGAAGCATCCTACATCCTAGGGATGAAGATCTATAGGGATAGATCTAAAAGGATACTTGGGTTATCCCAGTCCACGTACATAGATACTATGCTAAAGAGGTTCAGCATAAAGAATTCCAAGAAGGGCTATCTACCGATAGGTCATGAAATTTTTTTCTCTAAGAAGGATTATTCGACAACTACTAAAGAGAGAGAGCATATGAGAAGAGTCCCATATGCTTCGACCGTGGGATCTATCATATACGTCATGATATGTACAAGGCCAGATGTGGCATACTCACTAGGAGTAGTGAGTAGATACCAATCTGATATTAGAGAAAATCATTGGAAAGTGGTTAAAGCCATCCTTAAGTATTTGCAAAATACTAAAGACCAATGGTTGGTTTATGACGAGTCAGATCTGAAACTTATGGGGGTCACAGACTTCAACTTTTAATCTAATCATGATGATAACAGAAGCGTGTCGGATTATATCTTTACTCTGATTGGTGGAGCCATCTGCTAGAAGAGTTTTAAGTAGCGTACTATGGCAGACTCTGTTTGTGAGGCAGAGTACATCGCAGCATCGGATGCGTGAAGGAAGCTGTGTGGCTGAGAAAATTCATCATCGAGCTCAGAGTAGCACCCTCCCTCGTTGGTTCGATCCTGCTCTAGTGTGACAGCACTGGTGCCATTGCTCAGATGAAGGAACCCAAAGCACACCAGCAGACGAAGCACATTTTGCGCCGCTTTCACCAGGTTCGAGGGATCGTGGATCGAGGTGACGTCGATCTTCAGAAGATCGACGAAAAAGAGAACCTGGCTGATCCTTCACTAAAGTCCTGATGATCAAGGAGTTCGACAATCACAAGTCAAAGATGGGTATTAGATACTGTGCTGAGTGGCTTTAGGACAAGTGGGAGTTATTGGAAAATATATCCCAAAAGTCAATCATCAACCTATTGATGGTTGAGCAACCTTGTATTATAATTGATTTGTTAATAAATAAAATATATTTTTGGTATTTTCATCATAAGTTTTTATCTTCTAATGAACTCCATTGTTGTGATGAAGTCCTTAGGACTATTTAGGTTCGATAAAGAGAAGATTTATCGATTAGTCCTTAAAACTATTCACGACCAGATGATGGGCTGTTAATAAGGACGACAGTTTCTATCGAGCATAGGTCGCTATAGGCCATATGGGTTGGTTGTCCTCTTAACCAAGGAGTATAGAGATATTGGTATAGCATACAGGTGAGATGTAAGGGTATATTATCATTGAACATGACCAACTCTAGAGCATTTTGCTGTGAGAATGTCTTTGATGGGATATAGGTATAAGTGTCTCTTAGACCTGAGATCACCTCAGTGACTTGCAAGCAACTCGCTGTGCTTTGATACTGGACTAACTGAATTTCTAATTCAGTGATGGAAGGCTTCTTGGCACAGTCAAGTACTTGCAAAGTCAGAGTGTGATCAAGATGGATTGACCACTCCAAGAGTTGGAGAAGGATGAGTCACTGTATTTCAATTTAGCAAAACTTGGCCAGGGTAATCCATCAGATGGATTTGATATTTTGAAATACAATATGGACAACCTGATCAGAATTGACAGTTGAACTCTGAGGTGTCCTATGAGCATTTGGGTCAAGGGGATGAATTATATGGAAACTATATCCGCATGGCTTCTAAGGATGTTGTTTTACACATTCGACCTATTCGACCATCGGGTACCATTGCTAGATGGTCACTTTGATTGGTACAAAAATTTATTTCTATACTACTGACTTAGGTTTGGACCTATGAGGTCACACACATTAGAGTTTATGATCCGATCGGATGGTCGATCAATGATAAAGAATCGTTCTAGGTTAAACGATTAATACGATTGACATTTAACCTAGTGCAAGTATTGCAGGAGGATCGATTAGCAATTCGATTGCTAATTGGCTTAATTTGAATAAGCCCATGGGCTGAGATTAAGTCTAATTGAATATAATTTAATTAGATTTGATTTGGGCTTGATTGGATCAAGTCCATTTTATTGGATAAGCCAAGTGCAAGAAAAAATTAGTCCTAGTCCAATTAGGACTTGGGTCAACCTAATTTTTAATTTGATTAAAAAATTAAATTAGATTTAAATTAAATTTAATCTGATTAAATTAGGTTCTTAATTGGGTTAATACCTATTTCAATTGGGTTGATTTGATTTTAGTTTGATTTGGTTTGAGAAATCAAATTTGAACAAGTCATAGATTGAATCCTAGTAAGACTAGGATTCCACCTTGCGCCACCTTAGCCCCCCACGCCCACTCTTTCTTATTTTGTGTGACAAAACCTTCTCTCCCAGGCCTTCATGCATGCCTAAAGCTTTCCACTCTTTCTCTCTTACATGGAATGTGGTTGTGGACCAAGTCAAAGTAGGAATTAGTTTGGATTTCAAATTATATGAGATAGAATTTTAGGAAACCAAAACTCTTTCCTTATGGCACTGATTTTATTCAGATTTTTTTTGAAATTTTTTGGATTTTATGGCACATATTGTGTGCCTTTTTATGGTGGTCCATGATAGAAAAAGAAGGAGGGGGCATCCAAGTGTTGGGCACCACTTGTCTTGCCCTGTTTAGATTTTTTTTGACTAGGTATTTGACCTAGACAAGGATTCTTCATATCTCATTATTTAAGATGAATTTCTTATTAAAATTATTATGGTTTATAGAGCATTGAGAGACATTTGGGGTATGTGAATATCAAAGAGAAAAGTGTTGGGGCATGGAGATATAATAGACACAAAACTAAGTATCTGAGTTAGAGCAAAGAGAAGAAGAAGAGGGTCTTCTTCTAGGGTTGCTGAGTTCACCTCTTTCCTTCCTCCATCAGTGAGTTTTCTAAGAGTATCTCACATCTAAAACTCCTTCTCTTACTTCTCATCTTTGAAAGAGTCCAAATCAAAAAGAAGGAGGTATCTGATCAACCATCGAAGAAGGATCAGCATAGTCCTAGCATACTGTGCTGATTTTCTGGATCAGGACTTCTGATCGTGATTCGTGGGCTCATGTGGATGACTCCTAGAGGTCGGATGCATGTGCGACTCACAACATTATCTTCAAGTCTAGATCAGTAAAGTTAGAACATCTAACTTGCAAGGTAGTAGATCGGATCTATTATATTTTGCATACATTAGATGTAGTATAGAAACATGTTGATATATTCAACATGTAGTTCTTGCTCTTTATATTTTAATTTTTGATTTAATGCCATGTAATAATCATGTAATAAGATCTTAGATCTAGAGATTCTCAAGTTTTATAAGATAAATTTTGATTTATTTTATTCTTCCACTGCCTGATCTTGAAAAAGTTTTAAGATCTAACCCTAAAACCCTAGATTTGATTCCTTCAGTAGTATCATTCACAATGATATTACAATAATCATACTTATTGACACTATCAATAAGATTGGACAAAAGTGACAATCACTTAAAAATGACATCTTTAGAGTTAAAAATAAGTTCGATGATTCGTAATGTTAAGACTGGAACAGACTTCCATATCTTGCATTCAGGAGTCTCTTGTCATTTTCAAACCTTCTACTATCCTGAAGTCTTTTACAACTATTTACAAATATGACTTATACTGTTGGTATCCTATACCGCATAGTAAGATTATCAATAGAGAAATTTCAAAGAATTATCATATAACTATCTTGACCAATAACCATTTGCTGATTTTCCTTTTAAGCCTGTTTGGGTTAGCTTGAGATTTTTTGATTAATTTGCTCAAAAACTATATTCAACTTCTGATACTGGCTATTGAAGTTAGGTCTGATAACATTTTCATTGTCTAGTAGTGAAGAGAGTGATTATTTTTCAGTCATTTCTAAAAAGAGAACAATTAACCTATTAGTATATGAATTATTTTAAGCCTAAAAATATGAACTTTAGTCTAAAGGTTCTTCTACTATTTTATATGAATTGGTAGCCTCTATCTCCAATCTGAGGAATTACTTTAATTCCTTAGTGAGTGCTAGAATCCACACAGACTGCATTCAGGCTCGAGTGTGGCTCGGCCAACCCTAGTACATCTATGGGTAGGTTCACAACCAATTATTTCTCTAAATAATTTTTAGCAATCAGATTTTACCCCAGGCATCCCTTCAGCAGGCGTGTGGTGCCTCCACTGAAAATCATGGTTAGGTCCAACCATTAATATGACAACATCAAGTGTATCTAACAAAATAGATATCCAGACCTGAGTGTGGCTCGACCAACTTGAGCATTGATCTGAAGGTACAATAAGGTGGTCATATAATGGATAATAATTTCAATACGTAATAGACACCGGGCATGTGGTGCTTCCAATACCTATTTGAAATATTAGACTCATTATCATGTACCTTAATGGAAAGCTATAATCTAGTTATCCCATAACTAGCTCATTTTATGGATCTAATAATTTAAAAGATTTGGTTAATATATCTTAGAGGACATCAGTCGACCTACAAGTCATAATTCTCCCACTAACTTCACCAAGTCATGAGAAAGATTAGTGACTAGTGGGTCCAACCAGTATGTCATAGATCCTCCCACTGATTTTATCAAGTCATGAGAAGGATTAGAGACAAGTCGATCTACGGTACCTAAATCAGTCATACTGATTAATCTTAACAACATGAGTCAACTCGAGTCACCTAGCGATCTAATCAGTCTAATGACTCAGGCTCAACCTTTGAGCCTGAATCAAGGTCCATTTGGTCTGATCAAAGATATGAACTCGATCAACTACAATTATTATTTTTGATCTAGAGTACCCTTGATCTAATCTAAATCAACTATTGGTTAGATTAGATCAACTACTGGTTAGATTGGATCAACTATTTTGTTGCCCAGCTATGCAACCCAAGAGGGGGGGTGAATTGGGTTTTAAAAAATTTAAGCTTAACTAATTACTTATGAAAAGTATTTGTTAAAAGCTTGATGAATGAGGAGAAGGACTTTAGTTCAAGATTAATTACCTAAAGCAAGAATGCAAGGATATAATAAAGAAATAAAGAGAAACAATAAAGCACACCACAAACACAAGGATTTATAGTGGTTCGGTGCCAACCTTGCACCTACATCCACTCCCCAAGCTCCTACTTGGGAATTTCAATCCACTATACTTGTATTCAACCCGAATACAAACGTCGAAAACTCCGACACTAGCTATCCCAAGCTAGTCCACTTGTTTTTCAGGTACAAGCTAACCCAAAATACTCCGATTTCAGGTTCGGATCAACCTTCCCTTGTTTTGGAAACCCTCCAAAAACAAGAACAATTACTCACAAAGAGTAAGACAGTTTAGAGCACAAATAAGTACAAGAATAGCTCCTTAAATGAGCGAATAAAATATTAAATACACTTTACTCAAATGAAGAAGCTCCTTTTGGATTTCCTCAAGGTGGATGAAGAGTTGAATGAACTCTTGAGGAGAAGTTGAACTTTGATTGAAAACTTCTTGAAGGCTTTGAAAGAGCTCTTGATCAAGGTTGAAAAATTGACTTAAAAAACCTTCTCTTTGAATGCTCTTGAATGCCCTTTTGAACGCTCTTGCTTTTCTCTTTCATAATCTCTCATGTATATTGTAGATTCCTTGTCTCTCTCGAGTATATTGTGGATCCCTTTTCTTTTTCTCTCGTGTATATCGTTGATCACCTTTCTCTCTCATGTAGATTTTGGATCCCCTTTTTTTCTTTCACCTTTTGAAACTTTTTATAGCCTTAAGAAACAAGGAAAAATATTTTAGGCAGAAAAAGAGCCGTTAGAGCATTTTAAGGGAGCATAAAAGGCAATTAAAACGGGCAAAAAACTAGCCGTTGCGGACAATTTTCGTCGCAGGGGTCGACTCATGAGTCGACTCATGCTTCAGGAGTCGACTCATGAGTCGACTTCTGTTGCAACAGCCAGAACTGTGGTTTCTGGATTTTTTTTGGCCCAAATCAGCAGAGGTCGACTCATGAGTCGACTCATGCCTTGTGGGTCGACTCATGAGTCGACTCACAGGTCGTGCCAAGCCAAAAAACCAACGTGCCAAGGGAAATTTTTGCGTGCCAATCAGCTCATTGTGCCATGAGTTGACTCATGAGTCGACTCATGCACTTCAAACATTCATAACTTCAAAAATATAAGTCCAAAAATAATGAAATTTTCATCAATAGATTACAAATCATTTGTTCTACCAAATGATACTATCAAATCAGGATTTTAATAAAATTATGATTTTGCCCCTGAAGAGCATAAAGACTTTTTCAACTAAAAATATTTGTATCCCTTCAATCTGCTTTGTAATCATCAAAATCAATCTAGGAGCAACAATCTCCCCCTTTTTGATGATGACAAAACACTTGAACAAAAGCATTTATGTGAATGCATTATAGATGCTTGAAAAGAGTATGATTCTTTTGGCATGTAATATAAATGGTCATATACAAAAATAGTTTGTCCATTTTCTTAAAGATTTGAAGATATGCTCATTGGATAATATGATTTTGGTGTTAGAGTGGAAAACTTGTTTTTGTTATCAGATCAAACTGTATTTTGAAAATTTGCTCATTCTCATTTGATTTTAGTTTTAGCATCAGAGCAAAAAATAATTATGTGCGTTAATTGCTTTTGATACAAAAAATAATTATGTGTGCCAAAGCATGTTTAAGAGTTGATTTGGAAAGTGTATTAGATCATTTTGAGTTTAAGATGTATCAGAGCAAGAGAAAAATAAATTTTGCAATGTATCAGAGCAAGAAAAACAATTTTACAATGTTATCAGAAAAAATTTTACAATGTATCAGAGAAAATTTTACAATGTATCAGAGTAAGTTAAAAAAAATTTTAAGATGTATCAGAGTAAGTTAAATTTCTTAAGATGTATCGAAGCAAGTTGAATTTCTTCAAAAGATGTATCAGAGCAAGTTGGAATTTTGAAGTATATCAGAGCATATTTAAATTTTTTAAAGTAAATCAGAGCATATGTAAAGAAGTAATTTAAAAGTTACTTATTTGAGCATATGTAAAGAAGTAATTTAAAAGTTACTTATTTGTATTGTACTTAGCATTGTACTTTTGATATTATTCTTTAAATTCTTCAATTCATTCATTAATTTCTCATAATTATGGTTTTGCTTTTGATGGGTTGCTTTTTCTTTAATTGCTCATAATTTATGGTTTTGCTTTTTGATGGATTGCTTTTTGTTTAATTTCTCTCCCTTTTTGACATCATCAAACATGGTTAACTCCTCCTTTTTCTGAAACATTCTTTAATTTTTTCCCCTTTAGAGTTTATCACAAATGTTTGCTCCCCCTTAATACAGCAATTATTAACAGCAAACAACGAGAAGACAATATTTCAACAAGGAGAATATTTATAACCAAAATATGATCGACATCATTACAAAAGGTAGAGATATAAGTAAAAGATGATACCATAAAACCATAATTGTTTCAATACATAGTTCATAATATAAAAGTCAACCAGCTAATTGTCAATACATGGCCCCAAAATACAGATCCTAGAACAAGACACTAACACCTAGGATCTAGTAATGATCATGAGAAGTCATGGATCGGAGTCATCAGATATGGGATGAGAAGCTGATGGATCAGAAGTGCGTCCTCTACCCCATCTGCCTCTGGCACGAGCAGGAGAGCGAGATGAACTGGGAGGCTGAGAATGCTGAGAGGCTAAGGACTGAACAGAAAGGGTGAGTCTGATGGAATCAAGTACGTTCAGTGCTCTAGAAACAGACTGAAGTAGAGCAGTGAACTGAGTGGTTGCATGCTCACTCGATCCTCAGATCTCTTTCCTCAGTAACTCATATCCACCCTCTAGTGCTCCTCTGAGCCTGCCAGCCTCTGCAGTGAGGTCTGTGACCTCAATAGTGGACTCCTGTGGCTTGGGATGGGCCAAAGCAAGGACTTGCCCCTGCAAGTCAAGAACTCTGCCAGTCAGTCTCCAGATGGTGTCCTCAAGCTACTGAATCTGGATGGACTGATCTGATATCATCTGAAACACAGTGGATATGTGGGGAGTCATGGTCTGATCAAAAGAAGTGGCTCCTGGTGCAAAAGTAGTACTGCTCCACGACTAGATAGCAAAGAAGCCACACGCTGTGATATCTGCTCGATCTGATCATCAGCCAGTCTGAACTCTGATGGAGGTGCTCTGTTCTCTGGCTGATACACTGGTGTGGGCATCCTAGTAAACTCTGAAGGGCCAGCCTCTGTATCAGGAATGAATTGGATATTTGGTGATGCTGCTCTGAAGTCATGGATAGGAGATGATGGACCTTCTTCTTCAGCTCTGTCTTCAATTCTCTCTTCAGCTCTATCTTCAGTTCTCTCCCCAGCTCTCTCCTCAGTTCTCTCCTCAGATCCCTTGATCCAACCATCATCAGTCTTTGTAAATTCCATTCGGTGCAGGGTGTGTTGGTTGAAAGTGTCCACATAAGAGAGCTTAGTAGATGCCTCCCCCTCACAGCTAACTCCAAACCTCCTAAATACTCGAGTAAGGGCCATACCAAAAGGCAAATGTGCCTTGGATCTGTTCAAAGTCTCTCTCATGGCCTCTATCATAAGTGCAGGGAGGTTCAGGGGGGTCTGAGTGATGACATGAAACATGATACAAACATCTCTGCTGGAAAGTAAATCATGCCTACCACTCCTAGGAAAGAAAAGCTTCGTTACCATCTGATGCAGGATCCTCATCTCAATGAACAAAATCTTTGCTTCCAATTTATTTAAACTCCCTGAGTAAGTTTCCCTAGAATAACTCTGATCCCCTCTTCTTTTACTGGGAGTTCCATATAAGAGTAACCCTCACTAGGCAACTGAAGTATTTCTCCCAATATACTAGAATCCAAGCAAATATCAATACCCTTGACTGTTGAAGTCACTGACCCATTTCCATAATGTAGATTCTGGTAGAATTCTCTAACTAGGTCAACATAGGTGACTTCCTTAAGGGAGCAGTAAAAATCCCATCCTTGGTTTTTAATCCTAGTTGCAAATGTAAAGCCCTCTTTTTCAAAGAACCAAAAATCTATATTCTTCCCGGTTTCGACTTTTCTATCAGAAAGAGGATTCTTACTGGGGCTTAGGGAGGATTGAGGGGAACCTTGAGCAGATACTAAAACTGGAGTGGGAGTAGTGGAAGACTGAGCA
This sequence comes from Elaeis guineensis, assembly GCF_000442705.2. NCBI lineage: Eukaryota > Viridiplantae > Streptophyta > Magnoliopsida > Arecales > Arecaceae > Elaeis > Elaeis guineensis. Next base: position 37,879,412 of record NC_026001.2, on the reverse strand, counting down.
GCTTGCCTTTTCTTTCGGACAATTTCTTCAGGCTCACGGACTGACTTTCTTCTTTGGGGAAGCTTCATCTTTGGAGCCATATTTACTATAGTAGCAGGCAAGGAGACTTGGAGGAACACGTGAATGAGTGGAGGAGGGATCACAAGAGAGTGAAGAGGGATTTTGGTGGAGAAAAGAAGTGGATTTGGGAAGAACGGTGAAGTGCTAGGGCACGCTCCAACCGTGCCAAACAATGGGAGAAAGCACAAAAAATCCCTTTCCAAGGTGGCGATTTTTGGTGGAGAGGAGGAGGGAGAAGTGCCTCGAACTAGATCCTTGGATTTGGAGCAAAAGGAATTGGAGAAGTCGGCTTTTGGAAGGAAGAAGATGAGAGGATGAGTCGGCTCACGAACAGAATCCCGTATAAAAACAATGATCCCGTGGGAAGTTTGAGGAAATAACAAGTTTGCCATTGAGTCGACTCATGGGGGTCGACTCATGAAGTTCAGAAATTCAGAAAAAATATGAATAAATTCCAAAAAAATTTGAAATTTTGGAAGAAGGAGTTTTGCTCAAAGATAAGTTTTTAGAATGATAAACTTGAGCTTTTGGGATCACGATAGATGTTGGAAATTGAGCTCTAAGAATTTTTGACATCAATTCTTGGAAATTGAGAAAAATTTAGGCATATGGATCTAGAATTCCTAGATTTCTTCTAATTTCACAGAATCTATCCTCACTAAGGGCCTTTGTAAAGATATCAGCTAATTGATTTTCAGTGCAAACATATTCAAGAATTATATTTTTGTTTTGAACATGTTCTCTTATAAAATGATGTCTTATTTCAATATGTTTGGATCTTGAGTGTTGAATTGGATTTTTAGATAGATTTATGGCACTTGTGTTATCACATCTTATTGATGTTTCATTAAGTTTAATTCCAAAGTCTTCGAGTTGTTGCTTAATCTACAAGATTTGAGCACAACAACTTCCGGCTGCAATGTATTCGGCCTCAGCCGTAGACAGTGCCACCGAATTTTGTTTCTTGCTAAACCATGAGATTAGGTTAACTCCAAGAAATTGGCAAGTTCCACTTGTGCTTTTTCTATCTAATTTATATCCAGCAAAATCAGCATCTGAATATCCTAATAAATCAATTTATGAGTCCTTAGAGTACCATAACCCTAGAGTTTGAGTACCATTTAAGTATCTAAGGATTCTTTTAACAGCATTCAAATGAGATTCTTTAGGATTAGATTGATATCTAGCACATAAACAAACACTTAACATGATATCAGGCCTACTTGCAGTTAAATATAATAATGAGCCAATCATACCTCTATAGTATTTTACGTCTACACATTTACCTTCATCATCCTTGTCAAGCTTACATGAGGGACTCATTGGTGTGCCAATTGGTTTGCAGTTCTCCATTCCAAATCTTTTGAGTAGTTCCTTGGTGTACTTGCTTTGGGTGATGGAGATTTCCTCTTTTGATTGTTTGATTTGGAGTCCGAGGAAGAAGGTGAGTTCTCCCATCATGCTCATCTCGAACTCCCCCTGCATAAGCTTAGCAAAGTCTTGACAAAGGGATTCATTAGTAGACCCAAAAATTATGTCATCAACATAAATTTGTATAACTAGCATATCATTTTGATTTCTTTTAATAAAGAGGGTTGTATCTACATTACCTCTTGAAAAACCATTATTTAGTAGAAATTTGCTTAGCCTATCATACCATGCTCTAGGTGCTTGTTTTAATCCATATAAAGCTTTATTTAATCTAAAGACATGATTAGGAAAAGCATGATTTTCAAATCCAGGGGGTTGTTCTACATATACTTCTTCAGCAATATATCTATTTAAAAATGCACTTTTAACATCCATTTGAAATAACTTGAATTTCATAAAGCAAGCATATGCAAGTAGAAGTCTAATAGCTTCTAATCTAGCAACAGGTGCAAAGGTTTCATCAAAATCAATTCCTTCTTCTTGATTATATCCCTTAGCAACCAGTCTTGCTTTATTTCTAATTACATTTCCATGCTCATCTAATTTGTTTCTAAAGACCCATTTTGTGCCAATTATTGAATAATTTTTAGGTCTTGATACTAAAGTCCAAACATTATTTCTTTCAAATTGATTAAGTTCCTCTTGCATTGCATTAATCCAATTATGATCATTTTCAGCTTCTTCAAAAGTTTTAGGTTCAAGATGAGATACAAAAACACAATGATTAACTACATCTCTAAGTGAAGAACGGGTTTTTACCCCATGCATAGGATCACCAATAATTAACTCCTTAGGGTGGTTGTGAACATACCTCCATTCCTTGGGTAGGTCATTTGTACCTTGAGGTTGTTCTTGAATTTCTTCACCTCTCTTATCTTGTTTGTCTTCTGGAGTTGCTAAATCTTTCAGAGTGATCTCCTTCATACCTTCTATTAGTGGATCTGCATCATCAACACCCTCATTCTTCCTTGAAGGAAGATCGTTTGATTCATCAAAAACAACATGTATGGACTCCTCAACTACTAAAGTTCTTTTGTTGAAAACTCTAAATGTTTTACTAGTGGAGGAGTAACCTAGAAAGATTGCTTCATCTGATTTTGCGTCAAATTTACCAAGTCTTTCTTTGCCATTATTTAATACAAAACATCGGCAACCAAAAATATGAAAATATGCAATATTTGATTTTCTTCCTTTCCAAAGTTCATAGGGGGTTTTCTTTAAAAATTGTCTGATCAAAGCACGATTTAAAATGTAACATGCTGTGTTAATTGCTTCCGCCCAAAAATATCTTGGAAGGTTGCTTTCACAAAGCATGGTACGGGCCATTTCTTCTAAGGTTCTATTTTTCCTTTCAACTACCCCATTCTGTTGGGGTGTCCTAGGAGCAGAGAAGTTATGGCCAATTTCATTTTCATCACAAAAATTTTCAAAATCTTGATTTTTAAATTCAGTTCCATGATCACTTCTAATATTTTGAATTGAAAACCCTTTTTCATTAGTGACTTTTCGGTGAAATTTAGTGAAAATATGAAAAGTTTCATCTTTGTGTGCCAAAAAGAAAATCCAAGTAAAACGAGAGTAATCATCTATAATTACAAAGCCATATCATTTTCCTCCTAGACTAGTGGTTCTAGTTGGTCCAAATAAGTCCATATGTAAGAGCTCTAAAGGTCTAGAAGTTGAAACAGTATTTTTGGATTTAAATGAAACTCTAGTTTGTTTACCTAATTGGCATGCATCACAAATTCTATCCTTTTCAAAATTCAGTTTTGGCAAACCAAGAATTAATTCTTTCTTAATTAATTTTGAAAGAGAATGCATGCTAATATGTGCAAGTCTATGATGCCACAGCCAACTAGTCTCATTAACTTTAGCATTCAAGGATACTAGGCATTGCATGTCTAATTTGGCTAAATCATTCAAATCTACCATATAAACATTGCCATGCCTATGTCCTATAAATTTAATGCCATCGTTAATAGGACTAGTCACAATGCAAACAGATGATTCAAAAACAACTTTATACCCTTTATCACAAAATTGACTAATGCTAAGTAAGTTATGCTTTAAACCTTTAACTAACAAAATATTTTCAATGTATTTGGAGGGAGTGATACCAATGTTACCTATCCCGATGATCTTTCCTTTGCCATTATCTCCAAAGGTGACCATCCCTCCATCCTTAGCATCAAGCGTGATGAATTATGATTCATCACCAGTCATGTGTCTCGAGCATCCACTATCAAGATACCATTTCCTGTTTCCTCCTTGGGATGCTAGACACACCTGCAAGCAAAGGTCAAGTTTCTGTCTTAGGTACCCAAGCTTTCTTGGGTCCTTTTAGGTTAGTCAAAATGGTTCCTTTTGGAACCCATATTTTCTTTATAGTTGTGTTTGCAGATTTGTTAATAAGGCATGTGTATGATTTATGTCCTATTCTACCACATTTAAAACAAGTAATATTTGTAGACTTGTTACTTGAATAATAAATATTCTTCAAAAATTTTTGTTTCTTCAAGGGTTATAGCCAAGTCCAGCCATATCATATACAGCTTTTGATTATCAAGAATCATATTTAATTTATTTGAACTTAAGGTGAACTTATCTACTATAGGTTTCAGCTTGTTAATTTCATTCTTTAAGCTTTGATTTTCTTGAATCAAGGTGGATTTTTCAATTGAAAGGTTTTCAGCTTGTTTCACTAAGGATTGATTTTTCAATTTCAGTTCTTTGTTTTTCATCCCTAGTTTCTTTAATTCATCAATTAAATCATAGAATGCTTCATGCAATTCTTCAAAAGTAATTCACTAGGGGATTCAGAAGTTACCTCATTTTCGTGTGCCATAAGGCACAGGTTGGCTTGTTCTGTTGAGGTTTCCTCATCGGAGCTTGAGTCATCACTCGCACTCCAAGTCGCCATCATTGCTTTCTTTTTGAACTTTTTGGGACCTTTCTTCAGTTGTGGACATTCGGATCTGAAATGTCCCGGCTTCTTGCACTCGTAGCATATAAGGGGTTGATCTTTCTCTTTTTCTTTGCTTTGTTCCCCTTTTGTGAATGACTTCTTTCTCATTCCCTGTTTCCTTTTTCTTAGAAACTTCTTAAATCTCCGGATGATGAGTGCCATCTCTTCATCCTGTTCTTCATCTTCAGTGTCATCCGTTTCATCATCAGGCGAAGCTGTGGATTTGAGGGCAATGGTTCTTTCTTTTTGACTTCATCCTCTTGATGTTGCTTCATGCTAAGTTCATGAGTCATCAAGGATCCAAGAAGCTCTTCTAGAGGTAGAGTGTTCAAGTCCTTTGCTTCTTGGATGGCAGTCACCTTGGCTTCCCAAGTTCTTGGCAATGACCTGAGAATCTTCCTTACAAGCTCACTGTTAGTATAAGATTGCCAAGACTCTTCAAACCATTAATTATATCAGTAAAACGAGTAAACATAGCAGTTATGGACTCATCATGCTCCATTTTATACAATTCATATTTATGCACAAGCATGTTTATTTTAGACTCTTTTACTTGATTTGTTCCCTCATGGGTTACTTCTAACTTATCCCATATTCTTTAGCAGATGCACAAGTAGAAATGCGATTAAATTTATTTGCATCAAGTGCACAATAAAGAAACATTCATAGCTTTAGCATTTAATTGTGCCAATTTCTTATCAACCTCATCCCATTCTTTCTCGGGTTTGGTTGACTCCTCACCATCTATAATCTTGGTGAGTGTGTGAGGACCGTTCACTATGATACTCCACATATCATAGTCGAGTGCTGTATGAATATCTTCATCCGAGCTTTTCAATAGGTGTAATTAGACCCATTGAAAAGTGGAGGTCGGTTGGTAGATTGCCCCTCGGCTAGAGAAGTACCGACATGGGTTGCCATAATCTTTGGCTCTTTGATTGTTAGATCAAAGAAGGGCTAGAGCACCGGGCTCTGATACCACTTGTTGCCCAGCTATGCAACCCAAGAGGGGGGGTGAATTGAGTTTTAAAAAATTTAAGCTTAACTAATTACTTATGAAAAGTATTGTTAAAAGCTTGATGAATGAGGAGAAGGACTTAGTTCAAGATTAATTACCTAAAGCAAGAATGCAGGATATAATAAAGAAATAAAGAGAAACAATAAAGCACACCACAAACACAAGGATTTATAGTGGTTCGGTGCCAACCTTGCACCTACATCCACTCCCCAAGCTCCTACTTGAGAATTCCAATCCACTATACTTGTATTCAACCCGAATACAAACGTCGAAAACTCTGACACTAGCTATCCCAAGCTAGTCCACTTATTTTCGGGTACAAGCCAACCCAAAACACTCCGATTTCAGGTTCGGATCAACCTTCCCTTGTTTTGAAAATCCTCCAAAAACAAGAACAATTACTCACAAAGAGTAAGACAGTTTAGAGCACAAATAAGTACAAGAATAGCTCCTTAAATGAGCGAATAAACAATAAAAATACTTTACTCAAATGAAGAATCCCTTTTTGGATTTCCTCAAGGTGGATGAAGAGTTGAATGAACGCTTGAGGAGAAGTGAACTTTGATTGAAGACTTCTTGAAGGCTTTGAAAGAGCTCTTGATCAAGGTTGAAAAATTGGCTTGAAAAACCTCTCTTTGAATGCTCTTGAATGCCCTTTTGAACGCTCTTGCTTTTCTCTTTCACAATCTCTCGTGTATATTGTAGATTCCTTGTCTCTCTCGTGTATATTGTGGATCCCTTTTCTTTCTCTCGTGTATATCGTTGATCACTCTCTCGTGTAGATTTTGGATCCCTTTTTCTTTCACCTTTTGAAACCTTTTATAGCCTTAAGAAACAAGGAAAATATTTTAGGCAGAAAAAGAGCCGTTAGAGCATTTTAAGGGAGCATAAAAGGCAATTAAAACGGGCAAAAAACTAGCCGTTGCGGATATTTCCGTCGCAGGGGTCGACTCATGAGTCGACTCATGCTTCAGGAGTCGACTCATGAGTCGACTTCTGTTGCAACAGCCAGAATTTGGTTTCTGGATTTTTTTGGCCCAAATCAGCAGAGGTCGACTCATGAGTCGACTCATGCCTTGTGGGTCGACTCATGAGTCGACTCACAGGTCGTGCCAAGCCAAAAATCCAGCGTGCCAAGGGAAATTTTTGCGTGCCAATCAGCTCATTGTGCCATGAGTTGACTCATGAGTCGACTCATGCACTTCAAACATTCATAACTTCAAAAATATAAGTCCAAAAAAATGAAATTTTCACCAATAGATTACAAATCATTTGTTCTACCAAATGATACTATCAAATCAGGATTTTAGTAAAATTATGATTTTGCCCCTGAAGAGCATAAAGACTTTTTCAATAAAAATATTTGTATCCCTTCAATCTGCTTTGTAATCATCAAAATCAATC
>NC_026001.2:37764712-37872434 GCF_000442705.2 Elaeis guineensis | reverse complement strand
GCATTGGTTCTTTCATCTTTTTTTCTTAAAAGGTAATTTAGTTATCTTACCAAGTAAACAGAATTCATAGGTAGGCAATGATTCACAATCATCTATTTCAAGGATACATTTTTTGATCAACCTGTCAATCCTACTCTTGTTCACGTGATCAAACCTATAATACCAAAGGTAGGATTTACTGACATTATCTAATTCAGGGTGTTTACTTACTATGTACATTACACCAATAGGCCGTGATATTATGTATATGCTATGTTTTAATTGTCTACGCATAATTGCAGTATCATTCATAATGATATCACAAAAATCTTTCTTTATTATAAACTTGAAATCAAGTTTGGCCAAAAAGCTTATAGAGATGACATTCATAAAAAAGAAGGGACAATAATGATAATCAACTAATATGACACTACTAGACTTGAAGACATCCCAAGGCCAAAATTGGAACAAAACTTCCATCTCCAACGTTAAAGAACTGCTCATCCTCTTGAAACTTTCTACTTGCAGTCCCTGCAACGAATTATATATATTAATGAAACTTTCAATATTCAATATCCAGGTAGTAGTATCACAAATAGAAAAATTACAAAAAGTTATCATATAAGTACCTTGTAAAGCAACGTTTGCTTCTTTCTCTTATTCTTAGGCTTGTTTGGGTCAAGGGTGGCTATGTAAGTAGGATAATTTTTCTTCTGATGACCCAGCTTCTTACAGAAGAAGTATTCTGCCTTGCTCTTGTCAACTTTTGATATTTTGCTCTATTTGGATCGACGACATGAGATTTTTATACCTTCTTCTTCTTTTCTCTCTCAAAAGATCGACGATCTGCTGATGAACCTCTCACTAAATTCACCGGCTCTTTCTGAAGCTGGTGGTCCTTCTCAAAAATTTGCAGTAACCCTAGCAAACCATGGTAGTTCACTACAGGCTTCATCATTCTATAATAATTGAGAAAGGATGGATAAAATTTTGGTAGTAAATTGAGGATAGCATCCTTGCCTAACTGTTCATGCAACGAAAAGTCAAGTTTGCTAAGATATTCAATCTGCTCAATTATATACAATACATGATCGATGACTGAAGCCTCCTCTCGCATATGGGCATTGAATACTGTAAGGAGTTTTATGTCTCTCCGCATCCTTAGGAGTGTCAAAGGACTCATTCAATATTTGAATGATCTCCTTTGGTTGCGCATCCTCGAACTTACGGCTAAGCTCATCGTTCATAGCTGCTCTCATCAAGCAATATACAATCATGCGGTCATTGAGCTACTTCATGTAAGTGTCTCTCATGGCACGAAGAGCATTGACAGCAAGTTCTTCAGGTGCCTCATCTGTAAGGACATGTAAAATTCTCTCGTGCTCCAAGACGATCTTCAACTTTCAATACCAGTTATCGAAGTTAGGTCCGATGAGCTTGTCGCTGTCCAACAGCGTATGGAGAGATAGTGTGTTGACCATAATTGAAAGAAAAAATATAAGCCTATTAGTATATGAATTATTTTTAATCTCAAAGATATGGACTTTAGTCTAAAGGTTCTCTCACTATTTTTTTACGAATTGGTAGCCTCTACCTCCAACTCGAAGAATTATATTAATTCCTTAATGGGTACTAAAATCTACACAGACTGCATTCAGGCTCGAGTGTAGCTCGACCAACCCTAGTGCATCCATGGATAGGTTCATAACCAATTATTTCTTCAAATAACTTTTAGCAATTAGGTTTTGCCCTAGGCATCCCTTCAGTAGGCATGCGGTGCCTCCACTAAAAATCTTGGTTAGGTCCAACCATTAATATAACAACATCAAGTGCATCCAACAAATGCTAGGCTCGAGTGTGACTTGACCAACCTGAGCATTGATCTGAAGGTACATCATGATGGTCATATAATAAATGATGATTCTAATATGTAATAGACACCAGGCATGTGGCACCTCCAATGCCTATTTAGAATATTGGACTCATTATCACGTATCTTAATGGGAGGCTATGACCAAGTTATCTCATAACTCTATCATTTTATAAACCTAATAATTTAGAAAATTTGATTTTATTAATCTGAAAATAAGAGAAAAAGTTGACCTGTAAGTTGTAAATTTTTTCACTGACTTCACCAAGTTATATAGAGGATTAGATACAAGCTGGTCTAAAGATATCTAAATCAGTCATATTGATTAACCTTAATAGCATGGGTCTGCATGAATCGACTAGTGATCTAATCAAAACATAATCTACCATGTCGGTCAGGTAAGTGAGATCAGTGGGAGGGATGTGCCATTGTTGCCCAGCTATGCAACCCAAGAGGGGGGGGTGAATTGGATTTTTAAAAAATTTAAGCTTAACTAATTACTTATGAAAAGTATTTGTTAAAAGCTTGATGAATGAGGAGAAAGACTTTAGTTCAAGATTAATTACCTAAAGCAAGAATGCAAGGATATAATAAAGAAATAAAGAGAAACAATAAAGCACACCACAAACACAAGGATTTATAGTGGTTCGGTGCCAACCTTGCACCTACATCCACTCTCCAAGCTCCTACTTGGGAATTTCAATCCACTATACTTGTATTCAACCCGAATACAAACATCGGAAACTCTGACACTAGCTATCCCAAGCTAGTCCACTTATTTTCCGGGTACAAGCCAATCCAAAACACTCCGATTTCAGGTTCGGATCAACCTTCTCTTATTTTGGAAACCCTCCAAAAACAAGAACAATTACTCACAAAGAGTAAGACAGTTTAGAGCACAAATAAGTACAAGAATAGCTCCTTAAATGAGCGAATATAATAATAAAAATACTTTACTCAAATGAAGAATCCCCTTTTGGATTTCCTCAAGGTGGATGAAGAGTTGAATGAACGCTTGAGGAGAAAGTGAACTTTTGATTGAAGACTTCTTGAAGGCTTTGAAAGAGCTCTTGATCAAGGTTGAAAAATTGGCTTGAAAAACCCTCTCTTTGAATGCTCTTGAATGCCCTTTTGAACGCTTTTGCTTTTCTCTTTCACAATCTCTCGTGTATATTGTAGATCACCTGTCTCTCTCGTGTATATTGTGGATCCCCTGTCTTTTTCTCTCATGTATATCGTTGATCCCTGTCTCTCTCGTGTATATCGTTGATCCCTGTCTTTCTCGTGTATATCGTTGGTCCCTTTTTCTTCACCTTTTGAAACCTTTTATAGCTTTAAGAAACAAGGAAAAATATTTAGGCAGAAAAAGAGCCGTTAGAGCATTTTAAGGGAGCATAAAAGGCAATTAAAATGGGCAAAAAATTAGCCGTTGCGGATAATTTCCATCGCAGGGGTCGACTCATGAGTCGACTCATGCTTCAGGAGTCGACTCATGAGTCGACTTCTGTTGCAACAACCAGAAATGTTGGTTTCTGGATTTTTTGGCCCAAACCAGCAGAGGTCGACTCATGAGTCGACTCATGCCTTGTGGGTCGACTCATGAGTCGACTCACAGGTCATGCCAAGCCAAAAAACCAGCGTGCCAAGAGAAATTTTTGCGTGCCAATCAGCTCATTGTGCCATGAGTTGACTCATGAGTCGACTCATGCACTTCAAACATTCATAACTTCAAAAATATAAGTCCAAAAATAATGAAATTTTTACCAATAGATTATAAATCATTTGTTCTACCAAATGATACTATCAAATCAGGATTTTAATAAAATTATGATTTTGCCCCTGAAGAGCATAAAGACTTTTTCAATTTAAAAATATTTGTATCCCTTCAATCTGCTTTGTAATCATCAAAATCAATCTAGGAGCAACAATCTCCCCCTTTTTGATGATGACAAAACACTTGAACAAAAGCATTTATGTGAATGCATTATAGATTTATATGCTTGAAAAGAGTATGATTCTTTTGGCATGTGATATAAATGGCCATATGCGAGAATAGTTTGCCCATTTGCTTAAAGATTTGAAGATATGCTCATTGGATTATGTGATTTTGGTGATAGAGCAGAAAACTTGTTTTTATTATCAGAGCAAGCTGTATTTTGAAAATTTGCTCATTCTCATTTGATTTTAGTTTTAGCATCAGAGCAAAAAATAATTATGTGCTTTAATTGCTTTTGATATAAAAAATAATTATGTGTGCCAAAGCATGTTTAAGAGTTGATTTGGAAAGTGTATTAGATCATTTTGAGTTTAAGATGTATCAGAGCAAGAGAAAAATAAGTTTTGCAATATATCAGAGCAAGAAAAACAATTTTACAATGTATCAGAGCAAGTTAAAAATTTTAAGATGTATCAGAGTAAGTTAAATTTCTTAAGATGTATCAAGGCAAGTTGAATTTCTTAAGATGTATCAAGGTAAATAAAATTTCAAGCAAGTTGGAATTTTGAAGTATATCAGAGCATATTTAAATTTTTTTAAAGCAAATCAGAGCATATGTAAAGAAGTAATTTAAAAGTTACTTATTTGCATTGTACTCAGCATTGTACTTTTGATATTGTTCTTTTCTCATAATTTTGTAGTTTTGCTTTTGATGGGTTGCTTTTTCTTTAATTGCTCATAATTTATGGTTTTGCTTTTGATGGATTGCTTTTTCTTTAATTTTTGTTTAATTTCTCCTCCTTTTTGACATCATCAAACATGGTTAACTCCTCCTTTTTCTGAAACATTCTTTAATTTCTCTCCCTTTAGAGTTTATCACAGATGTTTGCTCCCCCTTAATACAGCAATTATTAACAGCAAACAATAACAAAGAGAAGACAATATTTCAACAAGGAGAATATATATAACCAAAATATGATCGACATCATTACAAAAGGTAGAAATATAAGTAAAAGATGATACCATAAAACCATAATTGTTTCAATACATAGTTCATAATATAAAAGTCAACCAGCTAATTGTCAATACATGGCCCCAAAATACAGATCCTAGAACAAGACACTAACACCTAGGATCTAGTAATGATCATGAGAAGTCATGGATCGGAGTCATCAGATATGGGATGAGAAGCTGATGGATCTCGATCAGAAGTGCGTCCTCTACCCCGTCTGCCTCTGGCACGAGCAGGAGAGTGAGAAGAACTGGGTGGCTGAGAACGCTGAGAGGCTAAGGACTGAACAGAAAGGGTGAGTCTGATGGAATCAAGTACGTTCAGTGCTCTGAAACAGACTGAAGTAGAGCAGTGAACTGAGTGGATGCATACTCACTCGATCCTCGAATCTCTCTCTTCAGTAACTCATATCCACCCTCTAGTGCTCCTCTGAGCTTGCCAGCCTCTGCAGTGAGGTCTGTGACCTCAATAGTGGACTCCTGTGGCTGAGGATGGGCCAAAGCAAGGACTTGCCCCTGCAAGTCAAGAACTCTGCCAGTCAGTCTCCAGACGGTGTCCTCAAGCTACTGAATCCGGATGGACTGATCTGATATCATCTGAAACACAGTGGAGATGTGGGGAGTCATGGTCTGATCAGAAGAAGTGGCTCCTAGTGCAAAAGTAGTACTGCTCCACTGACTAGATAGCAAAGAAGCCACACGCTGTGATATTGCTCGATCTGATCGTCAGCCAGTCTGAACTCTGATGGAGGTGCTCTGCTCTCTGGCTGATACACTGGTGTGGGCATCCTAGTAAACTCTGAAGGGCCAGCCTCTGTATCAGGAATGAACTGGATATTTGGTGATGCTGTCCTGAAGTCATGGACAGGAGATGATGGACCTTCTTCTTCAGCTCTGTCTTCAGTTCTGTCTTCAGCTCTATCTTCAGTTCTCTTCCCAGCTCTCTCCCTTCCTCAGATCCCTTGATCCAACCACCATCAGTCTTTGTAAATCCCATTCGGTGCAGGGTGTGTTGGTTGAAAGTGTCCACATGAGAGAGCTTAGTAGATGCCTCCCCCTCACAGCTAACTCCAAACCTCCTAAATACTCTAGTAAGGGCCATACCATAAGGCAAGTGTGCCTTGGATCTGTTCAAAGTCTCTCTCATGGCCTCTATCATAAGTGCAGGGAGGTTCAGGGGGGTCTGAGTGATAACATGAAACATGATACAAACATCTCTGCTGGAAAGTAAATCATGCCTACCACTCCTAGGAAAGAAGAGCTTCGTTACCATCTGATGCAGGATCCTCATCTCAATGAAAAAATCTTTGCTTCCAATTTATTTAAACTCCCTGAATAAGTTCCCCTAGTATAACTCTGATCCCCTCTTCTTTTACTGGGAGTTCCATATAAGAGTAACCCTCACTAGGCAACTGAAGTATTTCTCCCAATATACTAGAATCCAAGCAAATATCAATACCCTTGACTGTTGAAGTCACTGACCCATTTCCATAATGTAGATTCTGGTAGAATTCTCTAACTAGGTCAACATAGGTGACTTCCTTAAGGGAGCAGTAGAAATCCCATCCTTGGTTTTTAATCTTAGTAGCAAATGTAAAACCCTCTTTTTCAAAGAACCGAAAATCTATATTCTTCCCGATTTCAACTTTTCTATCAGATAGAGGATTCTTACTGGGGCTTAGGGAGGATGAGGGGACCTTGAGCAGATACTAAACTGGAGTGGGAGTAGTGGAAGACTGAGCAGCTTGCCTTTTCTTTCGGACAATTTCTTCAGGCTCACGGACTGACTTTCTTCTTTGGGGAAGCTTCATCTTGGAGCCATATTTACTATAGTAGCAGGCAAGGAGACTTGGAGGAACAAGTGAATGAGTGGAGGAGGGATCACAAGAGAGTGAAGAGGGATTTTGGTGGAGAAAAGAAGTGGATTTGGGAAGAACGGTGAGTGCTAGGGCACGCTCCAACCGTGCCAAACAATGGGAGAAAGCACAAAAATCCCTTTCCAAGGTGGCGATTTTTGGTGGAGAGGAGGAGGGAGAAGTGCCTCGAACTAGATCCTTGGATTTGGAGCAAAAGGAATTGGAGAAGTCGGCTTTTGGAAGGAGGAAGATGAGAGGATGAGTCGGCTCACGAACAGAATCCCGTATAAAAACAATGATCCCGTGGGAAGTTTGAGGAAATAACAAGTTTGCCATTGAGTCGACTCATGGGGGTCGACTCATGAAGTTCAGAAATTCAGAAAAAATATGAATAAATTCCAAAAAAATTTGAAATTTTGGAAGAAGGAGTTTTGCTCAAGATAAGTTTTTAGAATGATAAACTTGAGCTTTTGGATCACGATAGATGTTGGAAATTGAGCTCTAAGAATTTTGACATCAATTCTTGGAAATTGAGAAAAATTTAGGCATATGGATCTAGAATTCCTAGATTTCTTCTAATTTCACAGAATCTATCCTCACTAAGGGCCTTTGTAAAGATATCAGCTAATTGATTTTCAGTGCAAACATATTCAAGAATTATATTTTTGTTTTGAACATGTTCTCTTATAAAATGATGTCTTATTTCAATATGTTTGGATCTTGAGTGTTGAATTGGATTTTTAGATAGATTTATGGCACTTGTGTTATCACATCTTATTGATGTTTCATTAAGTTTAATTCCAAAGTCTTCGAGTTGTTGCTTAATCTACAAGATTTGAGCACAACAACTTCCGGCTGCAATGTATTCGGCCTCAGCCGTAGACAGTGCCACCGAATTTTGTTTCTTGCTAAACCATGAGATTAGGTTAACTCCAAGAAATTGGCAAGTTCCACTTGTGCTTTTTCTATCTAATTTATATCCAGCAAAATCAGCATCTGAATATCCTAATAAATCAATTTATGAGTCCTTAGAGTACCATAACCCTAGAGTTTGAGTACCATTTAAGTATCTAAGGATTCTTTTAACAGCATTCAAATGAGATTCTTTAGGATTAGATTGATATCTAGCACATAAACAAACACTTAACATGATATCAGGCCTACTTGCAGTTAAATATAATAATGAGCCAATCATACCTCTATAGTATTTTACGTCTACACATTTACCTTCATCATCCTTGTCAAGCTTACATGAGGGACTCATTGGTGTGCCAATTGGTTTGCAGTTCTCCATTCCAAATCTTTTGAGTAGTTCCTTGGTGTACTTGCTTTGGGTGATGGAGATTTCCTCTTTTGATTGTTTGATTTGGAGTCCGAGGAAGAAGGTGAGTTCTCCCATCATGCTCATCTCGAACTCCCCCTGCATAAGCTTAGCAAAGTCTTGACAAAGGGATTCATTAGTAGACCCAAAAATTATGTCATCAACATAAATTTGTATAACTAGCATATCATTTTGATTTCTTTTAATAAAGAGGGTTGTATCTACATTACCTCTTGAAAAACCATTATTTAGTAGAAATTTGCTTAGCCTATCATACCATGCTCTAGGTGCTTGTTTTAATCCATATAAAGCTTTATTTAATCTAAAGACATGATTAGGAAAAGCATGATTTTCAAATCCAGGGGGTTGTTCTACATATACTTCTTCAGCAATATATCTATTTAAAAATGCACTTTTAACATCCATTTGAAATAACTTGAATTTCATAAAGCAAGCATATGCAAGTAGAAGTCTAATAGCTTCTAATCTAGCAACAGGTGCAAAGGTTTCATCAAAATCAATTCCTTCTTCTTGATTATATCCCTTAGCAACCAGTCTTGCTTTATTTCTAATTACATTTCCATGCTCATCTAATTTGTTTCTAAAGACCCATTTTGTGCCAATTATTGAATAATTTTTAGGTCTTGATACTAAAGTCCAAACATTATTTCTTTCAAATTGATTAAGTTCCTCTTGCATTGCATTAATCCAATTATGATCATTTTCAGCTTCTTCAAAAGTTTTAGGTTCAAGATGAGATACAAAAACACAATGATTAACTACATCTCTAAGTGAAGAACGGGTTTTTACCCCATGCATAGGATCACCAATAATTAACTCCTTAGGGTGGTTGTGAACATACCTCCATTCCTTGGGTAGGTCATTTGTACCTTGAGGTTGTTCTTGAATTTCTTCACCTCTCTTATCTTGTTTGTCTTCTGGAGTTGCTAAATCTTTCAGAGTGATCTCCTTCATACCTTCTATTAGTGGATCTGCATCATCAACACCCTCATTCTTCCTTGAAGGAAGATCGTTTGATTCATCAAAAACAACATGTATGGACTCCTCAACTACTAAAGTTCTTTTGTTGAAAACTCTAAATGTTTTACTAGTGGAGGAGTAACCTAGAAAGATTGCTTCATCTGATTTTGCGTCAAATTTACCAAGTCTTTCTTTGCCATTATTTAATACAAAACATCGGCAACCAAAAATATGAAAATATGCAATATTTGATTTTCTTCCTTTCCAAAGTTCATAGGGGGTTTTCTTTAAAAATTGTCTGATCAAAGCACGATTTAAAATGTAACATGCTGTGTTAATTGCTTCCGCCCAAAAATATCTTGGAAGGTTGCTTTCACAAAGCATGGTACGGGCCATTTCTTCTAAGGTTCTATTTTTCCTTTCAACTACCCCATTCTGTTGGGGTGTCCTAGGAGCAGAGAAGTTATGGCCAATTTCATTTTCATCACAAAAATTTTCAAAATCTTGATTTTTAAATTCAGTTCCATGATCACTTCTAATATTTTGAATTGAAAACCCTTTTTCATTAGTGACTTTTCGGTGAAATTTAGTGAAAATATGAAAAGTTTCATCTTTGTGTGCCAAAAAGAAAATCCAAGTAAAACGAGAGTAATCATCTATAATTACAAAGCCATATCATTTTCCTCCTAGACTAGTGGTTCTAGTTGGTCCAAATAAGTCCATATGTAAGAGCTCTAAAGGTCTAGAAGTTGAAACAGTATTTTTGGATTTAAATGAAACTCTAGTTTGTTTACCTAATTGGCATGCATCACAAATTCTATCCTTTTCAAAATTCAGTTTTGGCAAACCAAGAATTAATTCTTTCTTAATTAATTTTGAAAGAGAATGCATGCTAATATGTGCAAGTCTATGATGCCACAGCCAACTAGTCTCATTAACTTTAGCATTCAAGGATACTAGGCATTGCATGTCTAATTTGGCTAAATCATTCAAATCTACCATATAAACATTGCCATGCCTATGTCCTATAAATTTAATGCCATCGTTAATAGGACTAGTCACAATGCAAACAGATGATTCAAAAACAACTTTATACCCTTTATCACAAAATTGACTAATGCTAAGTAAGTTATGCTTTAAACCTTTAACTAACAAAATATTTTCAATGTATTTGGAGGGAGTGATACCAATGTTACCTATCCCGATGATCTTTCCTTTGCCATTATCTCCAAAGGTGACCATCCCTCCATCCTTAGCATCAAGCGTGATGAATTATGATTCATCACCAGTCATGTGTCTCGAGCATCCACTATCAAGATACCATTTCCTGTTTCCTCCTTGGGATGCTAGACACACCTGCAAGCAAAGGTCAAGTTTCTGTCTTAGGTACCCAAGCTTTCTTGGGTCCTTTTAGGTTAGTCAAAATGGTTCCTTTTGGAACCCATATTTTCTTTATAGTTGTGTTTGCAGATTTGTTAATAAGGCATGTGTATGATTTATGTCCTATTCTACCACATTTAAAACAAGTAATATTTGTAGACTTGTTACTTGAATAATAAATATTCTTCAAAAATTTTTGTTTCTTCAAGGGGTTATAGCCAAGTCCAGCCATATCATATACAGCTTTTTGATTATCAAGAATCATATTTAATTTATTTGAACTTAAGGTGAACTTATCTACTATAGGTTTCAGCTTGTTAATTTCATTCTTTAAGCTTTGATTTTCTTGAATCAAGGTGGATTTTTCAATTGAAAGGTTTTCAGCTTGTTTCACTAAGGATTGATTTTTCAATTTCAGTTCTTTGTTTTTCATCCCTAGTTTCTTTAATTCATCAATTAAATCATAGAATGCTTCATGCAATTCTTCAAAAGTAAATTCACTAGGGGATTCAGAAGTTACCTCATTTTCGTGTGCCATAAGGCACAGGTTGGCTTGTTCTGTTGAGGTTTCCTCATCGGAGCTTGAGTCATCACTCGCACTCCAAGTCGCCATCATTGCTTTCTTTTTGAACTTTTTGGGACCTTTCTTCAGTTGTGGACATTCGGATCTGAAATGTCCCGGCTTCTTGCACTCGTAGCATATAAGGGGTTGATCTTTCTCTTTTTCTTTGCTTTGTTCCCCTTTTGTGAATGACTTCTTTCTCATTCCCTGTTTCCTTTTTCTTAGAAACTTCTTAAATCTCCGGATGATGAGTGCCATCTCTTCATCCTGTTCTTCATCTTCAGTGTCATCCGTTTCATCATCAGGCGAAGCTGTGGATTTGAGGGCAATGGTTCTTTTCTTTTTGACTTCATCCTCTTGATGTTGCTTCATGCTAAGTTCATGAGTCATCAAGGATCCAAGAAGCTCTTCTAGAGGTAGAGTGTTCAAGTCCTTTGCTTCTTGGATGGCAGTCACCTTGGCTTCCCAAGTTCTTGGCAATGACCTGAGAATCTTCCTTACAAGCTCACTGTTAGTATAAGATTTGCCAAGACTCTTCAAACCATTAATTATATCAGTAAAACGAGTAAACATAGCAGTTATGGACTCATCATGCTCCATTTTATACAATTCATATTTATGCACAAGCATGTTTATTTTAGACTCTTTTACTTGATTTGTTCCCTCATGGGTTACTTCTAACTTATCCCATATTTCTTTAGCAGATGCACAAGTAGAAATGCGATTAAATTTATTTGCATCAAGTGCACAATAAAGAACATTCATAGCTTTAGCATTTAATTGTGCCAATTTCTTATCAACCTCATCCCATTCTTTCTCGGGTTTGGTTGACTCCTCACCATCTATAATCTTGGTGAGTGTGTGAGGACCGTTCACTATGATACTCCACATATCATAGTCGAGTGCTTGTATGAATATCTTCATCCGAGCTTTTCAATAGGTGTAATTAGACCCATTGAAAAGTGGAGGTCGGTTGGTAGATTGCCCCTCGGCTAGAGAAGTACCGACATGGGTTGCCATAGATCTTTGGCTCTTTGATTGTTAGATCAAAGAAGGGCTAGAGCACCGGGCTCTGATACCACTTGTTGCCCAGCTATGCAACCCAAGAGGGGGGGTGAATTGAGTTTTAAAAAATTTAAGCTTAACTAATTACTTATGAAAAGTATTTGTTAAAAGCTTGATGAATGAGGAGAAGGACTTTAGTTCAAGATTAATTACCTAAAGCAAGAATGCAAGGATATAATAAAGAAATAAAGAGAAACAATAAAGCACACCACAAACACAAGGATTTATAGTGGTTCGGTGCCAACCTTGCACCTACATCCACTCCCCAAGCTCCTACTTGAGAATTCCAATCCACTATACTTGTATTCAACCCGAATACAAACGTCGAAAACTCTGACACTAGCTATCCCAAGCTAGTCCACTTATTTTTCGGGTACAAGCCAACCCAAAACACTCCGATTTCAGGTTCGGATCAACCTTCCCTTGTTTTGAAAATCCTCCAAAAACAAGAACAATTACTCACAAAGAGTAAGACAGTTTAGAGCACAAATAAGTACAAGAATAGCTCCTTAAATGAGCGAATAAAATATTAAATACACTTTACTCAAATGAAGAAGTCCCTTTTGGATTTTCTCAAGGTGGATGAAGAGTTGAATGAACGCTTGAGGAGAAGTTGAACTTTGATTGAAAACTTCTTGAAGGCTTTGAAAGAGCTCTTGATCAAGGTTGAAAAATTGGCTTAAAAAACCTTCTCTTTGAATGCTCTTGAATGCCCTTTTGAACGCTCTTGCTTTTCTCTTTCACAATCTCTCGTGTATATTGTAGATTCCTTGTCTTTCTCGAGTATATTGTGGATCCCTTTTCTTTTTCTCTTGTGTATATCATTGATCACCTTTCTCTCTCGTGTAGATTTTGGATCTCCTTTTTTTCTTTCACCTTTTGAAACCTTTTATAGCCTTAAGAAACAAGGGAAAATATTTTAGGCAGAAAAAGAGCCGTTAGAGCATTTTAAGGGAGCATAAAAGGCAATTAAAACGGGCAAAAAATTAGCCGTTGCGGATAATTTCTGTCGCAGGGGTCGACTCATGAGTCGACTCATGCTTCAGGAGTCGACTCATGAGTCGACTTCTGTTGCAACAGCCAGAACTGTGGTTTCTGGATTTTTTTTGGCCCAAATCAGCAGAGGTCGACTCATGAGTCGACTCATGCCTTGTGGGTCGACTCATGAGTCGACTCACAGGTCGTGCCAAGCCAAAAAATCAGCGTGCCAAGGGAAATTTTTGCGTGCCAATCAGCTCATTGTGCCATGAGTTGACTCATGAGTCGACTCATGCACTTCAAACATTCATAACTTCAAAAATATAAGTCCAAAAACAATAAAATTTTCACCAATAGATTACAAATCATTTGTTCTACCAAATGATACTATCAAATCAGGATTTTAGTAAAATTATGATTTTGCCCCTGAAGAGCATAAAGACTTTTTCAACTAAAAATATTTGTATCCCTTCAATCTGCTTTGTAATCATCAAAATCAATCTAGGAGCAACATATTTTTTTTGGTCTATTAAGTCTTTGATTCTAACTTTAGGTCTAACCCAATTAAAAGGACCTGATTTGAGCTATCCCATGCCCAATGTTTTATGCAATGTCATTAGATCTTCAATTATAATTCTAGATCTAAAATATATTTCTTAATTCTTAGTTAAGTATAGCATCAACATGGGTTAAGGTTATGAAATAATTTCTTATGTAAACCTTTTACATTAAATCATAAAATTTTTTAGATCAAATCTAAATTTTCATAATTTTTAATCAAAGCAATTTTGATGAATCAGGATTAGATGTAACTAGTTTCTTCGTAACTTATATCACATACAACAATACTTAGGATTTCAAGATCTAGAATTTTGCAAGAAAGTAAGTTTTCTCTTTACACTTTCTTTTTCATGGGACCTCACAGTGGCACCCCTACAAGCCATGAAGAGCACCTTATTGAATGAAAAGAGAAGGTCATGTAACTCTACTTGCTCCTATGACTGGACGGTCTGGTGATTATCCAATTCGAGTACTTTGCTACTCAGAACATCTAATCTTATTCACATATCATATATGCAAAAATTTATATCAAATCTAAATTGTATTAGATCTGATTTTATATTAGGTAATATCTAAAATTAAATCATAACACATCTCATGCATTGCTAAATCTAGATTTCAACTCTACATACATATATGATCATGTCATAACCAACCTGGCTCTGATACCATTTGAAGGGAAGCGTGGTGGGTGATGTGCATGCATTTTTAAAAATTTTTACAGTAAAACATATATAGATTAAATAATTTAATCTATAATACATGCATAGATCAAATCTAAATCACCATACAGGATCTATAATATGAACTAATATACATGTATGTACATCTGAAATTTAAAATTCAGCAAGTACAGGACATATCTAATCTATATTTAGATCATATCTAAATATTAATTGAATACAAAACTTCATATCTAGGTATGGATAGTAGATCATCACATTCAAAATTCATGGTAGATGGTTCTTCTTGATACTTGGCAGTCGCACATGCATCCGACCTCTACGGATATCCACACGAGGTCCTTGTGCTGATCGATCTCTCTAGGAGTGCTAGCTCGTAAAGACACCATCCATTAGTTGATTTGAGAGGAACATAGTGGAAATAAAGAATAAGGAGATCCTCTCCTTTTCTTTTTGGATCCATGCATCTGATCTCTATAATAGAGATCAAGAAAAGAAGCATTTCTTCTCAATTTTTTATGCATAAGAGAGAACCTTTCTCTCTTCTTTTCACACCCTTAAGAAAATTTTTTTCTCTAATTTTTTATGATAAAAATTAAATCTAATCTAATTTTTTATACTAAAAATTATATAAATCTTGAGATCTAAAAAAATTCAAAAGAGGGATCCAAAAGAAGAACCATTCTTCTCTCTTCTTCTCCCTTTTCTTCTTGATCCAGAACTCTAGAGATCCTCAGATGCCCAATCAAATTTTTTTTGATATTTTTTCTTTAAATTTTTATATTAAAAATTAAATTTAATCTAATTTTTATCTTAAAAAAAAATAAAAAAAATCTGAAAGAAGAACTCTTTCTTCTTTAAGGCTGCGCACAAGAAAGAATATCCATCTTCTTCCTTGATCTAAAACTTCAAGAAGCCCCAAACCCCAACCAGATTTTTTCTAGTATTTATCCTCTAAATCTATATATTAAAAATTAAATTTAATTTAATTTTTATCTTAAAAAAATCAAAAAAAATCTGGAAGAAGAATTTTTTTTAAGGCTGCGCACAAGAAAGAAGACCCTTCTTCTTCCTTGTCTTTCTCTCGTTGAGAAGAACTTTTCTTCTTCAATTTTTTATTGTATAACTAAAAGAAAAGCCTCTCTTTGATGCTTAAAAATCAATAAGGAAAGCCTCATAAAATCACATGAAGATGAGGAGAAAAAGGGGTTGGACATGTGGAGTTTGGGCGTCCAACTCTTGGACGCCCCCTTCCTATTTTTTGGTGACAAGAAAAGGAGGGGAGAGATGCCCTATTTTTCATGGAAGAAAAGAAAGGGTGCACACACCTTTTATGGCATGAGATCTCACATTAAAGAGAGTAGGGCATGAAGAATTAATTATCACATAGGGTGGTTTGATTTCGGTTTAGTCCTATTCCAAATAGGATTCAAGATCTTTGTCAAATTCTAACTAATTCTTGGACCCAATCCTAACTAACTTAGAAATTAGTAATAACCAAATAACTAATTGGATCCTAGCCCAATTATTAGGTCTCAATTGAATTTGTAATTAGTTAGATTAAAATCCCATTGATCCAAGGATTGATTCTAGATGGAGATTAGATGCTTCATTTGATATTAGGGTTTGATCCAATCAAGCCTATTATTCTATAAAGCTAGATCCAATGCAGGTCTATATAAAATTAATTAAATTATATTTAATTTAGAATAATTTTAAATTTATACATCTTTGAGATCAATTAGAACAAGCCTTATTATTCAATAGGGATGCATCTAATCAATTCAAAATCAATTTAATTGAATTCAATTCAATTAGATCTAATTCAATCCCCATTGCTCAATCAAATTGAATTAATTAGTAATCATATTATCAATTAATTATTCTTTTAATTTACTAACTATTAGTAAATAATTTATTACAAACTTTGTATAGGATTAATCATCAATCAAATTGATAATTAAACCCTCCAATGATTCAATATAATCGATCAGCCATTCGATCAGACAGGTACTTCTATGTGTGTGACCCCATAGGTTCGAACCTAAGCCAGTAGCATAAGAATAATTTTTATACTAATCGATGTAACCATCTAGCAATGAGATCCGACATTCGGATAGGCCAAATATATGCCTAGCAATACTCTAGAACCTATGTGGATATAGTTATCGTATAATTCATCCCTTTAACACTTAATACTCAAAGATGACTTTGAGTTAAATTATCAACTCAAGAAAAATGGTCCACATTGTGTCTCAACCTCAAAAATCCTATGACTCCTCACTAGGACTACTTTGATCAAAGTTTTGCTGAATTAAAATACAATGATGCATCATTTTTAATTTTACTTGGAGCGGTCAATCTCATCTTGACTCATACTCAGACTTCATAAGTATTTGACTATATCTAGAAATCTTTCATCATCAAATTAGAAATTTGGATAGTCTGGCATCAAAGCACAGTAAGTTGCTTACAAGTCATCGAGACAGCCTCAGATCTGAGGGACACATATACCCATATCCCATCAGAGCAGCCCTTGACAGCAGAGTGCTCCAGAGGTGGTCATGCTCAGTAAAATATACTCCTATATATCATCCATATGCCATATTCATGTCACCACACATCTTGATTAAGAGGACAATCAACTAATATGGCATACAACGACCTATACTTGATACAATTATTATCCTTGTGACAATTATGTCATTTGATCACGAGCAGGATTTAACAATCACATGATAAATCTTTCTTTATTATTTTGGAAGTAGTTCTAAGGATTTCATCATAACATATGAGTTCTATTTTAGAAGATATATTTCTTATGATGAATCTATCAGATAATATTTATCATTGTATAATTCATATACTTATATGGAGTACAATCATCTATAATCTTGATGATTGACTTTAGGACATATTTTCTAACATCTTCGACATCAAAAAGGTCTAAGGTGATTAAAAGAAGAGATCAAATCAGATTTGTCATCAGAAGTTGATTGCGGGAGCTAGCACTCCCGTGAAGGGCTGATCGATCCGAGGACTTCGTGTGGACCATCCGTAGAGGTCAGATACTTGTGCAGCTGTGAGCGACTAGAGAAGACTTTCAGATCTACGTTCTCAATTATGAAGATCGACTATCCACACTCAGGTATTGGGTTTGAAACCCTATAAGTGGTGGATTAGATCTATCACTAATTACTGTTCTTGTTCAAACCTTATAATATTAGATTCAAATTTTTATGCATATAAATTTATATTATAAATCTATTTGTAGAAGTTTTAAAATCAGATCTTATGCATGTATTTATAGATTAAATAGTTTAATCTAATATTTTTTCGCTAAAATTTTTGAAATACATGAATGAAACCCCTGCACGATCCTAGCCACCAATCGGAGTCGGACTCTATAGCTCCAAGCCACCAATTGGAGACTATGGCTCCAAGCCACCAATCAGAGTCGAACCTCTGCATGGCATCCATGTAGGTGATCAGATCTTTATTGTTCTCATCGAGTTCAATAGGATCATGTCCTAGACCTAGAAATCGAAGCATCTATCCGATGGACGTGGTACTCTATCGAATCTCTTTAATGGTGCATTTACAACAGGTTCCGGATTTGATCTAATCAAATCTAATTCTATAGATTTATTAGATTATGTCGATTCTTTTACCTGTCAAACTTCATAAGTTCTATATTAAAGGCATCAGTTCCTTCACCAAGGTAGTCCTTTTCTAAAAGAAATGCCGAATAACTTTTATTCTTTAGCATGGTAGAAGTTATATCCCTTAGATTCTTTGGAGTTATCCTATAAAATAATATATATAAGATCAGAATCCAAGCTAATCAATTTGCAAATACTTAACATAAAATAAAAATTCACAAATCTAAAGATAAGAAAGTATTAGCTTACGCCAAGTGCATATCTCATATGGAGTTATTGTGACTAATTAATTTAGAATCCAGCTCAAAACATAACAAGCAGTCTTAAGAGTATAACCCTAAAAGAAGACTGACTGATTGGTAAATCTCATTATGAATCGAACTATGTTTAACAAAGTCAATTCAATAAGAGAGAATCCTATCTTGTTCTAGATATGTCAAAAACTCATCAAAAAGATAATCTCCTCCTTAGTCTTATCGAAGAGTTACAATGCTCTTCTTAGTTTGTTTCTCTATCTTATTAAAAAATTATTTAAATATTTTAAATAATCTAAATTTATGATAAATATATTCATAGATCCAATACATTAGTATGTATTAGACTCAGAACATCATTGGCTTGTTCACCTTTTCTAGCTAAAGGTGATATGGTCATCTTACAAAGAGATATGATTGATAGGTTGACAGTGATTCACAATCATTGACTTCGAAAATTATCTCCTATTGATCTAATTTTTATTTATATGATTAAGCCTAAATTACCAAAGATAGGCTTCCATGACATAATCTACTTTATTTGATTGATGTGTACAGTATACTAACAGGCTGTGACTATTTGTAAATAGTATTTTTCAATGGTCCACATGATTTTGATATCATTCATGATGATATCACAAAAATTATTAGATAATAGTGACAATCACTAAAATGATATTGTTTGAATTGAAAATAGGCTCGAAAATTTCTAAACCTAGAATTGAAATATGACTTTCAGCTCTAATATTCAGGAATCTTTTATTGTTTCTAATCTTTCTACTAACTTGAAGTTGTTGCAATAATTTGCATAAACTTTTAATATCCAATACCCAGGTAGTAGTTTCACGGATAGAGAAATCATAAGGTGTTATCATTTAAGTACCTCATTCAGCAATCTTTTGCTGATTTCTCTTCCTTAGCCTGTTCGGATCAAGGGACTCTACCAGACCAGGTTAATCTTAGACTCTTTTGTCAGTTCAGGCTCATCAGCCCAAGCAAGACACTTTTGCATCTTCTTTTCTTTTTTCAAAGGATTGTTGCCCCACTGAAAATACATCTTCAGAGGTGCATAAAGGACTCTTTCAATATTTGAAGGATTTTCTCTCATGGAGCATCATCGAATTTATAACTAAATTTGTGTTCTTTGCTGCTCTAAAAAACACCATGATACGATCATTTGGCTACTTCTTATAAGTGCCTTTGATCACATCATGTGTATTGAATGTGAGAATATTAGGTGCTGGATCCGTAATCATATATAGGATCCATTCGTGCTCTCGAACTATTTATAATTTTCGATACCAATTATTGAAGTTGGGTCCTATAAATAAGTCATTGTCAAATAATGAATGGAGCAATGTACATTTAGCCATAACTGAAAGAAAAATATAAGATCTCTATGTCTATAAATTGATTAAGTCTAAAGACTTGGACTTTAGTCTAAAGATTCTCCCACTATTTTAGTCAAATTGGTAGTCTCTACCTCCAATCTGAGGAATTATCCTAATTCCTTAGTAGATATAGAATTCACACAGTTACACATGAGATCGACTTTGGCCGACACACCTATGTACATCTATGGGTAGGTTCTTAACCAATTGTTTCAATAAATAATTTCTAGTATTAAGTTTCGCCCCAGGTTTTATTTCAGTAAGTGATGGGCCTCCACTGAAAGTCTCGATTAGTTCTAACCATTAATATGATCATAGTCAGGAATCTAACTATCAAATGATCTAGCCTGACTTTGACTGGCTAATCTGACCACTCATCAGAAAGACTCGACTAAGTCATCATATTATGAATGATAATTCTAATAGTAGATGAGCACCAAGCCTTTGGGCCTCCAATTATCATCATGCTAATAGATCCATTATCACCCAACTTAATGGGAGGCTATGATCTTATTATCACCATAACTAGCTTATTTTATGGACCTAATAATTTAGAAGATTTAATTTATAAACTGAAAAAAAAAGAAATCAACCAGTAAACCACAATCCTCCCACTGACTTTACCAAGTCATTGAATTGGATTAGAGTCATGCTGGTTGAATGGGCACCTAGATCGATAAGTCACACTGATCAATCTTAATGGTATGGGTCAACTAAAATCACTTAACGATCTAATCAAGATATAATTCACCAAATTGGCCAGATAAGTGAGATTGGTGTGAGGGTCTGCTAAGCTTGTCTTAGACACCATCGAAATGGCCAGATAAGCCACTCTCAATTAAAAATCACTGATTGAAATGCCGAAATTATCTTAGACATCAATTAGTTAATTAGTTTCAATTTGACCAGTCTAATGATTCGAGTTCAATCACTGAGCCACAATCAAGGTCCATTTGATTTAATCAAAGACATAAACTTGACCATTTACAACTATTGTATTAGAGAAATTTTGATTAATCTAATTCAATATTTGGTTAGACTTAATCAATTTTTCTATATAATCAATTAATTTTTTGATTCTAATCTTAGGTCTAATCCAATTAAAAGGATCTGATTTGAGCTAACTCATGCCCCCATGCTTTATGCGAATGACATTAGATCTTTAATTCATAATTCTAGATCTAATGGATTCTACACTTAATTTTTAATTAAGTTTCAGCATCAATATGGATTTAGGTTAGGTTTGAAATAATTTTAACTTTTTTATTTTGTAAATAATTTATAATAAATTTTATATAAAAATTTTTTATTATGAAACTGGGTCGACTCAATCAACATTTAGCCAGCTACACAAGGGGACTGGGTCAACTCAGTTCAAAACTAAGTCGACTCAGTAATTATGCGAGTATGATTCAAAGAGTTTTAGATCTAAAAAATTTTATATAATTTTAAAATAAAATCAATCATAAATATCTTTTAGATCATATCTAAAACTTTTTATGATTTAAGATTTTATTTTCTCATGATTAAAATAATTTTAATTATATAGATGTTTTATTTTTCATACAACTTTGTATCACATACAACAAACCTAAGATTTCAAGATCTAAGATTTTATAGAAAAATAAGTTCTTTCTTTCGCATTCTGCTTCATAAAATTTAATCACATGGCACCCCTACACGCTATAAGAGCATCCCATCGAATGGAAAGAGAGGGTCTTTAAACCCTTCTTGCTCCTATAATCAGATGGCCTGGTGATCAACCCAATCTAAGTACTTACTAATTGAATCATCTAATTTAATCATATATCATATATGCTTGAATTTAGATCTAATCTAAATTATATCAGATCTGATCATAATCTTAGATCACATCTAAATTAGATCATAAATAACACATGCAACATATAAAATCAGATTTCATCAACGATCAATACAAATTAGGATAATTTTTTCACTATAAGGAGTAAATACTATAGTAGGACAATCTTATATCAATTTATGCGATCAACCATTAATCAAATTTAGATCTAAGATATCTTATATCAAATCTAAATAAAATTAAAATTTAGATTTAATATATATTATAATATATCATAACGAACTTAGGCTCTGATACCATTGCTGGAAAATGTAGAAAATTTCGTACATGTATTTCAAAAAATTTTTGAATAAATTACAGCGAAAGGTAATTAGATTAATCAAATTAATCAAACATGTATATGATCTAATCATCAAATCAACCTACTCTAGGATCTATGATATGATATGTTGCATATAAAATCTAAAATAATAACATGATAAAATCTGTATGTACGGATGTAATGCTGGAAAATGTGTCCCAAAAAGCCAATCGTCAAGCTGTTGACGGTTGAGCAACCAAGTATTGTAATTGATTTGTTAATAAATAAAATATATTTGACATTTTCATCATAAGCTTTCATCTTCTAATGAACTCCGTTGTTATGATGAAGTCCTTAGGACTATTTAAGTTTGATAAAGAGAAGATTTATCGATTAGTCCTTAAAACTGTTCATGACCAAATGATAAGCTGTTAATAAGGACGACAGCTTCTATCGAGCATAGATCACTGTAGGCCATATGGGTTGGTTGTCCTCTTAACCAAAGAGTGTGGAGACACTGGTATGGCATACAGGTGAGATGTAAGGGTACATCGTCATTGAACGTGACCAACTTCAGAGCATTCTGCTATCGAGAATGTCTTTGATGGGATATAGGTATAAGTGTCCCTTAGACCTGAGATCGCCTCAGTGACTTGCAAGCAACTCACTGTGCTTTGGTACTGGACTAACTGAATTTCTAATTCAGGGATGGAAGGCTTCTGGGCATAGTCAAGTACTTGCAAAGTCAGAGTGTGATCGAGATGGGATTGACCACTCCAAGAGTTGGAGAAGAATGAGTCGCTGTATTTCAATTTAGCAAAACCTTGGCCAGGGTAATCCATCAGATGGATTTGATATTTTGAAATACAATGTGGACAACCTGATCAGAGTTGACAGTTGAACTCTAGGATGTCCTATGATCATTTTGGTCAAGGGGATGAATTATATGAAAACTATATCCGCATGGGTTCTAAGGATGTTGTTCTATACATTCGATCTATCCGATCGTCGGGTACCATTGCTAGATGGTCACTTCGATTGGTACAGAAATTTATTCCTATGCTACCGGCTTAGGTTTGGACCTATGAGGTTACACACATTAGAGTTTATGATCCGATCAGATGGCTGATCAATGATTAAGAATCGTTCTAGGGTTAAATGATCAATACGATTGACATTTAACCCAGTGCAAGTATTGCAGGAGGATCGATTAGCAATTCGATTGTTAATTGGCTTAATTTGATTAAGCCAATGGGTTGAGATTAACTCTAATTAAATATGATTTAATTAGATTTATTTTGGACTTGATTGGATCAAGTCCAATTGGTTTATTGGATAAGCCAAGTGCAAAGAAAAACTAGTCCTAGTTCAACTAGGACTTGGGTCAATCTAATTTCTAATTTGATTAAAAAATTAAATCAGATTTAAATTTAATTTAATCTAATTAAATTAAGTTTTTAATTGGGTTAAGACCTATTTTAATTAGGTTGATCTAATTTTGATTTGATTTGGTTTGGGAAACCAAATTAAAATAAGTCATAAGATAGAATCCTAGTAAGACTAGGATTCCTCCTTGCGCCACATAAGCCTTCCCCACGCCCTCTCTCTTATTCAATGCCAATCTTCACTTATTTTGTGTGACAAAAGCCCTCTCCCAGGTCTCTCCCATGTTCACAAAATATTTTCTCTCTTCTTTCTTACATGGAAGGTGGTTTGGATCAAATCAAAAAGGAATAAGTTTGGATTTCGAATTCTATGAGATAGAGTTTTAGAAATCCAAAACTCTTTCAATTTTGCACCGAATTTATCCAATTTTTTTTTGGAATTTTCATGGATTTTAGGGTACATATTGTGCACCCTTTACTGGTAATCCATGTATGAAAATATGGAGGTGCTCAAGAGTTGGGCACCCCTTAACTTGCCATGTTTGGATAAGCCTTGACTAGGTATTTGACCTAGACAAAGACTCTATCATATCTCTCTATATAAGATGAGGTTTTTCATGAAATTTTCGAAGAAGATAGAGACTTGAGAGACCTTTGGGTCATCCAAAAATTAGAGAGAAAGACCTTTGGGTCATGGAGATATAAAAGACACAAGTTAGGGTGTCTAGAAAGAGAAACGAGAAGAAGAAGAGGGTCTTCTTCTAGGGTTATTTGTTTTCATATCTTTCCTCCCTCCATCTTGAGTTTCCTGAGAGTTTCTCAGATCTGAAACTCCTCCTTCTACTTTTCATCTTTATAAGAGTCCAAATCAAGAAGAAGGAGGCACCTGATCAACCATCAAAGAAGGATCAGCGCAGTACTAGCATACTGTGCTGATTTCCTGAAGCAGGACTTCTGATCGAGATTCGTGGGCTCGTGTGGATGACTCCTAGAGGCCGAATGTGTGTGCAGCTTGCAACATCATCCTTAAACCTGGATCAGCGAGGTTAGAGCATCTAACTTGCAAGGTAATAGATCTGATCTATTGTTTAATACATACATTAGATGTGGTATAGAAACATGTTGATATGATCAACATGTTGTTCATGCTATATTTATATATTTTAATTTTTGATTTAATTATATATAATAATCATGTAATAGGATCTTAGATCTAGAAATTCTCTGATTTTAGAAAATAAATTTTGATTTATTTTAGTCTTCCGCTATATGATCTTGAAAAAGTTTCAAGATCTAACCCTGAAACCCTAGATCTGGTTCCTACAATTGGTATCATAGCCTAGGTTTTTTATTACATGATTATTTATACATGCTTAGATTATTTCTTAGACTATATCTAATTTATAATCTAATTATTAAATTTAAAATTAAAATTTTACATCAATCATAAACTGCAAGGTTGTCCTGTTGTAAGGTTTACCCCTTACAGTGCAAAGGTTGTCCTAGTTTGTGTAGATCTATCTTTAATCATAAATTTGTTAGATATGATCTAGATTAAATTTATGATTTACTAGATTTAAAAGATGTTTAAATCTGAAATAAAATCTCTTTGTTAATAATTTTTGTGCAAAAAAATTGTTTAAAGTTGAAATTGTTTCAATTACATGAACCTGTTTAGATTAGATCTAAAGTAGTTTCATATTTAATTCACTTGTATCTTGATTATGTATCAAACATGCAATATGGTTGGTAGAATCATATTGTAAAATTATTTTACAAATATAAAAATTATTTTTTGAAAAGCCAAACCCAACCCTCAGCCCAAAACTTAATTAAGAATTAAGAAGTTGTTTGATTAGGTTCTAGGATTGTGAATTGAAGAACCTAAGACACAAATCATAACATATTGGGTTAATGGGTTAGTGGAAATTAGGTCCATTAATTGGGTTAGACCTATGGTTAGATTAAAGATGGACTTAATTAGAGAATTGATTAAATCTAATCAATTATTGTCTTAGATTAGGTCAAGGATTCTCTAGATCAATTACAATAGTTGTAGTTGGTCAAGTCCATGTCTTTAACGAGAACCAAATGGACTTGATTCTTGGCTAAGCGGTCTAGCATGAACTGTTAGGTTGATCTAATTGAAACTAATTAAACCAGTTGGTGTCTAAGGTAAACCAGACCAGTGGTTTTTAATTGGGAGCCCGCTTACCTGGCCATTTCTGGTGGTGTCTAAGGAAAGCTTTGGCAGACCCTCCCACTGATCGAACTTACCTGGCCTCTTGGTGAAATTATGTTTTGATCGGATCACTTGACTATTCGAGCTGACCCATGTCAGCTAGGTAAATCAGTGTGACTGATTTAGGTGCTCCTAGACCAGCCCTTTTAATGGTCTCCTTTAAGCTGACTTGGTGAAGCCAGTGGGAGGATCATGATAAGCTGGTTCATCTGACCTCATCCTCTATATTATTTAAATCCTCTAAAATTATTAGGTCCTTAAAATGATAAAGTTATGGAGATAACTGAGTCATAGCCTCCCATTAAGGTGTTTGATAATGAGTCCATTAACTCAATAATCATTGCAGACCCAAAGGCCTGGTGCTTGTTGACTACTAGAATTATCACTCATCATATGATGACTTGGAAGTATTTCTCTAATGGTGGTTAGGTGAGCCAACCAAAGTTGGGCTTAATCATTCGTTGGTTAGATACACCAAGTATGATCATGTTAATGGTTGGACCTAACCGGATCCTTACAGTGGAGGCCAAAGCCTACTGATTAGGTTTCTGGGGCAAAATTAAAATTACTAGAAATTGTTTAGAGAAACAATTGGTTATGAACCTACCCTTAGATGTACATGGGTTGACCAACCAAAGTTGGGCTTGTGTGCAGTCTAAGTGGATTCTAGTACCCGCTAAGGAATTAGGGTAATTCCTCGAATTGGAGGTAGAGGCTACCAATTCGAATAAAATAGTGGGAGAAACCTTTTGATTAAAGTCCAAATCTTTAGGTTTAATGAATCAATTACTAATTAGGTTATGGTTCTCCTTTGTGCAAATATGGCCACTTTCCTATCGCTCCGATCATTGTTGGACAATGATAAGTTGGTGGGACCCAACTTTGGTAGCTGGTACCGAAAGTTGAAGATAGTCCTGGAGCATGAACGGATCCTATATGTGATAATGGATCCTGCACCTGAGGAGCCAGCTGTCAATGCACGTGGAACAGTCAGAGACACTTACTAGAAGTGGCTCGTGATCGGACCACGGTGCGCTGTATCATGCTGGCTGCTATGAGCGACGAGTTCAGTCGCAGATTCGAGATGGCTCAGCCAAAGGACATGCTTCAAGTATTGGAGGATGCCTTTGACACACCCGATGACGTAGAGAGGCACAAGACTAGTTGTGCCATCTTCAACGCCAAAATATGGGATGGTGCCTCTATCACTGATCATGTATTGTACATGATCGAGCTGATGAAACGATTGAGCAAGCTCGGCTTTCTCTTGCATGAGCAGCTTAGAAAAGATGCAATACTGAACTCGCTGCCCAAGTCTTATCTCTCATTCCTCACTCATTATAGAATGACAAAGCCTGAAGAGAACTACCACGGGTTACTGGGGTTGCTTCAGAACTTTGAGAAGGATCACCAACTTCATAAGGAGTCGGTGAACTCAGTGGGAGGTTCATCTTTTGGTTCTCGACCTTTTGAGAAAGGGAAGAAGAACAAGAAGAAGAAAGTGAAGAAGGTGCAAGTTCAGGCTGGGACATCAGTGCAGAGCCAGACCAAAAAGATCAAGCCTGATAAGAGTCTATTCTATTGGCAAGCACCCAAGATTAGATAGTGTGTCAGATATCTACTTTTGGTACTGTAGGCTAGGTCATATAAACAAGAACAGAATAAATAGATTGACTCAAGAAGGAATCCTCGAAGTTAGTGATTGTGAATCACTTCCAACCTGTGAGTCCTGTCTTCTTGGTAAAATGACCAAGTCACCTTTTACTGGAAAAGGTGAGAGAGCTACTAAGCTCTTGGGCCTAGTACATACTGATGTATGCGGGCCCATGAGCACCAGTACTAGAGGTGGATATTTCTACTTCATAACTTTCACGGATGACCTATCCCGATATGGATATGTCTATCTGATGAAACATAAGTCGGATTCATTTGAAATGTTCAAACGATTCCGAAGTGAAGTAGAAAAACAAACTGGGAAGAGTATTAAAACTCTTCGATCTGATCAAGGAGGAGAATACCTTTCTAGTGAATTTCTCACATATCTAGGAGAGAATGGGATTCTCTCCCAATGGACTCCTCCAGAAACACCACAGCATAATGGTGTGTCTGAAAGGAGGAATTAGACTCTATTAGACATGGTCCGATCCATGATGGGTTTTGCTAGCTTGCCGATATCCTTCTGGGGATATGCACTCGAATCAGCCTGTTATCTATTAAATAGGGTTCCAAATAAGTCTATAATTAAGACTCTATATGAGATATGGATAAGACGTAAGCCAGTACTTTCACACCTTAGGGTCTGGGGGTGCCCGGCCTATGTCAAACGATTAGTCACAGACAAACCTGGACCTAGGTCTGACAAATACTCATTCATAGGGTACCCCAAAGAGACAAAAGGATATTTTTTCTACCTTGCTGATGAACAAAAGGTGTTCGTCAGCCTTAAGGCAATCATTTTAGGAGTTCCTTGGTGAAGGAACCATTGCCTCTAAGGTTGAACTTGATGAAGTTCAACAGGTAGAAGGACCGA
The DNA here is from genome assembly GCF_000442705.2 of Elaeis guineensis. NCBI lineage: Eukaryota > Viridiplantae > Streptophyta > Magnoliopsida > Arecales > Arecaceae > Elaeis > Elaeis guineensis. The sequence continues at coordinate 37,844,664 of NC_026001.2, read as the reverse complement.
CACCAATAGCTGAACCTGAGTCAGATATGATTAGATCAGATCCGGAGCCCAATATACCTGCATCATTAAGGCGATCCGGTAGAGTACCACGTCAGCCGGACAGATACTATGATTTCTTGGTCCGGGATGGTGATCCCATCGAACTTGATGAGAATAATGAGGATCCGATCACCTATGTGGATGCAATGCAGAGACCTGATTTCGAGAAATGGCTTGAAGCCATAAAATCTGAAATAAAGTCCATGAAGGTCAACGATGTGTGGACATTGGTTGACCCACCTGAAGGGGTTAAACCCATTGGGTGTAAATGGGTCTTCAAAAGGAAGAGGGGCGCAGACAGAAAGGTGGAGACCTATAAAGCCCGTCTGGTCGCCAAGGGGTATCATCAACGTTATGGTATTGACTATGACGAGATGTTTTCCCCTGTGGCAATGCTCAAATCCATTCGGATAATGCTTGCAATAGCTGCCCATCTGGATTATGAGATCTGGCAGATGGATGTAAAGACAGCTTTCCTGAATGGAGAGCTGACTGAAGAGGTGTATATGATACAACCTGAGGGGTTTACATCCACAGATGAGTCCAAGGTGTGCAAGCTTCAGAGATCCATTTATGGACTGAAGCAAGCTTCTCAGAGTTGGAACATGCATTTTGATAAGGTGATCAAAACGTATGGCTTCATTAAGAATGGAGAAGAGCCCTGCATCTATAAATGGGCAAATGGTCCAGTTGTGGTATTCCTTGTCTTGTATGTGGATAACATTCTCTTAATCGGGAATGACATCCCCGCACTACAGAGAATAAAAGTTTGGTTGTCATCACAGTTCTCCATGAAGGACTTGGGTGAAGCATCCTACATCCTAGGGATGAAGATCTATAGGGATAGATCTAAAAGGATGCTTGGGTTATCCCAGTCCATGTACATAGACACTGTGCTGAAGAGGTTCAGCATGGAGAATTTCAAGAAGGGCTATCTACCGATAGGCCATGGAATTTCTCTCTCTAAAAATGATTGTCCGACAACTCCAGAAGAGAGAGAGCGTATGAGTAGAGTCCCATATGCTTCAGCCGTGGGATCTATCATATACGCCATGATATGTACAAGACCAGATGTGGCATACTCACTAGGAGTAGTGAGTAGATACCAATCTGATCCTGGAGAAAATCACTGGAAAGTGGTTAAAGCCATCCTTAAGTATTTGAGAAATACTAAGGACCAATGGTTGGTTTATGGCGAGTCAGATCTGAAACTTGTGGGGTTCACAGACTTTAGCTTCCAATCTGACCATGATGACAGTAGGAGCATGTCGGGTTATATCTTTACTTTGAATGGTGGAGCCATCTACTGGAAGAGTTCCAAGTAGCATACTGTGGCAGACTGTTTGTGAAGCGGAGTACATCGCAGCATAGGATGCCGCGAAGGAAGCTGTGTGGCTGAGAAAATTCATCAACGAGCTCGGAGTAGCACCCTCCCTCAATGGTCCAGTCCTGCTCTACTGCGACAGCACTGGTACCATTGCTCAAGTGAAGGAACCCAAAGCACATCAGCGGATGAAGCACATCTTGCACCGCTTCCACCTGGTCTGAGAGATCGTGGATCGAGGTGACGTCGACCTTCAGAAGATCGATGGAAAGGAGAACCTGGCCGACCCCTTCACTAAAGCCCTGGCGATAAAGGAGTTCGACAACCACAAGTCGAAGATGGGTATTAGATATTATGCCGAGTGGCTTTAGGACAAGTGGGAGTTGTTGGAAAATGTGTCCCAAAAAGCCAATCATCAAGCTGTTGACGGTTGAGCAACCAAGTATTGTAATTAATTTGTTAATAAATAAAATATATTGGGCATTTTCATCATAAGCTTTCATCTTCTAATGAACTCTGTTGTTATGATGAAGTCCTTAGGACTATTTAAGTTTGATAAAGAGAAGATTTATCGATTAGTCCTTAAAACTGTTCACGACTAAATGATAAGCTGTTAATAAGGATGACAGCTTCTATCGAGCATAGGGCGTTGTAGGCCATATAGGTTGGTTATCCTCTTAACCAAAGAGTGTGGAGACACTGGTATGGCATACAGGTGAGATGTACTGGTACATCATCATTGAACGTGACCAACTCCAGAGTATTCTGCTGTCGAGAATGTCTCTGATGGGATATAGGTATAAGTGTCCCTTAGACTTGAGGTCGCCTCAGTGACTTGCAAGCAACTCACTGTGCTTTGGTACTGGACTAACTGAATTTCTAATTCAGGGATGGAAGGCTTCTAGGCACAGTCAAGTACTTGCAAAGTCAGAGTGTGATCGAGATGGGATTGACCACCTCAAGAGTTGGAGAAGAATGAGTCGCCGTATTTCAATTTAGCAAAACCTTGGCCAGGGTAATCCATCAGATGGATTTGATATTTTGAAATACAATGTGGACAACCTGATCAGAGTTGACAGTTGAACTCTGGGGTGTCCTATGATCATTTTGATCAAGGGGATGAATTATATGAAAACTATATCTGCATGGGTTCTAAGGATGTTGTTCTACACATTCGACCTATCCGGTCGTTAGGTACCATTGCTAGATGGTCACTTCGATTGGTATAGGAATTTATTTCTATACTACCAGCTTAGGTTCGGACCTATGAGGTCACACACATTAGAGTTTATGATCTGATCGGATGGTTGATCAACGATTAAGAATCGTTCTAGGGTTAAATGATCAATACGATTGACATTTAACCCAGTGCAAGTGTTGCAGGAGGATTGATTAGCAATTCGATTGCTAATTGGCTTAATTTGATTAAGTCAATGGGTTGAGATTAAGTCTAATTAAATATGATTTAATTAGATTTGGTTTGGGCTGGATTGGATCAAGTCCAATTAGTTTATTGGATAAGCCAAGTGCAAGAAAAAACTAGTCCTAGTTCAACTAGGACTTGGGTCAATCTAATTTCTAATTTGATTAGAAAATTAAATCAGATTTAATTCCAATTTAATCTGATTAAATTAGGTTCTTAATTGGGTTAAGACCTATTTTAATTGGATTGATCTAATTTTGGTTTGATTTGGTTTGAGAAATCAAATTAAAACAAGTCATAAGATAGAATCCTAGTAAGACTAGGATTCCACCTTGCACCACATAAGCCTTCCCCACGCCCTCTCTCTCATTCAATGCCAATCTCCTCTTATTTTGTGCGACAAAATCCCTCTCCCAGGTCTCTCCCACATTCACAAAAGGTCTCCTCTCTTCTTTCTCACATGGAAGGTGGTTTGGATCAAATCAAAGAGGAATAAGTTTGGATTTCGAATTCTATGAGATAGAGTTTTAGAAATCCAAAATCTTTCAATTTTGCACCGAATTTATCCAATTTTTTTTGGAATTTTCATGGCTTTTAGGGTACACATTGTGCACCCTTTGTTGGTGATCCATGTATGAAAATAAGGAGGAGGTGCTCAAGAGTTGGGCGCCCCTTATCTTGCCATGTTTGGATAAGCCTTGACTAGCTATTTGACCTAGACAAGGACTCTATCATATCTCTCTATATAAAATAATTTTCTTCATGAAATTTTTAAAAAAGATATAGATTTAAGAGTCCTTTGGGCCATCCAAAAATCAAAGAGAAAGACCTTTGGGTCGTGGAGATATAAAAGACACAAGTTAGGGTGTCTAGAGAGAGAAACGAGAAGAAGAAGAGGGTCTTCTTCTAGGGTTGTTTGTTTTCATATCTTTCCTCCCTCCATCTTGAGTTTCCTGAGAGCTTCTCAGATCTGAAACTCCTCTTTCTACTTTCCATCTTTGGAAGAGTCCAAATCAAGAAGAAGGAGGCACCTGATCAACCATCAAAGAAGGATCAGCGCAGTACTAGCATACTGTGCTGATTTCCTGAAGCAAGACTTCTGATCGAGATTCGTGGGCTCATGTGGATGACTCCTAGAGGCTGGATGCATGTGCGGCTTGCAACATTATCCTTAAGCCTGGATCAGCGAGGTTAGAGCGTCTAACTTGCAAGGTAATAGATCTGATCTATTGTTTAATACATACATTAGATGTGGTATAGAAACATGTTGATATGATCAACATGTAGTTCATGCTATATTTATATATTTTAATTTTTGATTTAATGCTATGTAATAATCATGTAATAGGATCTTAGATCTAGGGATTCTCTGGTTTTAGAAAATAAATTTTGATTTATTTTAGTCTTTCGCTGTATGATCTTGAAAAAGTTTCAAGATCTAACCCTGAAACCCTAGATCTGGTTCCTTCATGTAAGCAGTAGATCAAATCTACACCTATAACTCAGAACTCGATATCTGAGCATGGGTCGATGATTGTCGTTGTTGGGAGATATGATGAAAATGATCCTTACTGGTTTCTCATAGCTGCACATGCGTCCGACCTCTATGAGATGTCCACTTAAAGTCCCAATCTGATCGATCTTCTCGAGAGTGCTAGCTCGTACGAAGACTTTCTTCTTGACTGATCTGGATCTTTTTTTCAAATCTCTAAAATTTTTTTAGAGATTAAAGATAGACTTCTGGAGGAGATGAAGAGTTAGAAGAAAGATAAAAAAAAATAATTTTTTTTCTAATTTATTCTCTCTTTCCAATCCCTTAGGACTAAAAGCCTAGAATTCAGATTTTTGCGCACACCCAAAGAGCAAGGACTCTCCTTCTCTTTTCATGCCATGAACTCATACCCAAGGATTTCTTACCATAAAAGCCCTTTTCTCTAGCCTCTTACATGCATAAAAGAGAAGAACAAACCCCTTTTTATTGTTGTGTATAAGTTGGGTGAAGAGTCCAAGAGATCTTGGACTCTTCCAAGAGATGTCGCACCCTTTACCAATTCCATGCCAAAACATGCCCAAAAAAATATGGGATGCCCCTTTCCATATTTTTCCATGATAAATCAATTAATTTTTTACAAAAAATCTCCTCAAAATATTATACACATAAGGAGAAAAAAATAAGTTGGTATGGAGAGGTTATAGATAATGTCAAACATTATCTAAAAGGTATCCTATTTCAAATCAGATTTGAACATACTATTTAAAATCAGATTTTAGCCAAATTTAGATGTGAGATAGAGAAGAGAAAGGACTCTTTGGCATGAAAAAATCTCACATAAAATAATTTTGTGCATGAGAAAATATGGCATCCAAAGTGGGAGGCACATGGGGAGGAAGAGTCCAATCCTATATGGCTCTAGGTTTTCTTATTTGAATCCAAACGAAATCACATCTGGTTTAGCCCAAATAAGATATATAAAATCTAATCTAATTAGATTCATAATTTTTTAATTAAATTTTAATCAAATTAGAAATTGGTTGAATCAAAATTTTGATCAAATTAGAGATAATTCTTTCCTAGCGATTAGATCATCTCATAACCTAATCGGGTCAAATCTAATTAAATCCAATTCATTTAGATTTTATTTAATCCTTTTGATCAATCAAATTAAGCTAATTAATAATTTAATTATTAATTAATCTTCTATTAATTTACTAACACTTGATGAATAAATTTATTGTAACTTTTGCATAAGGTTAATCATCAATCGAATTGATGATTAAGCCCTTGAATGATTCTCAATTGTTGATCAGCCACATGATTAGTCAGGAATTTTTTTTGAGTATGATCCCATAGATTTGAATCTAAATTGGTGTATAGAAATAAATTTTTGAACCAATCGATGTAATCATCCAGCAATGGTGACCCAATGTCCGGATAGGTCGAATGATGGCGAAGCAACATTCAAGAACCTATTAGTGTATGGTTATCATATAATTCATTCTTTTGATCCTAATGCTCGAGGATGACCTAAGATTTAACTGTCAATCCTAGATAAGTCATCCACATTATATTTTAATCTTTCAAATCTATCACATGGATTACCTGGACTTAGGTTTTGCTAAATTGAAATACATTGATACATTAACTCCTGCAAATTTAGAGGGATCAATCCCATCTTGACTCACGCACCGACTTGACAAGTACTTGACTGCACCCAGTAACCTTTCATCACTAAATTAAAAACTCAGATAGTCTGATATCAAAGTACAGTGAGTTGCTTGTAAATCACCGTGGTGATCTCAGGTCGGAGGGATACTTATACCCATACCCTTCGTGAGCTATTCTTGACAGCAGAGTGTTCTGTAATTGATCACCTTCCGTAATGATATACTCTTACATCTCATCTGTATGCCATACCAGTATCTTCACACCATTTACTTATGAGGACAACCAACGTATATGGCACACAACGACTTACACTTGATATCGCTATCATCGTAGTAATAGTATATCATTTGATCGCAAATTAGTTTAAGGACTATACGATAAATCCTCTTTTATCAATCAAAGTAGTCCTAAAGACTTCATCACAACATAAGAGTTTATTAGGAGATGTAATCTTATGATGAAAAAGATCAAATAACTTTTATTATTGATCAATTTATATATATTTATAATTAGCACAATCGTCAAACGATTGACTTTAGGACACAATTCTCAATAACTCTCACTTAGACTGAAGCTAATCAGTATAGTATCATATATCCATCTTTGATTTATCATCTCAGAACTCTTAGATATTGAGACTTTAGTAAATGGGTTGGTCACATTCTCTTTTTCATCGATCTTCTAAAGTTCGACGTCATCTTAACAGATTTTTTGAATAAGGTGATAACGATGCAAAATGCTTGGTAAGCTAATGGGACTTCGGCTCCAAGACATAAGCTGTGGCTCGGTACTTTATAATACAGCAGATCTATCATTGGAGGGTGCCACTCCTAGCTTGCCAATGGACCTCTATAATCACATAGCTTCTTTGCAAGTATCGAATGCTGCAACGCATTCTGCCTCGTAAATTAATTTAGCTATAATTTTTTGCTTAAAACTTTTCTAGTAGATTGCACCATTATTTAGAGTAAGGATGTACTCTGACACATTCTTGCTATTATTATGTCCAACTAAAAATTGAAGTCAAATTTTATAAGTTTTAAGTTAGATTCTCCATAACCGAGTCACTGATCCTTAATATTTCTCAAATTCTTAAGGATGACCTTCCAGTGATTCTCGCTCGAATCTTACAGGTATCCACTCACTATTCTAGTGAGTATACCATATCCAATCTCATACATGATGTTCATAATAGAATAAATTCTACTCATAAATACTCTATGCACATAGACTGAGATAATCTAAGCAGGCTCTTAGACCATCTCTAGAGATCTTCATCCCTAGGATGAGGGATGCTTTTCCCAAGTGCTTTATAGAGGACTATGATAACAGCGAAACTCTTATTCTCTGTAATGTAAGGAATGTCATTCCTGATTAAGAGAATTTTATTCATATACAAAATAAGAAATACACTCACAGAACTATTAACCCATTTGTATTTGTGGGGTTCATCTTCATTCTCAATGAAGCCATGCATTTTGATCACTTATCAAAATGCATGTTCCAACTCTGAAATATTTTAGCATTGTCATAGGAGAAAATTATCTCATTATGATCAATACCATAATATTGACAATATTCTTAGGCAACCAGATGAGCTTTGTAGGTCTCCACCTTCTCGTCTGTGCTCTCTGATCTTATTGAAGATCCACTTACACTGAAAGAATAATGTCCTATAAGCCAATCATATATGAGATACGATAGAATATTTTATATAATTTATCTTTCATACTCATATATTTGACATTAATATTATTAATAAAATAAGTTTTTTTGATTCATTATATGCTGCATCTTTTTGATCTTAAGATTATAATAAATCCCATAGGTCTGGGCAATGATTTTAGGATCGTGATGAGATAATGTCTGTGAGACCTAAATCTTTGATAGTCTTGATCTAAAATATTTTTAGTCGTTGGTTCATTGAATCAGGGATCAATGATACCGATAAGACTAGCATGTCCTATGTACACTCAGAATTGAGGGTGGTTGATCTCACAATCACTTGTGTAGTGACACTAATACAAAGATTTGGGTACTCAATAGAGAATGAATTCACTAAATAGACTTGTGAGGGAATATCAAATAGAGTCTTATTTACATATCAACTGATGATTCTCTAGTGGAAGTTGTGTAAGTGATTCTTTGATCTGAGATTATCATGGTACCTTGTGTATATGGATCCATATTTTGGTTCACTTTCTAACTTGATTCTCTGATCCTTATATGGGATATTCTGGATGTGGTGAAGTATACATAGAGGTTATGAGTGATTAATAAGAGATCAGTCACTCCTAATAAAGATAGCGAACATCCTATGTGATCTCAAAGGTCAATGATTCTGGAAGTCTTTGGCCAAAATAGGATGATTATTAGAAAAAGATTTTTAATATATATCAACTAAATCATAACCTTCTGATTGAGATACATATAGATAAGTGATCAGGTTTGACATGTTTTCATATCCACAGTTCATCTGGGATGTTGTTTGACTAAAGGATTGAATTACACGATAACTTACCACTAAAGGGTATTTTGATAATTTTTTATCAAAATTTTAAATCTTTTAGATAATCATGACATGCTGCTAGATATCAATCTTAACTTATGAACTCATCAGAATTAAAAGAGTTTAATTCAAAAATTAATTAGGAAGAGTCCTAGTTGATTGAGACTCTTTGGCTGACCTAATTAGGGTTACATCGAAAGTCTGGATCCACTACTGACTAGATTTAGAACCCAATGGATCACATATTTGATCTTGATCTAATTTAATTAAGATTTAATATAAATTTTAAGGGTTAATTTGATATGCTAGCAAATTGTATTAACCCAAGTTCCTAAATTAGTTCAGTTCAAATGTTTGGGCTAAACTAGACTAGTTGTCTTTGACCTAATGGGATTGGATCCATTGTTATTGGATTCTTATCCAACTTAGAACATTTTCAAGTGGGGAAGGACTCCTCTACACCCACTAGGTTCCACACCAAAATAAAAATGCCACCCCCTCCTAATTAGCATGTGAAGATGGAGAGTCATTCTTAAAGAAGGCTCTTATCTTAACGCGTTGCCTTAAATTCTCATCCAGATCTCTTATGTATTCATGCCAATTTATTATGGGATTTTTATAGGGCATAGAAGAGGAGTAGTCATTCTATGTGAAGGCTCTCTTGTGCCAAAAATTATACACGATGAATTTATTCACTGCATTAGAAAGTGGAGTGCCAAAGGTTAGCACCCCTTGGACCTTCCTCACGTCCCTTGGTCCCCTATTTAAATAGGGCATCCCATATGGCCCAAGTGTTGGGTTTTTGGATGGAAACTAGGGATAAGTGGTGTGTAAATCAAGATAAAAATTCTAAAAAAAATTTAGAAAAATAAAAGAAAAAATTGAGTGGCAAAATTTGTAAGAAGGGTGGTGAGAGAATTAGCAAGTGTTGCTAGTGTGCCTTAGGGTTTGGTTTTTTCATGTGTTGGAGCCCAAAATCAAATCTTAGATTGTATGATATCTGAAGAGTATCTTCTTGGCATAATTTTTGTAGTAATATAAGAGGTGACTAGGCTTTGGTGTGATCATTCGTTGAGTTCGAAGCCAGTAGTATTTTTGAGAAGATAAGGCTGCAGCAGCGCACCGGTTAGGAAGGATCTTGGCCAACTTTCATGTCGATCATCATTGGAGGGCTTCTACTTTGGAGTCTTGTGGAGATCACCAACATACCACATTGCTTTCTGATAAAAGTATTAAATTTTATCCCTTTGCATGCTTGTTTTATTTTGATCGATATCGGCAAGGTGATTCTGGGTTTGAATTTTGACTCGATAGTTTTAATCATTAAGGCTATTAATTTATATGATTTTAAAAATTTTAGAAATTACTTTTTGCTGCATGTCTAGAATTCAATAGTGGTATCAGAGCCATCCTTGTTAGATTCGATCAAACAAGTACAAAGTTATTGTATAGAATTATTCTTGTTCATATATTGCTAAGAATATTACATCGATATTAAGCATCGATCTTTAAAATCAAAAATTATTTTTGACTTTATAAAAACCATGAATTTAAATTTAAATTATTAAATTTATAAATTTATGATAATATGAAATTTATATTTTCATGATAGATTGATGTTTAAATTGATTTATGGTTAAGGGTGTTATGCATGCCTAATTTGATTAGGATTTGCTTTATTACTTGAATACGCTTGACATATGTTATGTCTTCTATTACACCCTTATATATTTTTGGCATGATTATATGATTGCTATTATGACTTATAAAAGATATCAAAATACATAATATATTTTATCACATTTTATGTAGTTGTAATTAGGATGTGCTGAGACCAGTTCAAAGATCCTCTTTAAAATTATATTAAGTTGTAATGTCGGGATTCACATTCAATTCAAATATCAAATTCATTTGATCAATTGGTGTTGAGGAAAGTATAAAAGGTAGTTTTCTAATTAGGTCTGTATACTGGCTTGGCTAACTTTGTTGTATATAAGAAAAACTATAGGAAGCCTCCCATCTACTGACCTGGCCAATCTGGTCTTGTTGAATTTAGACTTAGATTGATTAGTGATGTAGATACTACAAGGGACTTTCTTCAAACTTGGTCAATAGAGTATGTCAAGATTTTAGTAAACTTGTTGTACTATCTACAAGGCATACTATAAAAATTGATATGATGTTGACTAGGTGCATATTAATGGTTATGGAATATTTGAATAGTGTTACTTTGTTGTGCTATCCACAAGGGCAGCATTGTTTTAAATATGACCATATAGGATTGAAGGGTTAACTTAACTAGAAACTATAATTTATTGTGCTATCCACAAGACTATATGTGATCTAGAGACAAGAGAGAAAAATATTGAGAATTGTATATGTACAATTGGTAAACAGTTACCTAATCTTGAACTCATGAATACTTGTTGTGCTATCCACAAGGTATTTGTGAAGAATAGGGATCTCAACCCTATTAAAAAACTTTAAGATATTTCTCAATTTTCATACTTGAGGGCTATAAATTCGTTAAAATAGTGGGAGATATAATTAGACAAAATCCTAATCTAGTTGTGCATGTCATTACGAGTTTTCGCTTATATTATATTCTTGTTATTGTAGATTAATTATATATATGACATCCTCACTATCACTTAGGGGCATACTAGATGTAAATAAAGTGACCGGACCAAACTACGTCGACTGGTTAAGAAACTTAAGAATAGTTCTCACTTAAGAGAAAGTCTTCTATATTCTGGATACACCTACATCCGATTCAATTGGAGAAGATGCTTTTGAGAAGGAAAGGGCCACATAGAAGATATGGAAAGAGGACAGTGTGACTGTCAAATGTATTTTGCTTGCCTCGATGAGCAACGAGCTTCAGAGATAGTATGAGGATATGGATGTTTCCTTTATACTCTTTAATCTTGAGGAGTTATATGGAAATAAAGTAAAACCGCTAGATATGAGATATTTAAACAGTTGTTCCATACCGTATAAATGAAGGCACCTCTGTGCAAATGCATGTCCTGAAGATGATTAATTTGATCACTCATCTAGATAATTGGGTTTTATCATGGATGATGAACTTAGCCAGAATTTGATCCTGCAGTCTCTCTCCAACTCTTTTTCTCAGTTTGTCATAAATTATCATATGAATAAATTAAACACTAGCCTGCCTGAACTGATGAATATGTTGAAAATAACAGAGAACTATTTCAAGGGCGAAAGGGCTCCGGTTCTTCTTGTCGATAAGATCAACAAAAAGAAAGGCAAGATGGATTCTAAGAAGAAGCTGAACCCTAAGGCTGGCATTTTTAAGAAGAAGGCAAGAAGGTCTCTGCCAAAGTACTTGCTATCACTGTGGCAAAAAGGGCCACTAGAAGAAAATTGTAAGGAATACCTTACAATCGTGAAACTGACAAATATTGCTAAAAGTTTGTATATGATACAAACTAACTTATCATTAAATACCTCAATTTCAAATTCTTGGATATTAGATACCGCCTGTGGCTCACACCTTTGCAAATCATTATAAGGTCTGCAGGAAATAAAGAGTCAGAATAAAGGTGACTTTGAGCTATTCGGTGCTAGTAGAGAGTCCATTTAGGCCGAAGCCATGGGAACCAAGATTTTGAAGTTGCTTACAGATAAAGTTTTGAAACTGAAGACCTGTTATTATATCCCTAATATCGTTAGAAATATTATTTCTATACTATTATTATTGGAACAAGTTTTGAAATAAAAATAAAGAATAATGGTTGTTCTATATATTTTTCTAATAAATATTATGAAAATACTTATATTGATAATAATCTTTTGTTTCTTTCACTGAATAATAATGTACTTCATATTGATAATATGAAAAAAAAAGAGAGAGAATGTAAATATCATATACCTCTGGCACTACCGACTTAGTCATGTAAATGAGTCAAGAATTAACAAGTTATACAAAGATAATTTTTTTAATCCTTATGATTTTGAATCATATGAAACTTGTGAATCTTATCTCATAGGTAAAATGATCAAGACTTCATTTACTGAACTTGAAGAAAAGGTGAGTGATATATTAGACTTTGTACATACTGATGTTTGTGGTCTAATATCAACTCAAGTTTGAGATGGATACTCTTACTTCATCACATTCACTGATGATAAGTCTAGATTTGGATATATATATTTAATAAAATATAAATCTGAAGTTTTTGATAAATTTAAAGAGTATCAAAAAATAGTTGAGAAATAAACTGGTAAGAGTATTAAAACTCTTTGATCTGATCGAGGAGGAGAATACTTATTTAGTGAGTTTTTCTATTATTTAAAACAAAATATTATACTCTCTTAGTGGACACTTTCTTATACTCCATAATTAAATAAAATTATGAAAATGAGAAATCACATCTTATTAGATATGGTGTGGTCCATGATGTTTTTCATGGATCTTTCGATATCTTTTTGGGGATATGCTCTCGAGGCCGCAATGTATGTTTTGAACAAAGTATCTTCCAAATTTGTTTCTAGCACTCCATTAGAGATATGAAAAGAAAAAAGATCCAATCTTAAGCATCTAAAGATTTGGAGTTGTCTAGCTTATATGAAAAATATTGATAGACATAAGCTGGATGCTAGATAAAAAAAATACAGATTTATAGGTTATCCCAAAAAGAGTATTGGATACTACTTCTATCACCCTACTCAACAAAAGGTGTTTGTTGGTAGGCATGCTGTTATCTTGGAGAAAGATTTATCCAAGAAAGAGGCAGTGGGAGGCCTATTGAACTTATGGAAGTTCAAAACCTACAACTCATCTAGATTCACAAGCTAATTCTCAACCAGATGTATCCATTATTGAGGCACTGCCATATCACACACCTCCTCTCCGAAGGTCAAGTAAAGTGCGTAATATACCACTCAGGTATAGATTTGTCATTAAGAATGACAACACATCCCACATTATTGAGAATGATGATTCCATGATCTATTCGAAAGTTGTCATAAGTAGTGACTCTGACAAATGACTCAATACCATGAAATCCGAAATAGACTCCATGTATACCAACTAAGTTTGGACTTTGGCTGATGCACCTGAGGGTATGACCCCAATATGCTGCAAATGAGTCTTCAAAAGGAAGATTGGAGTAGATGGCCAGGTAGAGACCTATGAGGCCAAGCTGGTGACAAAAGATTTTGACAAAAATAAGGTATTGATTATGAAGAAACCTTTTCGTCGGTAGCCATGCTCAAGTCAATTCGAATAATGCTTGCTATTGCAGCATACCATGACTATGAGATCTGACAGATGGATGTCAAGACTGCCTTCCTCAAAAAAAATCTTGAGAAAAAAAATCTATATGACTCAGCTCGAGAGATTTATCTCTAGTGGCAGAGCAAATCAGGTATGCAAGCTGAATAGATTCATTTATAGATTAAAACGAGCATCGAAGAGCTGAAACATCTATTTTGTTGAGACAATTAAATCGTTTAGCTTTATCAAAAATATAGATGAATCTTATGTGTACAAGAAGATTAGTGAGAGTGCTGTTATCTTCTTGATCTTATATGTGGATGACATACTGCTCATTGGGAATGATATCCCAATATTACAATCGATCAAGATATGACTATCACAAAAGTTTTCTATGAAAGACTTGGGTGAAGCATCCTATATACTTAGTATAAAAATCTATAGAAATAGATAAAAAAGAATGCTAGGTTTGTCCTAGTCTAGGTACATTGATCTTGTGTTGAAGAGGTTCAACATGGAGAGAAGTAAAAGAGATTACTTGCCCATAGGTCATGGCATACAATTCTTTAAGAAGATGTTTCTTAAGACACCTGAAGAAAGAAATAGAATGAGTTCTATTCCCTATGCTTCAACTGTAGGATCAATTATGTATGCCATATTGTGTACCAAGCCTGATGTGGCTTATTCCTTGGCATTGTAAGCAGATTTCAGGCTGATCCCGTGGAGGATCATTGAAAGCTGTGAAAAACATACTCAAGTATTTAAGAAGGACTAGAGATGTTTTTCTAATATATGGAGGATAGATTTAAAACTAGAAGGTTATACTGATTCTAATTTTCAATCTGATCCAGATGATAGCAAATCTATCTCTGGATATGTATTCACCTTATATGGTGGTGTAGTAAGTTGGAAGAGTTCCAAACAGCAAATTGTTGCTGACTCGATTACTGAGGTTGAGTATATTACTGCTAGTGAGGCTGCTAAGGAGGTCATCTAGATGAAGAAATTCATCTCAAAATTGGATGTGATTTTATGGATTGAACAACCTGTGCCCCTTTATTGTGACAATACAGGGGTAGTTGCTCAAGCCAAAGAATCAAGGTCTCATCATAAATCTAAGCACATCCTAAGATAATTCCACCTCATTCGGGAGATAGTGGAAAGATGCGATGTGATCGTGGAGTGAGTTGACATCAAGAATAATATAATAGACCTATTCACTAAGGCCTTGTCAATGCAGTAGTTTGACCGCCACCTTGATTGCATGGGTATCAAGTATAGGGGCGATTGACTTTTGTGCAAGTGGGAGATTGAAAGAATAATATCCTATAACCCATCGCATACGAGATGCAATAGGATATTTTCTATAATTTATCTTTCAAACTCATATAATTGATATTAATATTATTAATAAAATAGATATTTTTGATTCATTATATACTGCATCTTTTTGATCTTAAGATTATAATGAACCCCATAGGTCTGGACAATGATTTTAGGATCATAATAAGATTATGCCAGTGAGACCTAAATCCTTAATAGTCATGATCTAAAATATTTTCAATCATTGGTTCATTGAGTTAGGGATCAATGATACTGGTAACACTGGCATGTCCTATGTATGCTCAGAAATGAGGATGGTTGATCTTACAACTACTTGTATGGTGGTACTAATACAATGATATGGGTACTCAATAGAGAATGAGTTCATTGAATAAACTATGAGAGAACATCAGATGGAGTCTTATTTACATGTCAACTGATGATTCTCTAGTAGGAGTTGTGTAAGTGATCCTTTGACCTGAGATTGACATGGTACCTTGTGTATATGGATCCATAGTTTATTCACTTCTTAACTTCTTTGATCTTTGTATGGGGTATTTTGGATATGGTGAAGCATGCATGGAGGTTGTGAGTGATCAATAAAAGATCAGTCACTCCTAATAAGGAGAGCGAACATCCTATGTGATCTCAAAGGTCAGTGATTCTGAAAGTCTTTGGTCAAAGCAGGATGATAATTAGAAAAGAGTTTTTAATATATCATTAATTGAATCATTACTTTTGATCAAGATACATATAGATAAGTGATTGAGTTTGACATATTTTCATGCCCACGGCTCATTTGGGATGTTGTTTGACTGAAGGATTGAATTACATGTTAACTTACCACTGCAGGATATTTTGATAATTTTTCATCAAAATTTTAAATCTTTTGGATAGTCATGATGTATTGCTAAATATCAGTCTTGGCTTGTAGACTCATCAAACTTAAAAGAATTTAATTTAAAAATCAGTTAAGAAGAGTCCTAGTTGATTGGGACACTTTGGCTAACCTAATTAGAGTTGCATCGAAAGTCTGGATCTACTGCTGGCGAGATTTGAAACCTAATGGGTTACACACTTTAGAATTTAATCTTAATCTAATTTAATTAGAATTTAATATAAATTTTAAGGGTTAATTTGATATGCTAGCACATTGTATTAACCCATGTTCCTAAATTCGTTCAGTTCAAAGTGTTTGGGCTAAACTAGACCAATTGTCTTTGACCTAATGGGATTGGATTCATTTTTATTGGATTCTTATCCAACTTGAAACAATTTCAAGTGGGGAAGGACTCCTCTATGCCCACCAGGTTCCATGCCAAAATAAAAATGCCGCCCCCTCCTAATTAGCATGTGAAGATGGAGAGTCATTCTTAAGGAAAGCTCTTCTCTTAACGTGTTGCCTTAAATTCTCATCCAGATCTCCTATGTATTCACACCAATTTATAATGGGATTTTTATAAGGAATAGAAGAGGAGGAGTCATTTTGTGTGAAGGCTCTCCTGTGCTAAAATTTATACACGATGAATTTGAAAGAATAATGCCCTACAAGCTAATCGCATATGTGATGCGATAGGGTGTTTATTGTAATTTATCTTTCAAACTATGTAAATTGACATTTATGATTAATAAAATAAGATATTTTTATTTCATTATATGCTGCATCTTATTTATTTTAAGATTATAGTGAACCCCATAGGTTTGGGCAATGGTTTTAGGACCGTGATGAGATCACGCCAGTGAGATTTAATTCCTTGATAGCCCTGATTTAAAATATTCCTAGTTGTTGGTACATTGAGTCAGAGATCAATGATACTGGTAAGACTATATGTCTTATGTATGCTCAGAAATGAGAGTGGTTGATCTTACAGCCACTTGTGTGGTGACAGTAACACAAGGATATGGGTGCTCATTAGAGAATGAGTTCACTGAATTGACCTGCAAGAGAATATCAGATGGAGTTTTATTTACATGTCAACTGATGTTTCTTTAGTGAAAGTTGTGTAAGTGATCCTTTGACCTGAGGTCACTATGGTATCTTATGTACATGGATCCATATTTTGGTTCACTACCTAACTTAGTTCTTTGATCCTTGTGTAGGGTGTTCTGGATATGGTGAAGTGTGCAAGGAGATTGTGAGTGACATAAGAGATCAATCACTCCTAATATAGAGAGTGAACATTCTATGTGATCTCATGGGATGGTGATTTTGGAAGTCTTTGGCCAAAGCAAGATGATAATAAAAAAAGATTTCTAATGTATCATCAACTGAATAATCACTTTCAGATCAAGATACATAATAATAAGTGATTGGGTTTGACATATTTCTATACCCACAGCTCATTTGAGATGTTATTTGACTGAAAGATTGAATTACACGAGAACTTACCATTGAAGATGATAAGGTCAAGATGCTGTCGTTAGGACACCATGATTATCAATCAAATTTTGACTTCAATAAAAATTAAAAATATGTAAAAAGTAGTGAGTCAGGTCGAATCTACAGAGAAGGCAAATTTTGATTTAAATTTTTGATTTTATAAAAAAATAAAATTTTGGAGAAAGCAATTTAAGTCAGAAAATAAAAATTAAAAGTATGAAAAATAAATCGGATACTAAGATCTTCTAACTAGATCCTAGCATCTACTTGCAATAAAAATAAATAATAAAAATTTAAAAAGTATAAAAATAAATTGATACTAAGATCTACTAATTAGATCCTAGCATCTACGTGCAAAAAAATAAAAGATAGGAATTTAAAGTGTAGAAAAATAAATTTTATATTAATTAAAATTAAAATTCAATACAAAAAATTTAAAAAAATAATAAAATAAAATAAAAATAAAATTATAATAAGGATCTGAAGTTGCTTAGTCAAGTCTCATCAGAAAGATGGTTGATGATCTCTCCATCATTCATCATACTCCGTAGAGCGAACCGACTTCTCTCCTTCTTTTTCTTGGATCTTTAAAGCTATTTTATTTTTTTTATATTTTTTCTATATTTTTTACTCAATTTTTTTGCTCACAAAGCTTATTCTCGGACCCTCTATTTATAGATGAATTTTTAATAATTTTTTGGTAGGAAAAGGAGTCCTAAAACACTTAAAAATCATATTAATCCCTTTAAAAATATTCCTGACCGTCGGATGGAGCTTGAACAGCCAGATCTGCACAAAATCCAAAGTTTTAATCCTTATCAAAGTTAGATCGAATCACAGCCATCCGATCATGCCTAGGATTGGTTTTGGACCATCAGATCATATTGATAATCTCTTATTCTCAGTCGAGAGCATCCTCAGCCATCGGATCTCATGATGGATTTATTTTTGGCCATCCGATCATGCAAAAAATTCTCTTATAAACCGACAATGAATAGCAGCCATTAGATCGATCTTCAGATTAAATCTCAGTCATTGGATGGTGCAAAATAGCTTTTGCTGCCTATAGACTGTGCCTGTGGACTGCATAGCATTTTTGATGGACCGTGCCCTGGCTCTGTGGATCGAGCGGCCGGTCCATCGTACACCGAAGGCTATTTTTTTTATTTTTAAAATATTTTAACTCCATTTTCGCTCTGATTTTTATCTAAAAAATTAAAAAAAATATGCATTAAATTCTTCAAAAATTTTCTTCATTTTGGTATTTAAATTGCTCAATTAAATTAATATCTATTTTTTTTAAATTTTTGAATTTTTTTCTACAAAAAGATAAAAAAGTTAGTAAGCAATAGTCATAAAAAAATCAAAAAAATCAAACATTAAAATTGGTGCCTTCCCCGGCAACGGTGCCAAAAATTTGATAGGGTCAAGATGTTGTCGTTAGGACACCGTGATTATCAATCAAATTTTGACTTCAATAAAAATTAAAAACATATAGAAAGTAGTGAGCGGATTGAATCCACAGAGAAGATAGAATTTTAATTTGAAATCTTTAATTTTATAAAAAAATAAAATTTTAGAGAAAATAATTTAAGTCAGAAAATAAAAATTAAAAGTATGAAAAATAAATTGGGTACTAAGATTTACTAACTAAATCGTAGCATCTACTTGCAATAAAAATAAATAACAAAAATTTAAAAAATATAAAAATAAATTAGTACTAAGATCTACTAATTAGATCCTAGCATCTATGTGCAAAAAAATAAAAGATAAAAATTTAAAGTGCAGAAAAATAAATTTTGCATTAATTGAAATTGAAATTTAAGTATAAAAAATTTAAAAAAATAATAAAATAAAATAAAAATAAAATTATAACAAGATCTGAAGTTGATCAGTCAAACCTCATCAGAAAGATGGTTGAGGATCTCTCCATCTTCCATCGTACTTATAGGGCAAACCGACTTCTCTCCTTCTTTTTCTTAGATCCCTAAAGCTATTTTTTTTATATATTTTTTTCTATACTTTCTATTCAATTTTTCTACTCACAAAGCTTATTCTCAGACTTCTATTTGTAGATGAATTTTTCATAATTTTTTGGTAGGAAAAGGAGTCTTAAAATCTTTAAAAATCATATTAATCCCCTTAGGAATATTCCTGACCGTCGGATAGAGCTTGAATCACCCAAATCTACCCAAAATCTATATTTTTAATCCTTATCAAAATTATATCGAACCACAACCATCCGATCATGGCTGAGATTGATTTTGGACCATCAGATCATGCTGATAATCTCTTATTCTCAATCGAGAGCATCCTCAGCCGTTGAATCTCATGATGGATTCATTTTTGACCATTCGATCATGCAAAAAATTTTTATAAACTGACAATGAATAGCAGCCGTTGGATCGATCTTCAGATTAAATCTCAACTATTGGATGGTGCAAAATAGCTTTTGCTGCCCGTAGATCGTGCCTGTGGACCGCATAGCATTTTCGATGGACCGCATCCTGGCTCTTTGGACCGAGCGGTCGGTCCATTGTACACCGAAGGCTATTTTCTTTATTTTTTAGAGTATTTTAGCTCTATTTTTATTCTGATTTTTATCTAAAAAATTAAAAAAAATATGCATTAAATTCTTCAAAAATTTCTCTTCATTTTGGTGTTTAAATTTTTTAATTAAATTAACATCTATTTTTTTATAAATATATCTAATTTCATATTTTTTCAAAATCACTTGTTTTTTAAGAAAATTCAATAAATTCATGAAATTAGATTTTTTAAGAAGATGTTAGCACCATAAATTATCAAAAATATCTATAATAAATATAAAAATATACCACTTATCACACTCTCTAACTTGAACTTTGCTCGTGCTCGAGTAAAAAAAAATTTAGAATTAAGTACCATTTCACTTAAAGTTTTGAATTTCACCAAATAATTTTAAAAGACCATTGATATTCAGTAGAGTGTAAATAAGGTATATCATTGGGGTATTAATACTAGTCAATATGAGAGTTAAACTAAGAATACTAAACTTTTTCTGAACTTTTCTAAATTATCCCTACTTTTATCTCCAAATCATTCACCTTCATATAGACAAGTATATTGTTACTTCTGTCTTCATTTATTAATTATTTTTTTCTCTCTTTTTTTTTTTTTTTTAACTTGTACTGCTATTGAGTATCTTAACCCCTTAAGCTTTCTGTTTGACCCATGTAGCAAGTTTTCAGTCAATGACTCCCAAACCAGATAGCTTTAGGAATTAGATATAAAATACCCTCGAATCTACTTATTCGAATCAAACAGGCTCTGAGTTAAAACTAGCTTTACAACAAAGCTTCTTTGCCCTTCATACCTTTTGACGTGAAACTCAATGCTTGCTTAGGTAAAGAGGCCGGTTACTCAGCATGAAGTACTTGAAATTTTTTTTTTTGAATATATAAAGAAATGTATAGTTACTTTACACAAGCTATAAGAAGTAAACTCTTCTTTGATGCTAGTAGAAAAATTTAGAAATACTCAAAAAAAACTATTTAAGTTCTAAATTAAATCTTTATTGAGTTTTCTTAATACTTGAACCCTTAATATCTCACAAACTCTCTGATCTGTACATCAATTTTTTTTTAAAAATACTTAGTTTAACTTGATTCTTAAGTATAATCAGATACTTAAATACTAAATACTAACTTACTTGAGGACTTAAAAAATTTTTTTATTCTTCCCCCAACTTAATCAACATTGTCCTCAATGGAGTAGAAAAAATGAACGGTGCATGTAAAGAGAAAGAAAAGGAGAGATGTTATCTGATCCAGAAGTCTTTTCAAAATTGATTCTCCCCCTAACTTAGCCCAGATTATCTTTAAATTCCTATAAAAGATACTAAGTAAGACTTGATTGACCAAAAAAAATATAAAAGATAGCAAAAAATATAAAATTAAAAATTAAAAACTGAGTTGCCTCTCAGAAAGTGCTAAGTTTACCGTCTTCAGCCAGACCATGCTGATTCTCTCACCTATCCAATGTTGAATATTGGATTGATAAATTTCAATGATTTTAGATTGTCAATCTCAAGAAGATGGCCTTCGATAAATTTTAATATTTTATTATCAATCTTTAAAAAATATTTCACATCTCCATTTTTAATTTTAAAAAGATAATTTCCAGATCTTTATTTGTTGAGAATTTCTCCTATTTGTTCTTCTAAAATGCTCATGAATTGAGTTTTTAAGTTAGGAGTTAAGTTTGATGTAATGGATATTGGAAGGATGCCATTTGATTCTAAATATGTATTCTCAAGTGTGACTGAGGACGATTTCAATTCTAGAGGGGATGGTGATTCTAAAGAAGAAGAACCGACTTCTAGGGCTGAAAAAAATAGAACTTTTGGTAGATATATCTCGAGTAGCTCATCAGCTCTCTTCTCAGTATCAATTTCGAGCTCAGATTCTTCTATTGGGTTAGCCTCAGTACTCACCTCCTCTTCTAAATTCATACTTAGATTAGCATCAGTACTAGCCTCACTCACTTGGACTTGATATGGATCGTTAAAAATTCTATCACTTTTAAGCTCAAAAATTGCATTGTCACTTTCAAATTGGGGATTCTTAGGTGGGACATTAGATTGATGACTAGGTCCAAGTGGTTGGTAGATGGGCGGGTCATTTTCAAAATTTAATATTGGTTCGTTTGGTAATTGACCTAGTTCTCTCCTCATGGTAGATTTAGTTAATTGATCTATTTGTACTTCTAGCCTAGTAAGGGATTGCTGTTAGGTCATGATCATTTGTTGAAGTTGGTTCAATCTATCATCGGCTAGATTAGTCTATTGAGAAGGTGGGTATAATGGCTGATTGTAATAGAATGGTTGAGTAGGCTGACTAGGCTGACCACTATTATAGGCATAATTTTGGTATTGGAGCCCATTCCGAAAGTTCTGCACAAAAAAAATTTAGGTCTTAGGCTGAGTCTGTTGGGGTCTCCAAGAAAAATTAAGGTGGTTCCTTCAATCTTGGTTATGTGTTTAAAAATGAATTATTAATAGGACTAGAGTAACCTTGAGTAGCTTGAACTTGTTCTTGGATGAAAGGTGAAAACTGTGCAGCCGTAAGACATTCACTAACATGATGGGCGGGGCTAGCACAGATAGAATAAATCTCCTGATAATTAGGAGGTGGTGTATATTGTGTAGGAGATTGTTGACCTACTACTAGGAACTGATCAAATTTTTGGACAAGAAGATCGACTTTATCTAATCTTTGGACTATTAGGTTCAGATCGGCCTTAGGACTAGAGACTGTTTGCTTGATCTCAAAAATTCCGCCGCTTTTGGTGAGGGATTAATCTTTCGTAGGAGGATAATGAAGCATGATTGATTGAATTTTTACTCAAAGTTTCAAATAAAATATAGGCTTCATCCTCACTTTTACTCATGAATGCACCCCCACAAGATGCATCTACTATCTATCTGTATTGGTCACCTAAATCCTCATAAAAAGCTTGAACAATTTGCCACTTAGATAGACCATGGTGTTGGCATTTTCTAAGAAGTTTTTTAAGTCTCTCCCATGATTCATGAATTTGTTCTCCTGGAAGCTGAGCAAATCTAGTGATGGCTCACCTCATGATGTTAGTTCGACCTATGGGATAGAATTTCTTAAGAAACTCGTGCTGCATTTTAGTCTAAGTTTGGATTGGTCTCCCTATTGTGCCAAGCTAGTACTTGGCTTTGTCTTTAAGTGAGAAGGAGAATAAGGTCAATCTAAGTGCATCATCAGTAAAATTTTGAATTTTTATCATGGAATAAATTTCTAAGAACTCATCCAGATGCTTGTAAGGATCTTCATTAGTATTCTCATAGAAAGATAGGAGCATCTGGATTATGGTCGACTTGATCTCATAGTGGCTTACAGGGATATCAAGTAAGTGGATACAAGTCGATGGGTTATAGGTAGAAGGAATAAAATATTTTTCATCTGCCTAGGTGGTTCTCTAGGATCTCCAGCCATCTGATTTTTAGGTTTAATATGAATCAATCGTTCAATCTCAAGATTGGGTTCAACTAGGTCAGGATAGAGAGATCTTCTACCTTGCATATACCAGTGCAAACCCTAATGTATGATTCAAGTTTTATTTTTGTTTTATTTTTTTTTTAAGAGAAAAAGAAGAGAGAAGAAAGAAAGAGCCCTAGACCTAGATACATAAGGTGGAAAGAATTAGTTGTGGTTTAGTGTTAATTACAATCAAGTTAGCAAACAATTAAACCTAGACGTCTATGGGTTTCTTAGACCTAATAGTTTGATATAGAGTAGCTTAGCTTAAATACAAATTGGGTTTATTCTTACTTCCTTCAACTAGCCAGGTAAGAGGTGGGATCGTGGGGGTCCCCCCATTGCTTGTCTTAGACACCAATTGAATTGGCCAGGTAAGCTAACAAAACCAATTAAATAACCACAAATCCACTTAGTCTGAGCCTTTATAACCTCTAGCCTTAGACACCAGTTTCAGGAGTGAGTCCGGACTTACTTTGCACTTGACTTGACCACAATACTCAAAACTGAACTCGATTAATACTAGGGGCCAATGTTTACTTGATTTTAGTTAGGCTAGGGTTAATGTGGGATGCTGGTTGGTTGTTTTTGGGCCAAGAGAGGGTGATGAAATCTCCACCTTATCTTATTATGGGTGTTGCCCTTAAATTGATTTGAGATGAATATGCACAACCAATTTCAAACAAGGAGTTCTATGCAACTAAATTAGATGCATGAAACTAATAAAACTTGAAAGCTTACCTTGTCTCTAGTGATCACCAAAAATAAATCTATAATGATGAATGTTCCTAAAAATTAAGTTTCTACTCTTGTCATACAATTTTTATTAGATTTATGTGGATGAATTTTAGGTTAATAAAAAAAAAATAGTAAGTAATACTAAAAAAAATAGTTAAGGCTAGGGTTAGGATTGATCTCACCAACTTGGAAGCTTTCTATCTCCCCTTTTTTTTTTGAATTTTTGAATTTTTTTCTATAAAAAGATAAAAAAGTTAGTAAGCAATAGTCATAAAAAAACTAAAGAAATCAAATATTAAAATTGGTGCCTTTCTCGGCAATGGTGCCAAAAATTTGATAGGGTCAAGATGCTGTCGTTAAGACACCGTGATTATCAATCAAATTCTGACTTCAATAAAAATTAAAAATATATAGAAAGTAGTGAGTCAGGTTGAATCCACAGAGAAGATAGGATTTTAATTTGAAATCTTTGATTTTATAAAAAAATAAATAAAATTTTGAAGAAAGTAATTTAAGTCAGAAAATAAAAATTAAAAGTGTGAAAAATAAATCGAATACTAACATCTACTAACTAGATCCTAGCATCTACTTGCAATAAAAATAAATAATAAAAATATAAAAAATATAAAAATAAATTGATACTAAGATGTACTAATTAGATCCTAGCATCTACGTGCAAAAAAATAAAAGACAGGAATTTAAAGTACAAAAAAATAAATTTTACATTAATTGAAATTAAAATTTAAGTATAAAAAATTTAAAATAAATAATAAAATAAAATAAAAATAAAACTACAATAAGAATCTGAAGTTGATCAGTCAAGTCTCATCGAAAAGATGGTTGATGATCTCTCCATCTTCCATCATACTCCGTAGAGCAAACCGACTTCTCTCCTTCTTTTTTTTGGATCTCTAAATCTATTTTATTTTTTTCTATATTTTTTATACTTTCTACTCAATTTTTCTGCTCATAAAGCTTATTCTCGGACCCCTTATTTATAGATAAATTTTTCATAATTTTTTGGTGGGAAAAGGAGTCGTAAAACCCTTAGAAATTATATTAATCCCCTTAGGAATATTCCTGGCCGTTGGATGGAGCTTGAACCGCCCAGATCTGTCCAAAATCCATAGTTTTAATCCTTATCAAAGTTGGATCGAACCATAGCCATTCGATCATGTCTGGAATTAGTTCTGGACTATTGGATCATGCTGATAATCTCTTATTCTCAGTCGGGAGCATCCTCAGCCATCGGATCTCATGATGGATTCATTTTCGGCCATCCGATCACGCAAATAATCTTCTTATAAACTGACAACAAATAGCAGCTATTGGATCGATCTTCAAATTAAATCTCAATCGTTGGATGGCATAAAATAGCTTTCGCTGCCCGTAGACTGTGCTTGTGGAGTGCGTAGCATTTTCGATGGACGGCGCCCTGCTCTGTGGACCGAGCGGTCGGTCCATCGTACATCGAAGGCTATTTTCTTTATTTTTAAGGATATTTTAGCTCTATTTTTGCTCCAATTTTTATCTGAAAAATTAGAAAAAATATGCATTAAATTTCTCAAAAATTTCTCTTCATTTTAGTGTTTAAATTGCTCAATTAAATTAACATCTATTTTTTTATAAATATATCTAATTTTATATTTTTTTTAAAATCACTTACTTTTTAAGAAAATTCAATAAATTCATGAAATTAGGGTTTTTAAGAAGATGTTAGAATCATAAATTACCAAAAATACCTACAATAAATGTAAAAATATACCACTTATCAGAAGAATATTTTGATAATTTTTTATCAAAATTCTAAATCTTTTGAGTAGTCATGACATGTTGCTAGATGTCAATCTTGACTTGTAGATTCATCAAAATTAAAAGAGTTTAATTCTGTAGTCAATTTGGAAGAGTCCAAGTTGATTGAGACTCTTCGGATGACCTAATATCGTCGGATTAGGATTACATCAAAAGTCTTGATCTACTGCTGGCTAGATTTGGAACCCAATGGATCACACACTTTAGAATTTGATCTTGATCTAATTTAAATAGAGTTTAATATAAATTCTATCGGTTAATTTGATATGCTAGCACATTGTATGAACCCAAGTTCCTAAATTGATTTAGATCAAATTGTTTGAGCTAACCTAGACCGGTTGTGTGATAGCCCAAAAATCCAACCCAAACAAAGCCCAGCCCAGCAGACCAAGCCCGAAACGAAAAAAAAAAAAAGAGAAAACAGGGGATCAAACCGGGAAGAAGACTTCCGGTAGGAGTCTTCTTCTCCGGCGAAACCCAGGCAAAATCGGACTCCTAGGACCCCTCGGAGTCCTAGGATCCCCTATAAGAAGACCCCCTCTCCCTTGAGACTGGACATCGGCCTCTTCCCTCTCTCCTTCCCTCCGATTTTTCCGAAGTTGAGCCGCGGACACCGTTTTGCTTCTCGTCATGATTGCCCGCCGACGAGGTCACCGGAGGTCGAGGTGAGTCTCCTTCTTCTTCCCCTCTTTCTTCTCCTTCCTCCCATGCTCCTATGCGCGGCTGCCGGCGACGAGAGTCACCGATTTTCCGTCAGGAAAGAGACCCTGTTTTTGGGCCTTTTTCCTTGGATTTTCCGACACCGGCGATCGGAATCGATCGCTGGCCACGCTCCTCTGTGACCGGGGGAGTGGCCCCCGTCGGCCGTCGGCCTCCGCCGTGGCGACCACGCCCGAACGGCCGATCAAGGCTGGAGGACCAAGGGTCCCCTGTTCCGGCACGGGAAGAACCAAGAAAAAGAAGAAAAGAAGAAAAAGAAGAAAAGAAAAAGAAGAAAAAAAAAGAAAAGAGAAAGAAGGAAAAAGAGAAAAAGAAAAGGAAAGAAAAAAAAAAAAGAAAAGAAGAAAAAGAAAAGAAGAAAAAGAAAAGAAAAGAAAAGAAAAGAAAATAATAATAATAATAATAATATATATATATATGTATTTATATATATATATATGTATGAACAAATAAATAAATAAATAAATAAATAAAAAAATTGAAATTGATGAGAGAGAGAGTTTCTCTCTCTTCTCTCTCTTCTTTCAATCTGAACCCTGACTTTCTCTCTCTGGAATTGGACTTTCTCTCTCTACTTTCTATCTCTAGAATTTTCTCTCTCTAGATTGTTTCTCTCTCTACTTTCTATCTCTAGATTAGCGAAGTGGAAGGCTTCATCTGATGATTCTGATCGAGTTTAGAGACGAGTCTGATTTTAAGTGAGATTTTGATTTGGGATCTGTTTAGATTGAATTTTGAATTAAATTAATGTAAAAATATAATTTTGGATAATAGGCACGGAAGAATCTCCTAGAAGTTAGTTGATCTGTTCATTCAGTACTCCGTGAAAGGTAAGTAATGAATCATCTTCTCGAGATATTCCATATTTATTCTGAAAATAAATAATTATTCTCTGAAATTATGCATGATTTATGAAATTATGTTTTTAAAGAAAAGTGCTTTTGAAATATTATGGTATATCGATTTATGCACATGTTTAGTGAAAGATTATGATATATTATGGTACAAAGTGTTTTGATACAGATCGGATTTATGCTCTCAGCCTAACTATGTTTCTGTGGACCCTGCCAGTGGGGGTTGTGCGTTGGTATTTGTGGACCCTACCAATGGGGGTTGTGCGCTGGTGTTTGTGGACCCTGCCAGTGGGGGTTGTGCGCTGGTATTTGTGGACCCTACCAGTGGGGATTGTGCGCTGGTATCATGTGGACCCCGCCAATGGGGGTTAAACGTTGGTCATAGTCAAGGCTGTTGAGTTACGAGTGTTTTGAATCGAATCAGATTTATGATTATATTATATGTGAATATTTGAAAATATTTTATTTGTATTAAATCAGCATGAAATATACTCTTATATTTATTTGCAGCATTATTCTTGAAAATTATATAATATCTGAATTATCTAGTTGAGATATTTGTTACTTACTGGGCTGTCTAGCTCATTACCTTTCTTTCTATTTTTCAGATTCAGATAATTAATATCGAGCGTGGGACAAAATATTGGGACAGAGCTTTTAGAAGCGAGATTAGCATTGTCAACTTCATTGAACTTAGATCTATTGTCTTTATTGTTTTAGTAAAATTTTATTGGATGTAAGACATTTGATTTAATCTCTTGAATTACAATTGAATAATAATTATTTGAATTTATTCCGCTGTGATGCATTGATATCGTGATGAGATGCCTTGCATGCTTATGGAGAGAGTTCTTCATGAGTATGCGGCGGTTGCCGCGACTCTCGATTCACAATCTCGAATCGGGGGCATGACAATTAATATGGTATCAGAGCATAAGTGGATAAATTATGACACCTAGAATTTGATATAGTATGAGTGTAGGTGGGTAAACATTAGGAATATTGGGACGTTAAAGTATGAGCATCATAATAAACCCATCCTAACAAATAGATAAATGAATCTAATAAGGTTTTACTACTACAAGGTTACCATGCCTCCCCGTAGAATGACAAGAACTACTCAAGGAATTGCAAGAGAGACATCACAACCACGGGATGGTAGCACTCCCCATCTGACTAGTGGCACCCCTCAGGAGGAGGGAGTCGTAGATCCTAATGGGAGTGCTTCGAGAGCACGTCAAGAACCAGATATGGCTCAGTTAATGCAGACCCTAATCAGGATGGTACAAGCGCAACAACAAATACAACAGCAAATGTTTGAACAACAGCAGATACAACGAGATACACAACAACATCAGCATCCACCACCACAACATGGAGAGCAACCAGTACAATGGAACAATATTTCAGAATTTAAAAAGCTTGCTCCTCCAGCTTTCAAGGGGACTACTGAACCTTTGGAGGCTGACAACTGGATAATAGAGATGGAGAAGGCTTTCGCTGTCCAAGAGTGTCTTGATGAAGAAAAGATTCGATATGCAGCTTATTTACTACAAGGAGAAGCATACAACTGGTGTCAGCGACTACAGCGCAAGCATGAACAAGATGGTGAAATACTTACCTGGAAAAGATTTCGAATTGCATTCTATGATCAGTATTTTCCTCGAAGTATAAGGATCTAGAAAGAGTAAGAGTTTATTTATTTGAAGCAAAAGGGTATGAGTGTGACTGAATATGAAGCAAAATTTACAGAGTTAGCAAAATTTGCTCCGAGATTAGTGGATGGTGAGCAAGAACGTGTTCACAAGTTTGAGATGGGACTGAGAACTGAGATTCGAAAACAAGTGGTTCCATATGAATTGACAACTTATGCAGATGTGGTAAACAAAGCACTGATAATTGAAAGGGAAGTCAATGAAGAACGCATGGAAAGGGAAAGAAGGCAAAGAAAGAGAGCAAGATCAAATGATACACAAGGGCAGAATAATAAAAACATCAAAAGATCAGCTAAGGGAGCAGTAGACAATAAGACTCAACAGATTGATGGTGAGCCGTGCTCCAGATGTGGCAAAAATCATGCAGACAAGGATTGCTATTGGAATACCGGTGCTTGTTTCAAATGTGGTCAGAAAGATTATAAAATTGCTAGCTGCCCGCTAAATACTGAAAATCAAGCTGGCAAAAGAACTCATGAAGGACAACATAAGGGTGGCGGACAGATTTCTAAAATCCAGAGAAGAGTTTATGCGCTTACTCAACAGAATCCACAGGCTTCCAATACAATGCTGACAGGTATGAAAAATTTTGAGGACGAAATTTCTTTTTAGGGGTGAAGAATGTGATAGCCCAAAAATCCAACCCAAACAAAGCCCAGCCCAGCAGACCAAGCCCGAAATGAAAAAAAAAAAAAGAAGAGAAAACAGGGGATCAAACCGGGAAGAAGACTTCCGGTAGGAGTCTTCTTCTCCGACGAAACCCAGGCAAAATCGGACTCCTAGGACCCCTCGAAGTCCTAGGATCCCCTATAAGAAGACCCCCTCTCCCTTGAGACCGGACATCGGCCTCTTCCCTCTCTCCTTCCCTCCGATTTTCCTGAAGTTGAGCCGCGGACACCGTTTTGCTTCTCGTCGTGATTGCCCGCCGACGAGGTCACCGGAGGCCGAGGTGAGTCTCCTTCTTCTTCCCCTCTTTCTTCTCCTTCCTCCCATGCTCCTGTGCGCGGCTGCCGGCGACGAGAGTCATCGATTTTTCGTCAGGAAAGAGACCCTGTTTTTGGGCCTTTTTCCTTGGATTTTCCGACACCGGCGATCGGAATCGATCGCCGGCCACGCTCCTCTGTGACCGGGGGAGTGGCCCCCGTCGGCCGTCGGCCTCCGCCGTGGCGACCGCGCTCGAACGGCCGATCAAGGCTGGAGGACCAAGGGTCCCCTGTTCCGGCACGGGAAGAACCAAGAAAAAGAAGAAAAGAAGAAAAAGAAGAAAAGAAAAAGAAGAAAAAAAAAAAGAAAAGAGAAAGAAGGAAAAAGAGAAAAAGAAAAGGAAAGAAAAAAAAAAGAAAAAGAAGAAAAAGAAAAGAAGAAAAAGAAAAGAAAAGAAAAGAAAAGAAAATAATAATAATAATAATAATATATATATATATGTATTTATATATATATATATGTATGAATAAATAAATAAATAAATAAAAAAATTGAAATTGATGAGAGAGAGAGTTTCTCTCTCTTCTCTCTCTTCTTTCAGTCTGAACCCTGACTTTCTCTCTCTGGAATTGGACTTTCTCTCTCTACTTTCTCTCTCTAGAATTTTCTCTCTCTAGATTGTTTCTCTCTCTTGATGAATTTTTCTCTCTCTAAAGTTATTCTTCTAGGATTAGCGAAGTGGAAGGCTTCATCTGATGATTCTGATCGAGTTTAGAGACGAGTCTGATTTTAAGTGAGATTTTGATTTGGGATCTGTTTAGATTGAATTTTGAATTAAATTAATGTAAAAATATAATTTTGGATAATAGGCATGGAAGAATCTCTTAGAAGTTAGTTGATCTATTCATTCAGTACTCCGTGAAAGGTAAGTAATGAATCATCTTCTCGAGATATTCCATATTTATTCTGAAAATAAATAATTATTCTCTGAAATTATGCATGATTTATGAAATTATGTTTTTAAAGAAAAGTGCTTTTGAAATGTTATGGTATATCGATTTATGCACATGTTTAGTGAAAGATTATGATATATTATGGTACAAAGTGTTTTGATACAGATCGGATTTATGCTCTCAGCCTAACTATGTTTCTGTGGACCCTGCCAGTGGGGGTTGTGCGCTTGTATTTGTGGACCTTACCAGTGGGGGTTGTGCGCTGGTGTTTGTGGACCCTGCCAGTGGGGGTTGTGCGCTGGTATTTGTGGACCCTACCAGTGGGGGTTGTGCGCTGGTATCATGTGGACCCCGCCAATGGGGGTTAAATGTTGGTCATAGTCAAGGCTGTTGAGTTACGAGTGTTTTGAATCGAATCAGATTTATGATTATATTATATGTGAATATTTGAAAATATTTTATTTGTATTAAATCAGCATGAAATATACTCTTATATTTATTTGCAGCATTATTCTTGAAAATTATATAATATCTGAATTATCTAGTTGAGATATTTGTTACTTACTGGGCTGTCTAGCTCATTACCTTTCTTTCTATTTTTCAGATTCAGATAATTAATATCGAGCGTGGGATAAAATATTGGGACAGAGCTTTTAGAAGCGAGATTAGCATTGTCAACTTCATTGAACTTAGATCTATTGTCTTTATTGTTTTAGTAAAATTTTATTGGATGTAAGATATTTGATTTAATCTCTTGAATTACAGTTGAATAATAATTATTTGAATTTATTCCGCTGTGATGCATTGATATCGTGATGAGATGCCTTGCATGCTTATGGAGAGTGTTCTTCATGAGTATGCGGCGGTTGCCGCGACCCTCGATTCACAATCTCGGGTCGGAGGCATGACAGGTTGCTTTTGACCTAATAGAATTGGGTCAATTTAAATTGGAACCTTATCCAACTTGAATAGTTTTAAGTAGAGAAAGATTCCTCTACACCCAGTAGAACCCACAGCAAAAAATAAGTGCCGCCCCTTTATTTTTAGCATGTGAAAGGAAGAGTCCTTCTTAATGAAGGCTTTTAATTTTTACGCATTGCCATAATTTTCCAACCAGATGTCCTATGTTTTGTCGATAAAAATTATTAAATTTTTTATGGCATGTAGAGAAGGAAGAGTCCTTTTGCTACAATTATCTAGAATGTCAAAAATTTACTTGGTGAATTTATTCCATGCATGAAAAGTTGAAGTGCCAAAGGTTGGTGCCCCTTCATCTCATGTGACATCTTTTGGTCCCCTATTTATAAGAGATGCCTCAAATGGTTTCCTACTAAGATTTTTGAATGAAATTAGAGAGAAAGGATGTGGTAAATATAAAAAAAAATTTGGAAAAGTTTTGAAGAAAAAAAGATGGAAATTTGAGTAGCAAAACTTGTAAGAAAGGTGGTGAGATTTTTAGCAAGTATTGCTAGAGTGCCATAGGGTTTGATTTTTCCATGTGTTGGAGCCAAAAATCAAATCCTAAGTTGTATGACATTTGAATAGCATCTTCTTGGTGTCATTTTAGTGGTAAGATAAAAAACAACTGAGCTTTGACACGATCGTGATACAAGTTCGAAGTCGATAGTATTCTTGAGAAGACAAGGCTACGGTAGTGCATCGGTTGGGAAGGACCTTAGCCAACATCCGTGTGGATCACCATTGGATGACTTCTACCTTGGGGTCTTATGGAGAACACCAATATGGTACTTTTTCATTATGGTGAAAGTATTAAAAAATATATCCCAAAAGTCAATCGTCAAGCTATTGACGGTTGAGCAACCAAGTATTGTAATTGATTTGTTAATAAATAAAATATATTTTTGATATTTTCATCATAAGTTTTCATCTTCTAATGAACTCCATTGTGAAGTTAATTTCAGTGCAGGGGTAAAACGATAATTTTAAATTTTTTTCAAAATTATAATTTTACAGTAAAAATTATTAATTAATCTAATTAATTAATATATATTAACCCTACACAAAGATCTAAATATGATATATATAGCTTGCATTTAAATTTAAAATTTAAACTTCTACAGTAAATATTTTATTGTTATGTGTTCAGAATACATTACCTTCGTGCAGGTAGTCGATCGCTGCAGTCTGATCACCGTCAAAAAGTCTGATCATTGCAATGTAGCTACACAGTATGTTTGGCCTCTGTGGATCGTCCACACGAATCTCCCGGTCTGTTCGGCTCCTCACGAATACTAGTTCATTGCAGAACCCTTTCTACGGTTGATGTTGATTGAACTCCTTCGATCGGTGTCTGTCGATTCTTCAGATACTTTGGATCATCAACAGAGATAGTAGAGAGGTTGATGAAGCTCTCCCTGAAGTTTGGTGGGCTCACGACACTCGTAGCTCACCTTCTCTCTTTTCGAACCCTAGGGTACACACAAAAAACCCTGCGCCCAAAATCTTTCTTTTCATTTCTCTCGAAATTTTTGAACTCTCAATCTAACACACAAGGCCTTCTCACACAACCTCTATCTCTAAGAAAGTCGTGTGCATGCCCTACCTTCTCTTCCCTTTTTAAAACAGTGCAAGATCGCATCTTTACCGCGTCTTCACCATGTGAGAGGATAAAGCTAGGTGGTTGCTCACTTGAATTCAAATTGAATTTGAATTCAAATGCCAACCAACCAACCTTTATCCACTCTTGGCATGAGAAGAAGGGGGCGTGGGTTCTTTGTGTGTGGAGAGTTTACACGAGAAACTTTTTCTCGTGTAGAGAAAGTGGCGCACAAGTGGATAAGGTGGTGCATGGGATTAGTTGCTCATTCAAATTCAAACATCATTTGAATTTGAATGGCCAACTAATCAATCTTTATCCACTCAAATGGCGCATAAGCGAGGGGCGTGGGAAGGCTTCTATGTGAGAGAAAATTCACGAGAACTTGTTTCTCATGAATTCAAATAGGCGTAGGTGGGTGAGGTGGCGCAGGGAGATAAGTCAAAGTGGTTTGAAATTTTAAACCAATCTAATTGAACCAACCTTATCAAAATAGGTTAGGCATAATTAGACTAAGTTTAACCCAACACAATTAGGCTTAATTAGGCTCAATAAAATCTTAATC
Source organism: Elaeis guineensis (assembly GCF_000442705.2). NCBI lineage: Eukaryota > Viridiplantae > Streptophyta > Magnoliopsida > Arecales > Arecaceae > Elaeis > Elaeis guineensis. The sequence continues at coordinate 37,810,370 of NC_026001.2, read as the reverse complement.
AAATCAGGAATTGACTAAGTCCAATCCTTGATCAGATCAGGGACCAAACCACCTTGGTGATTAGGTCAACTCTTAACCTAATCGGGTCAAACCCAACTGAATCCAATTTAATTGGACTTGATCCAAAAATAATTACTCAATCAAATTAAGTTAATTAATGATCAAATCACTAATTAAATCTCTCATAAATACTGAGTCCAAATCTGATGGGCAATCGGGCATCAAAGTCCATTGATATGAAACTTTGATCGAAGAGTGCCAAACCAGTGGGACTCTTGACCCCGGTACCCAAAATGTGTGAAACTCATGATCAGAGAATCTTGATTCTCAATCACAGAGTCTCTGATCATTAAGACTCTTGGTCGAAGAGTCTTAGTCCAGTGGGACTCTTCACCAGCCATCATATCAGATAGGAACCTCTAATGTGTGTGACCCCGCAGGTTCAAACCTAAGCCGGTAGCACAGGAACCCATTCCTATACTAATCGAAGTGACCATTTAGCAATGGTACCCAACATCTAGATAGGTCGAATAGTCACAATCATAATATTCAGAACCTAGACGAATATGGTTACTGTATAATTCATCCCTTTTGACCCCTGTGTATAGGATGACTCAGGGTTAAACTGTCAACCCTGATCAGATCATCCGAATCGTGCTCAACTCAAACAGTCCTGTGACTCCTCACTAAGACTACCCTGTCCAAGGTTTTGCTAAATTAAAACATGAGTATACACAGCTCTTGAACTGGAGTGGTCAATCCCATCTTGACACACGCACCGACAAGTCAAGTACTTGACTACACCCAGCAGCCTTCCATCACTAAATTAGAAATTCAAGTAGTCCAGTGCCTAAGTACAGTGAGTTGCTTGCAAGTCACTGTGGCAGTCTTAGGTCAGAGGAACAGTTATACACATATCCCATCGGAGCAAATCTTGACAGTAGAAAAAGCTTTGGAGTCGGTCACGTTCAGTGCAGATGTACCCTTATATCTCACCTGTATACCATACCAGTGTCTCCACACTCCTTGGTTAAGAGAACAACCAACCCATATGACACACAATGACCTATGCTTAATAAACATTGTTGTCCTTGATAACAACGTATCATTTGATCGCGAACAGGTTTAAGGACTAAATGACAAATCCTCCTTTGTCAAGTCTAAATAGTCCTAAGGACTTCACCACAACACAGGAGTTCATTAAAAGATGAAACAATTTATGATAAAAAATACCAAAATAACTTTTGTTAATTTATAATTCATATACTAATACAAGAAAGAGCACAACTGTCAACAGGCTGACGATTGGCTTTGGGATACTATTCCCAACAATCTCTCACTTGGTCTAAAGCCAATCGATGCAGTATCTAATGCCCATCTTCGACTTGAAGTCATCGAACTCCTTCACCGCAATGGCTTTAGTGAATGGGTCGGCCAGGTTCTCCTTTCCATCGATCTTCTGAAGGTCGACGTCACCTCTATCCATGATTTTTTGGATAAGATGGTAGCGGTGCAGAATATGTTTCGTCTGCTGGTGTGCCTTCGGTTCCTTCGCTTGAGCAATGGCTCCAGAGCTGTCACAATAGAGCAGAACTGGACCAACAAGGGAGGGTGCTACTCCGAGCTCAGTGATGAATTTCTTCAGCCACACCGTTTCTTTGGCAGCATCTGATGTAGTGATATACTCTGCCTTGCAAACTGAATCAGCCGCAGTGTGCTGCTTGGAACTCTTCTAGCAGACAGCCCCACCATTAAGGATAAAAATAAATCCTGACACACTCTTGCTGTTATCATGATCAGACTGGAAACTGGAGTCTATAAACCCCATAAGTCTCAAGTCCGATTCACCATAAATAAGCCACTGGTCCTTAGTATTTCTTAAATACTTCAGGATGGTTTTAACAACCTTCCAGTGATTCTCCCTGGATCAGATTGGTATCTACTCACTACCCCTAGTGAGTATGCCACATCTGGTCGTATACATGTCATGGCGTACATGATAGATCCCACTATCGAAGCATATGGAATTCTACCCATACGCTCTCTCTCTTGAGGCATTGTCGGATAATTCCTCTTCGAGAGAGAAATTCCATTGCCTATCGATAGATAGCCTTTCTTGAAATTCTCCATGCTGAACCTCTTCAGCATAGTATCAATGTACATGGACTGGGATAAGCCAAGCAACCTTTTAGATCTATCCCTATAGATCTTCATCCCTAAGATGTAGGAAGCTTCTCCCAGATCCTTCATGAAGAACTGTGACGACAGCCAAATCTTTATTCTTTGTAACGTAGGGACATCATTCCCGATTAAGAGAATATCATCCACATACAATATAAAAAATACCACTACCAGACCATTAGCCCACTTATAAATGCAGGGCTCTTCTCCATTCTTAACGAAGCCATATGTTTTGATTGTCCTATCAAAATATATGTTCCAACTCCGAGATGCCTGCTTAAGTCCATAAATGGACCTCTGTAGCTTAGCACACCTTAGACTCATCTGTGGATGTGAACCCTTCAAGTTGTATTATATACACCTCTTCGTCTAGCTCTCCATTTAGGAAAGCTATCTTCACATCCATCTATCAGATTTCATAGTCCAGATGAGTAGCTATCGCAAGCATAATCTGAATGGATTTGAGCATTGCCACAGGAGAAAATATCTCGTCATAATCTATACCATAATGTTGACGATATCCCTTGGCAACCAGACGGGCTTTATAGGTCTCCACCTTTCCATCTACGCCTCTCTTCCTCTTGAAGACCCACTTACACCCTATGGGTTTTACTCCTTCGGATGGGTCAACCAATGTCCACACATCGTTGACATTTATGGACTCCATTTCGGATTTCATGGCCTCTAGCTATTTCTCAGAGTCAGGTCTCTGCATTGCATTCATGTAGGTGATCGATCCTCATCATTTTCATCAAGTTTGATAGGATTGCCATCCCGAACCAAGAAACCATAGTATCTGTCCGGTTGATGTGGTACTCTACTAGATCGCCTTATGGGTGTAGGAACAATGGGCTCCGGATCTGATCTAGCCAAATCTGGTTCAGGTTCAGCAACTTGTGTTAATTTTTCCACCTGTCGAACTTCCTCAAGTTCGACCTTAGAGGCAACAGTCCCTGCAACAAGGAACTCTTTTTCCAAAAAGATTGTCTTAAGGCTGACAAACACCTTTTACTCATCAGCTAGGTAGAAATAATATCCTTTTGTCTCTTTTGGGTACCCTATGAAATAACACTTGTCAGACCTAGGTCCAAGCTTGTCCGTAATTAAATGTTTAACATAAGCCAGACACCTCCAAACCCTAAGGTGCGAGAGTACTGGCTTACGTCCTATCCATATCTCATATGACGTTTTGGTTACAGACTTACTCGAAACCCTATTTAGAAGATAATAAGCCAATTCGAGTGCATATCCCCAGAGGGAGATCGGCAGACCAGCAAACCCCATCATGGATCGAACCATATCCAACAAGGTCTGATTTTCCTTTCAGACACACCATTATGCTGTGGTGTTCCAAGAGGAGTTCACTGAGGAAGAATCTCATTCTCTCCAAGATATGTCAGAAACTCATTGGAAAGGTATTCACCTCCTCAATCAGATCGAAGAGTTTTAATACACTTCCCAGTTTATTTTTCTACCTCATTTCGAAATAGTTTGAACATTTCAAACAACTCCGACTTATGTTTCATTAGGTAGACATACCCATACCTCGATAGGTCATCCGTGAAGGTTATGAAGTAGAAATATCCACCTCTTGCACTTGAGCTCATGGGTCCACATACATCAGAATGTACCAGATCCAAGAGTTCACTGGCTCGCTCACCTTTTTTAGTAAAAGGTGATTTGGTCATCTTCCCAAGAAGACAGGACTCACAGGTTGGAAGTGATTCACAATCACTAACTTCAAGAATTCCTTCTTGAGCCAACCTGTTTATCCTGTTCTTATTGATATGACCTAGTCTACAGTGCCAAAGGTAGACTTCTGACATATGATCCATTCTAGGGCATTTATCGGAGGTTTGAACCATATTTACAGGCTATGATAGTAAGTAAATTTTATTATTTAGTTGTCCAACAAACATTGTAACACTATTCAAAATGATATTGCAAATATTTTTTTTATTAAAAATTCATAACTGTACATGGCCAAAAGGCCTACAGAAATAATATTTAATAAAAAACTTGAACAATAGTGACATTCACTCAGAATTATATTACAAGAGTTGATTACAAGGTTCATGATTCCTAAAGCTAGAACTGGAACTTTGCTTCCATCTCCAACGTTCAGGAACCTCTCGCCTTCACCAAATCTCCTACTGACCTGCAGACCCTGCATCAAATTACAGATGTGATAAGGACTTCCGGTATTCAATACCCAGGTAGTAGTATCACAAATGAAAAAGTTGCAAGGTGTTATCATATAATTACCTTGCTTCTTCTTCGGCTTGTTCGGGTCCAGGGAGGCAATGTATAGAGGACAGTTCCTCTTCCAGTGCCCTTGCTTCTTGCAAAAGAAGCACTCCGCTTGGCTCTGGTTGGGCTTGCGCTTCTTGGTCTGACCCTGTGCAGACGTCCCTGCATGCGGCTGCACCTTCTTATTCTTCTTCTTCTTATTCTTCTTCCCTTTCTTAAAGGGTCGACGACTAGAAGAAGACCCTCCCACAATATTCACCAACTCTTTATGGAGCTAGTGGTCCTTCTCAAAATTCTGCAGCAACCCCAACAAGCCATGGTAGTTCACTGCAGGCTTTGTCATCCAAAAATGAGTAAGGAAGGGGAGGAAGGACTTGGGCAAAGAATAAAGGATCGCATCCTTACCGAGCTACTCGTGCAAGGGAAAGCCCAGTTTACTTAGGCGCTCAATCATTTCGATCATGTACAGTACATGATCGGTGATTGAGGCCCCATCCCTCATCCGAGCATTGAAAATGGCACAATTAGTTTTGTGCCTTTCAACATCATCAGGCGTGCCAAAGGAGTCGTTCAACATTTGAAGCATCTCCTGTGGTTGGGCATTCTGAACCTATGGCTAAACTCATCATCATTGCCGCCAGCATTATGCACCAAACGGTGGTGTGGTCGTTGAGCCACTTCTGATAAGTATCTCGAACCATCCCTCTAGCATTCGGACTGGCTCCTCAGGTGCCGGATCCATTACTACATAAAGGATCTGCTCATGCTCAAGGATGATTTTCAATTTTCGATACCAGCTATCGAAATTAGGTCCCATGAGCTTGTCATTATCTAATAATGACCAAAGCGATAGGGTAGTGGCCATAGCTGCATAAAAAAAATCAGACCTTTATTAGTACATAAATTATTAATACTAAAGACTTGGACTTTAGTCTAAAGTTTCTCTCAGTATTTTTACAACTGGTAGCCTCAACCTCCAGTTCGAGGAATTACTTTAATTCCTAAGTGGGTACTAGAATTCACACAGATTACACACAAGCCCAACTTTGGTTCGTCAACCCATGTGCATCTATGGGTAGGTTCATAACCAGTTATTTCTCTAAACAACTTCTAGTAATTAATTTTGCTCCAAAACCTAATCACTAGGCTTTGGCCTCCATTGAAAAGATCGGGTTAGGTCCAACCATTAACATGACTTGATTTGATGAATCTGACCAATAAATGATCAGGCCCGACTTTAGCTGGCCAACCTGACCACCATCAGAAAGACTCAACCAAACTATCATATTATGAATGATAATTCATTAGTCAATAAGCACCAGGCCTTTGGGCCTTCAGTAATTATTAAACTAATAGACTCATTATCACTCACTTAATGGGAGGCTATGACTTAGTTATCACTATAACTTAATTATTTTTAGGGACCTAATAATTTTTGAGGATTTTATTAAAGGATAGAAGAGAATTAATTAACCAACCAATTTCAATTCTCCCACTGACTTCACCAAGTCAGATTAAAAAGGATTTAATTAAAGCTGGCATTAGGAGCACCTAAATCAGTCACACTGATTTACCTAATGACATGGGTGAGCCCTAATCACCAAGTGATCTAATCAAAACCTAACTCACCAGGTTGGCCAGGTAAGTGAGATCAGTGGAAGGGATATACCATTAACTCATCAGAGATCGAATCAATACGAATAGCTCCCAATTAAAAACCACTGGTCAGACTGTCAAACTTACCTTAGACACCAACCGGTTCATTAGTTTTAATTTGATCAACTTAGTAAATAGGGTTCCACGCGTAGCCATGAATTAAGTCCATCTTGGTCTAGTTAAAGACATGGACCCATTCAACTACAACTATTGGAGTTGAGTCTAAAGTATCCTTGACCTAATTTAATTCAACTTTTGATTAGATTTGACCAATTACTCTAATTTAGTCCATTTCTTTAAGCTAACCTTAGGTCTAACCCAATTATGGACCTAATCCATCTAACCCATTGACCCACAAGTTTATGCAATTGTCTTAGATTTTAATTCACAATTCTAGACCAAGTAGACGATACTTAATTCTTTTAATTAAGTATTTGGGCTGATGGATCAGGGTTTGGTATTTCAAAAATAATTTTCAAATTTGAAAGGTTTTATTTTCTGTTCACCAAATGTGTAGACTCATTTCACAAACGATCAGCACATTTCATAAACAGCAATCCTATTGCTAATTACATAACAGAAAATAACTCAATCAAAATAAATCATGAATATTTTTTAGATCTAATCTAACACATTCATGATAAATTTTATAATTGAACCTTTACAATTAAGTCCTTTCGCTGCTTCATCTGCATGGATATAATCGCTCGGTACCCCTACCGCCATAGGAGAACCCCATCGAATGGGAGGAGAGATCTTTAAACCCTACTTTTCTCCTATGACCGGATGACATGGCACCAACCCAATTAGACTACTTGCTACTTGGATCAAGTATATCTAAATATACCAATGTCAAAATTTAAATTTCAAATTTTAAATTTTAAATTTTAAATTTTGAATTTCAAATTTCAAACAAATTTCAAATTTTAAATTTTTGAATTTCAAATTTTGAATTTTAAATTTTAAATTTTAAATTTAAAATTTTAAATAAATTTTAAATTTAAATTTTTAAATTTTAAATTTTGAATTTAAATTTCAAAATTTAAAATTCAAATTTTGAATTTCAAAATCTAAATTCAAATTTTAAATTTAAACTTTTAGATTACTACTTAATCTATGCATGCAAATGTATATCATATTTTGGAACCTGCTCTGATACCATTTGAAGTTAATTTCAGTGTAGGGGTAAAATTATAATTTTAAAACTTTTTAAAATTATAATTTTATAAAAAATTATTAATTAATCTAATTAATTAATATGTATTAATCTTATACAAAGATCTAAATATGATATGTATAGCTTGTATTTAAATTTAAAATTTAAACTTTTACAGTAAATATTTTACTGTTATGTGTTAGAACACATTACCTTCGTGTAGGTAGTCGATCGCTGCAGTCTGATCACCGTCGAAGAAGTTTGATCATTGTAATATAGCCATACAGTATGTCTGACCTCTGTGGATCATCCACATGAAGCTCCTGGTCTGATCGGCTCCTACGAATGCTAGTTCGTTGCAGAACCCTTTCGATGGCTGATGCTGATCGAACTCCTTCGATCGATGTCTGTCGATTTTTTGGATACTCTGGATCATCAACAAAGATAGTAGAGAGGTTGATGAAGCTCTCCATAAAGTTTGGTGGGCTCACGACACTTGTAGCTCACCTTCTCACTTTTCGAACCCTAGGCATAACCCTAGGGTACACACAGAAAACCCTGCGTCCAAACTCTTTCTTTTCTTTTCTCTCGAAATTTTTGAACTCTCAACCTCATGCACAAGGCCTTCTCACGCAACCTCTCTCATTAAGAAAGTCATGTGCATGCCCCACCTTCTCTTTCCTTTTTAAAATAGTGCAAGATCTCATCTTTACTCATCTTCATCACGTGAGAGGATAAAGCTAGGTGGTTACTCACTTGAATTCAAATCGAATTTGAATTCAAATGCCAACCAACCAACCTTTATCCACTCTTGGCATGAGAAGAAGGGGGTGTGGGTTCTTTGTGCATGGAGAGTTTACATGAGAAACTTTTTCTCATGTAGAGCAAGTGGCACACAAGTGGATAAGGTGGCGCATGGGATTAGTTGCTCATTCAAATTCAAACATCATTTGAATTTGAATGGCCAACTAATCAATCTTTATCCACTCAAATGGAGCACAAGGAGGGGCGTGGGAAGGCTTCTGCATGGGGAAAATTCATGAGAACTTGTTTCTCATGAATTCAAATAGGCGCAGGTGGGTGAGGTGGCGCAGGGAGATAAGTCAAAGTGGTTTGAAATTTTAAACCAATCTAATTGAACCAACCTTATCAAAATAGGTTAGGAACAATTAGACTAAGTTAAATCCAACACAATTAGGCTTAATTAGGCTCAATAAAATTCTAATCAAATCAAAAATTGACTAAGTCCAACCCTTGATCAGATCAGGGACCAAACCACCTTGGTAATTAGGTAAACTCTTAACCTAATCGGGTCAAACCCAACTGAATCCAATTCAATTGGACTTGATCCAAAAATAATTATTCAACCAAATTGAGTTAATTAGTGATCAAATCACTAATTAAATCTCTCATAAATATGAGTCTAAATTGATGGGCAATCGGACATCAAAATCCATCGATATGAAACTTTGATCGAAGAGTCCCAAACCAGTGGGACTCTTGACCCCAGTACCCAAAATGTGTGGAACTCATGATCAGAGAATCCTGATTCTCAATCATAGAGTCCTTGATCATTAGGACTCTTGGTCGAAGAGTCCAGTCCAGTGGGATCTTCACCAGCCATCATATCAGATAGGAACCTCTAATGTTGTGACCCCGTAGGTTCGAACCTAAGTCGGTAGCACAGGATCTAATTTCTGTACTATCGAAGTGACCATCTAGCAATGGTACCAACATTCGATAGGTCGAATAGTCACAATCGCAACATTCAGAACCTACACGAATATGGTTACTATATAATTCATCCCTTTTGACCCCTGTGTATAGGATGACTCAGGGTTAAATTGTCAACCCTGATCAGATCATCGAATCATGCTCAATTCAAACAGTCCTGTGACTCCTCACTAGGACTACCCTGGCCAAGGTTTTGCTAAATTGAAACACGACTATACACAGCTCCAGAACTGGAGTGGTCAATCCCATCTTGACACACGCACCGACAAGTCAAGTACTTGACTACACCCAGCAGCCTTCCTCACTGAATTAGAAATTTAGGTAGTCCAGTGCCTAAGTGCAGTGAGTTGCTTGCAAGTTACTGTGGCAGTCTCAGGTCGAGGGACAGTTATACTCATATCCCATCAGAGCAAAACTTGACAGTAGAAAAAGTTCCGGAGTCGATCACGTTCAGTGCAGATATACCCTTACATCTTACCTGTATGCCATACCAGTGTCTTCAACTCTTGGTTAAGAGGACAACCAACCCATATGGCACACAATGACCTATGCTTGATAAACATTGTTGTCCTTGGTAACAACGTATCATTTGGTCGCAAACATATTTAAGGACTAAACGACAAATCCTCCTTTGTGGAGTCTAAATAGTCCTAAGTACTTCACCACAACAAGGAGTTCATTAGAAGATGAAATAATTTGTGATAAAAATATCAAAATAACTTTTATTAATTTATAATTCATATACTAATACAAGAAAGAGCACAACTGTCAATAGACTGATGATTGGCTTTGGGATACTATTCCCAACACATTGTTATGATAAAGTCCTTAGGACATTGAAGTTCGATAAAGAGAGGATTTATCGATTAATCCTTAAAATTGTTCACGATCAAATGATAGGCTGTTAATAAGGATGACAGCTTCTATCGAGCATAGGTCACTGTAGGCCATATGGGTTGGTTGTCCTCTTAACCAAGGAGTGTGGAGATACTGGTATGGCATACAGGTGAGATATAAGGGTACATTATCATTGAATGTGACCAACTCCAGAGCATTCTACTGTCGAGAATGTCTTTGATGGGATATAGGTATAAGTGTCCCTTAGACCTGAGATCGCCTCAGTGACTTGCAAGCAACTCACTGTGCTTTGGTACTGGACTAACTAAATTTTTAATTCAGTGATAGAAGGCTTCTGGGCACAGTCAAGTACTTGCGAAGTTAGAGTATGATCAGATGGGATTGACCACTCCAAGACTTGGAGAAGAATGAGTCGCTGTATTTCAATTTAGCAAAACCTTGGCCAGGATAATCCATCAGATGGATTTAATATTTTGAAATACAATGTGGACAACCTGATTAGAGTTGACAGTTGAACTCTGAGGTATCCTCTGGTCATTTTGGTCAAGGGATGAGTTATATGGAAACTATATTCGCATGGGTTCTAAGGATGTTGTTCTACACATTCGACCTATCCGACCATTGGGTAGCATTGCTAGATGGTCACTTTGATTGGTATAAAAATTTATTCTATGCTACTAGCTTAGGTTCAGACCTACGAGGTCACACACATTAGAGTTCACGATCCGATCGGATGGTGGATCAACGATTAAGAATCGTTCTAGGGTTAAACAATCAATACGATTGACATTTAACCTAGTGCAAGTGTTGCAGAAGGATCGATTAGCAATTTGATTGCTAATTAGCTTAATTTGATTAAGCCAATGGGCTGAGATTAAGTCTAATTGAATATGATTTAATTAAATTTAATTTAGATTTGATTGGATCAAGTTCAATTGATTTATTGGATAAGCCAAGTGCAAGAAAAACTAATCCTAGTTCAATTAGGACTTGGGTCAACCTAATTTTTAATTTGATTAAAAAATTAAAATAGATTTAAATCTAATTTAATCTGATTAAATTAGATTCTTAATTAGGTTAAGACTTATTTTAATTAGATTGATCTAATTTTAGTTTGATTTGGTTTGAAAATCAAATTAAAACAGTCATAAGATAGAATCCTAGTAAGACTAGGATTCAACCTTGCACCACATAAGCTCCCCACGCCCTCTCTCTTATTCCATGCCAATTCCCTCTTATTTGCAACAAAAATCCTCTCCCAAGTCTTCACCATGCCCAAAAGTTTTTCTCTCTTCTTTCTTACATGGAAGATGGTTGTGGATCAAATCAAAGTAGGAATAAGTTTGGATTTCAAATTCTATGAGATAAAGTTTAAAAAATTCAAAACTCTTTCTTTTTTGCACTGATTTTATCCAAATTTTTCCTAATATTTTTATGGCTTTTATGGCACTTGATAGGTGCCATTTGTTGTTGGTCCATGCACAAAAAGAAGGAGGGGGCACCCAAGAGTTGGGCACCCCTTATCTTGCCATGTTTGAATAAACCTTGACTAGGTATTTGACCTAGACAAGGACTCTATCATATCTATTTATATAAAATGAATTTATTTATAAAATTTTTGTGAAAAATATATCAAAGAGAGACCCTTGGGGATCCAAAAATCAGAGAGAAAGAAAGTTAGGCCATGGAGATATAAAAGACACAAGATAGGGTGTCTACAGAGAGAAAAGAGAAGAAGAAGAGGATCTTTTTCTAGGGTTGTTGTGTTCATCTATTTCCTTCCTCCATCTTGAGTTTTCTAAGAGCATCTCAGATTTGAAAATTCTCTTCCTACTTTTCATTTTTGAAAGAATCCAAATCAAAAAGAAGGAGGCACCTGATCAACCATCGAAGAAGGATCAGCGTAACTAGCATACTGTGCTGATTTTCTGGAGCAGACTTCTGATCGAGATTCGTGGGCTCGTGTGGATGACTCCTAGAGATTGAATGTATGTGCAGCTTACAACATTATCCTCAAGCCTAGATCAGCAAAGTTAGAATGTCTAACTTGCAAGGTAATAGATCTGATCTATTGTTTATTACATACATTAGATGTAGCATAGAAACATGTTGATATAATCAACATGTAGTTGATTTTCTATATATTTTAATTTTTGATTTAATACCATGTAATAATTATATAATAGGATCTTAGATCTAGAAATTCTTTGATTTTATAAAATAAATTTTGATTTATTTTAGTCTTCCGCTACATGATCTTGAAAAAATTTCAAGATCTAACCCTGAAATCCTAGATTTGGTTCCTTCAATTGGTATCAGAGCATAGGTTGTTTATTACATGATTATTTATACATGCTTAGATTATTTCTTAGATTAGATCTAATTTATAATCTGATTATTAAATCTAAAATTAAAATTTTTAGATCAATCACGAACTGCAAGGTTGTCCTGCTGTAAGATTTATCCCTTACAGTGCAAAGGTTGTCCTAGTTTGTGTAGATCTATCTTTAATCATAAATTTGTTAGATGTGATCTAGATTAAAATTTTGATTTATTATATTTAAAAAATATTTAAATTTAAAATAAAATCTTTTTATTAATATAATCTGTGCAAAGAACCATCATATTTTTGTCTGAAAAATTTATGTAGTTTAAAGTTGAAATTGTTTCAATTATATGAACTTGTTTAGATTAGATCTAAAGTAGTTTCATATTTATTTCATTTACATCTTGATTATGAATCAAACATGCAACTTGGTTGGTTGAACCATGTTGTAAAATTATTTTACAAATATAAAAATTATTTTTAAAAAGTCAAACCCTAACCCTCAGCCCAAAACTTAATTGAGAATTAAGAAGTTGTTTTGATTAGGTTCTAGGATTGTGAATTGAAGAATTTAAGACACAAACCATAACACATTGGGTTAATGGATTAGTGAGAATCAGGTCCATTAATTGGGTTAGACCTAAGGTTAGATTAAAGATGGACTTAATTAGAGAATTGACTAAATCTAATCAATTATTATCTTAGATTAGGTCAAGGATTCTCTAGATCAATTACAATAGTTGTAGTTGGTCAAGTCCATGTCTTTAACGAGAACCAAATGGACTTGATTCTTGGCTAAGCAGTCTAGCACGAACTGTTAGGTTGATTCAATCGAAACTAATTAAATTAGTTGGTGTCTAAGGTAAACTAGACCGGTGGTTTTTAATTGGGAGCCCGCTTACCTAGCCATTTCTGATGGTGTCTTAGGCAAGCTTTGGCAAACCCTCCCACCGATCGAACTTACCTGGCCTTTTGGTGAAATTATATTTTGATTGGATCACTTGACTATTCGAGCTGATCTGTGTCAGCTAGGTAAATTAGTGTGACTGATTTAGGTGCTCCTAGACCAGCCTTTTAATGGTCTCCCTTAAGCTGACTTGGTGAAGCCAGTGGGAGGATCATGAATCAATTAAATTTTTTAAAATTATTAGATCCTTTAAATGAAATAGTTATGGTGATAACTAGATCATAGTCTCCCATTAAGTGGATGATAATGGGTCCATCAGTTGGATAATCATTGGAGGCCCAAAGGCCTGGTGCTTATCGACTGATGAAATTATCATTTATAATATGATTTCTTGACTGCATCTTTCTAAATGGTGGTTAGGTTAGCCAACCAAAGTTGGGCCTAATCATTCAATGGCTAGATGGGCCAAGTATGGTCATATTAATGGTTGGACCTAACTAAACCTTTTCAGTGGAGGCCAAAGCCTACTGATTAGGGACTAGGGCAAAATTAAAATTACTAAAAATTATTTAGAGAAATAATTGGTTATGAACATATCCTTAGATGTACATGGGTTTGCCAACCAAAGTTGGGCTTATGTGCAGTCTAAGTGGATTCTAGTACCCACTAAGGAATTAGGATAATTCTTCGAATTGGAGGTAGAGGCTACCAATTCGAATAAAATAATGAAATTTTTTTTTGATTAAAGCCCAAATCTTTAGGTTTAATAAATCAATTACTAATTAGGTTATGGTTTTTTTTTGTGCAGATATAGCCACTTTCTATCACTCCGATCATTATTGGATAATGATAAGTTGGTGGGACCCAACTTCGGTAGCTGGTACCAAAAGTTGAAGATAGTTCTGGAGCATGAACGGATCCTATATGTGATAACGGATCCTGCACTTGATGAGCCAACTGTCAATGCACATGAAACAGTCAGAGATACTTACCAGAAGTGGCTCAGTGATCGGATCACGATGCGCTGCATCATGCTGGCTGCCATAAGTGACGAGTTCAGTCAAAATTTGAGACGGCTCAGCCAATGGACATGTTTCAAGTGTTGGAGGATGCCTTTGGCACACCTGATGATGTGGAGAGGCACAAGACTAGTTGTACCATCTTCAACATCAAAATACAGGATGGTATCTCTGTCACTGATCATGTATTGTACATGATCGAGTTGATGGAGCATTTGAGCAAGCTCGGCTTTCCCTTGCATGAGTAGCTTGGGAAAGATGCAATACTGAACTCACTGCCCAAGTCTTATCTCCCATTCCTCACTCATTATAGAATGACAAAGTCTGAAGTAAACTACCACGGATACTGGGGTTGCTTTAGAACTTTGAGAAGGATCACCAACTTCACAAGAAGTCGGTGAACTTAGTGGGAGGTTCGTCTTCTGGTTCTCGACCTTTAAGAAAGAGAAGAAGAACAAGAAGAAGAAAGTGAAGAAGGTGCAAGTTCAGGCTGGGACATCAGTGCAGGCCCAGACCAAAAAGATGAAGCCCGATAATAGTCAAGCTGAATGCTTCTTTTGCAAGAAGCAGGGACACTGGAAGAGGAACTGTCCTTAGTACATTACCTCCCTAACCCGAATAGGTAGAGAAAGTAGCAAGCTATTGCTGGGCAAGGTATTTATATGATAACTCCTTCAATTTCTCTATTTGTGATATAACTGACTGGGTATTGGATACTGGTAGTCCTTACCATATTTGTAATTCGTTGCAGGGGTTGCAGGTCAGTAGAAGATTCGAGCAAGGCGAGAGGTTCTTGAAGTTGGAGATGGAAGATCAGTTTCAGTTCTAGCATTAAGAATCTTGAAACTTGTATTTGAGTCCCATACCATTGTTCTTAATGATTATCATTTCTATTCCAGTTTCTTTTTAAATGTTATTTCTGTAGGCCTTCTGGTCAAAAATGTGTTATGATCCAGGTGGTGTGCCCAAGGCCAGGGGACCAAGGCTAAGGCAAGGTCCATCATTCATGAGGGCTTCATGGAGGCTCTAGGGCTAGTTGGGCCCTAGGTTGAAAGGCTGTGGGCCTTTCGGGTTCTTGAGGTCAAGGTTATGTGGGCCTCAAGGGACCAACTCTTTATGGGCCGGTCTAGGCCTAGGAGAGGTGAGATTAGGTCGAGTCATAGGTGTATATGGGCTTGGATTAACCTAATCTCCCATAGAGTTGGTCAAGGGAGTTTTGGGTTTGGGTCACTTGACCCGGTGTTTGTATATACATGTACTGTGTATAGGTTTGAAGAAGCTAAGAAAATAGATAACTCTTTCTTCCAAGTCTCTCTCTCTCTTCTCCCTCTCTCTCCAGCAATCTTCCACACACCAGGAGCAAGAAACCCTAGGGTTTCTTGCCGCCAGTCCATAAAAGGAAAGAAAGGAAGGGAGGCGCTAGCCCCTTCCCCCATGCAGCTGCCTACCAGATCTGCTCTCCCCTCTTGCAGTCACCTAAACACAGGTCCAAGATCTGAAATCTCTTGAGAAGAGGTTGGTACAAGTCCCTCTCAGATCTGAAGTTGATCTGAGGTCGTTTGAGGCACGGGTGAGATCTCCATCAACAGATCTACAGGAAAGGCTGCAGCAGGACAGATCTGCGAGGTCTGTCTCCATCTATCTTCTTTTCTATCTAAATATCTTGATTTGAGATCTATTAATTGGAGACCTCGGTCCAGGTCTGATCTGATTGGGTACCAGATCTTGGATTTTTTAGAGGTAGTTTCAGAGGTGTTCTTCATCTGGAACGAAAGGCTGACGAAGAAGACAGCAACCAGGCTGATTTCGTCAAGGGCCTTGGATCGTGTCCAGATGACTCCAGATCTATTCGTTGCTGGTTCCTCTGCACCCAAGGTCTATGGGAGGAGCCGGGATCATGCTCCAATAGTTGGTATCAGAGCCACGATGGTGAGGAAGTGGTTCCAAGCACGAGAAGTTGAAGATCTCGAGTGCTAAAATTTTCAGCAAGGTACCATCAAGTATATTCTACACTTCTTAATTTTATATTGCTTGTTTAGCTTGGATCCAGTCATGGGCAGCAATATAAAGGTCGATTTGAGAAGTTTGATGGCAAGAAAAATTTTTCCATGTGGAAAATCTGGGTGGAGGATCTTTGGTGCAAGTAGATCTGGATCAGGCTTTGGATGAGAAGCCTGAGGGAATGACAGATAGACAGTGGGCATCGTTGGAGAAGAAAGCATGCTCGGTGATCAGAGGATGTTTGGCGGATACGGTGTTTTATTTGGTGCTGGAAGAAAAGATCCCGAAGGGCCTTTGGTCGAAGTTGCACACCATGTACATGGGAAGAATATGTGCAACAAGCTGATGCTGAAGAAGAGGTTGTACAGTCTTCAGATGCAGGAGGGATCTGATGTGATTGGCCATATTCAGAGGTTCGACCAGTTGTGCATGGAGTTGGTGAATATCGGGGTGAAGCTGGATGAGGAGGACAAGTCTCTATTGCTTTATGTTCGCTGCCCGGATCATATGATTCTTTGGTGACTACACTGCTCTACAGCAAGGAGACTCTGGAGTATGAGGACATGGTCTCGGTGCTGAGGTCGAATGAGCAGAGGAAAAAGTTGACCAGAGATCGGGCTCCCCAGGAGGGTTTGGTAGTAGGGGAGAGGACAGGTAGAGGCAGAGGCAGAAGCAAGTCCAGGGGGCAGTCCAAGTCCAGGAAGGGAAAGAGAGAGGTGAAATGCTTCAAGTGCAATGAGTTCGGGCACTTCAAGCGAGAATGTCCACTATGGAAGAGCAAGAAGGGAGAAAAAAGTGGCTTAGAATCAGTGAGTGCAGTTGCTGGGCAGTAGGTGGAGGATGATCTACTTGTGGTATCAGATGGTCACAGGTATTACACAGAGGAGTGGACACTAGACTCTGCGTGCTCACATCACTACACACCACACAGGTCTTGGTTTGCGACATACACCAAGACAGATGAGGGATCAGTGACTCTAGGTGACAATAATCCTTGCAAGGTGGCTGGGATAGGGACAATCAGGGTGAGGATGTTTGATGGAATTGTGAGGACATTGATAAATGTAAAGCACATCCCAGAGCTGGAAAAGAATCTGGTGTCACTAGGCTACTTGGAGCGCAGTGGATACAGCTTCAGCAGTAGGGCTAGAAGTGGAGTACTGAACATCTCCAATGGAGCTATGGTGGTGATGAGAGGCAGGAGGTTGGACAATAACCTCTATCGTATGGAGGGATCTGTGGTGATCGGAGAGTCTGATGCAGCAGCTGCAGCACAGGACCAGTAGGGGGCTTACAGGATGTGGCACTACCGCCTAGGCCACATGGGTGACAAGGGGCTGAGGGAGTTGAGTAGGAGAGGACTCATCTTGATCTGGAGGATGGAGCTACAGGGGAGATCTGTGAGCCTTGCCAGATGGAAAAGCAGAGGAGAGTTCAGTTCAACATCAGTACAGCCCACAGTGCAGCCCCTCTGGAGTTAGTACACCGGATGTGTGGGGACCAGCCCATTTTAGCTAGGAATGGGGCCAGATACTTCATGACCCTGATTGATGATTTCTCAAGGAAACTCTGGATTTATTTCATGAGAGAGAAGTCAGAGGTCTTCACCAAGTTCAAGATCTGGAGAGCTGAGGTAGAGAAGAGCAGGGGAGGAGCGTGAAGTGTCTGAGGTCAGACAATGGCGGGGAGTACACCAGCAGAGAGTTCCAGGATTACTGTGAGGAGTGTGGGATCAGGAGATACTTCTCAGTTAAGGGACTCCATAGCAGAATGGGGTGGCGAGAGGATGAACAGAACACTTCTGAAAAGGCACGATGCATGAGGCTGCAGGCAGGGCTTCCAAAGGAGTTTTGGGTTGACACAGTTGACCCAGCAGGTTACTTGGTCAATCGGTCACCTCACACCAGGTTGGATGGTAGGCTTTCAGAGGAGGTGTGGTCTGGGAGGACAGTTGGACTGGGCTATCTATGGGTATTTGGGTGCACGCCTATGTGCACATTGGAGCTGGTGAGCGGAGCAAGCTAGACGCCAGATCATGCAAGACGGTGTTTCTAGGCTATCCGTGAGGAGTCAAGGGATACAGGCTGTGGGATCCCTTGGAAAAGAAGGTCATCATTAGTCAGGATTGACATTTGATGAGGAGTCAGTCCTTCGAAGGTGAGCAGGCATGGAGGAGCAGCAGGAGCAGGAGGAGGTCCAGCAGGGCACTGCTGGACAGCTTACCTCTTTTATTTTGCCTCTTGCAGGTACTACGAGAGGACATGACATTCAGGTGGAGAACTACCTAAGGTGTCTCCATAGGTGGAGAGGACTCAGACGGATGATCAAGGTGGAGAGGTCCAGCAAGAGCGAGCTGGACCGAGGACTGATATCGATATTGCCTTACACAAGCCCAAGAGGACCATCAGGCAACCGGACCGATATGGCTTCGAGGAGACGTTGTCATATGCCTTGGTGACAGCGAATGGGGACCCATATATGTATCAGAGGCTATTGAGAGCTAGGACAGAGAGCGATGGGTGCAGATGATGTCCGAGGAGATGCAGTCTTCCACAAGAACCAGTCGTGGCGATTGGTGTAGTTGCCATAGGGGAAGAGGCCCATTGGCTGCAAATGGGTCTACAGTCGCAAAGACAGAGTGGAGCTGGTTGAGGCCTTGGAACACCAAGTGGAGATTGTTATGATCCAGGTGGTGTGCCCAAGGTCCAGGAGACCAAGGCTAAGGCCAAGGTCCATCATTCATGAGGGCTTCATGGAGGCTCTAGGGCTAGTTAGGCCCTAGGTTGAAAGGCTGTGGGCCTTTCGGGTTCTTGAGGTCTAGGTTATGTGGGCCTCAAGGGACCAACTCTTTATAGGCCAGGTTTGGCCCAGGAGAGGTGAGATTAGGTCGAGTCATGGGTGTACATGGGCTTGGGTTAACCTAATCTCCCATAGAGTTGGTCAAGGTAGTTTTGGGTTTGGGTCACTTGACCGGTGTTTATATATACATGTACTGTGTATAGGTTTGAAGAAGCCAAAAAAATAGACAACTCTTTCTCTCAAGTCTCTCTCTCTCTTCTCCCTCTCTCTCCAGCAATCTTCCATGCACCAGGAGTAAGAAACCCTAGGGTTTCTTGCCGCCAGTCCATAAAAGGAAAGAAAGGAAGGGAGGCGCTAGCCCCTTCCCCCTTGTAGCCGCCTACCAGATCTGCTCTCCCCCTCTTGTAGGTTCCAAACACCAAGTCTAAGACTTAAATATCTTGAGAAGTGGTTGGTACAAGTCTCTCTCAGATCTGGAGTTGATCTGAGGTCGCTTGAGGCGCAGGTGAGATCTCCATCAACAGATCTACAGGAAAGGCTGCAGCAGGACAGATCTGCGAGGTCTGTCTCCATCTATCTTCTTTCCCATCTAGAATGCTCTGATTTGAGATCTACAAACTGGAAGACCTCGGTCCAGGTCTGATCTAGTTGGGTACTAGATCTTGGATTTTTTAGAGGTAGTTTCAGAGGCATTCTTCATCTGGAACGAAAGGCTGATGAAGAAGACAGCAACCAGACTGATTTCGTCAAGGGCCGTGGATCGTGTCCAGACGACTTCAGATCTATTCGTTGCTGGTTCTGCTGCACCCAAGGTCCGTGGGAGGAGCCGGGATCGTGCTCCAACAAAATGATTATAAAATTTTAATAAAAAAATAAATTTATAATATCATTATGAATGATGTTACTATTTTTTGTGGATATTTGAACAATGGTATGTATATGTTATCACATCCTGTTAACGTAGTCTATTCTACTGGCAAGCACCCTAGATTAGATAGTGTGCAGATATCTACTTATGGCACTATAGGCTAGGTCATATAAACAAGAATGGAATAAATAGGTTGACTCAAGAGAGAATCCTCGAAGTTAGTGATTGTGAATCACTTCCAACTTGTGAGTCCTGTCTTCTCGGTAAAATGACCAAGTCACCTTTTATCGAAAAAGGTGAGAGAACTACTGAGCTCTTAGGCCTAGTACGTACTGATGTATGTGGGCCCTTGAGCACAAGTGCTAGAGGTGGATATTTCTACTTCATCACTTTCACGGATGATCTATCCAGATATAGATATGTCTATCTGATGAAACATAAGTCGGATTCATTTGAAATGTTCAAACGATTTTGAAGTGAAGTAGAAAAATAAACTGGAAAGAGTATTAAAACTCTTCAGTCTGATCGAGGAGGAAAATACCTTTCTGGTGAGTTTCTCACATACCTAGGAGAGAATGAGATTTTCTCTTAATGGACTTCTTCAGGAACACCACAGCATAATGGTGTGTCTGAAAGGAGAAATTGGACTCGGTTAGACATGGTCCGATCCATGATGGGTTTTGCCAGCTTGCCGATATCCTTCTGGAGATATGCACTTGAATCGACCTATTATCTATTAAATAGGGTTTCAAGTAAGTCTGTAATTAAGACTCCATATAAGATATGGACAGGGCGTAAGCCAGCACTTTCACACCTTAGGGTCTGGGGGTGCCCGACCTATGTCAAATAGTTAGTTACAGATAAACTTAGACCTAGGTCTGATAAATGCACATTCATAGGGTACCCCAAAGAGATCAAAGGATATTTTTTCTACCATACTGATGAACAAAAGGTGTTCGTCAGCCTTAAGGCAACCTTTTTAGAAAAAGTGTTCCTTGGTGAAGGAACCATTGTCTCTAAGATTGAACTTGATGAAGTTCAACAGGTAGAAGGATCGACATCAACAACTGAATCTGAGTTGGATTTGATTAGATCAGATCTGGAGCCCAATGTACCTGCACCATTAGATAGAGTACCATATCAGTTGGATAGATACTACGATTTCTTGATCTGAAATGGTGATCCCATCGAACTCGATGAGAACGATGAGGATCCGATCACCTATATGGATGCAATGCAGAGACCTAATTCCAAAAAATAGTTTGAAGCCATAAAATTCGAAATGGAGTCTATGAAGGTCAACGATGTATGGACATTGGTTGACCCACCTGAAAGGGTTAAACCCATTGGGTGTAAATGGGTCTTCAAAAGGAAGAGGGCACAGACGGAAAGGTGGAGACTTATAAAGCCCGTCTGGTTGTCAAGGGGTATCGTCAACATTATGGTATTGACTATGATGAGATGTTTTCCCCTGTGGCAATGCTCAAATCCATTCGGATAATGCTTGCAATAGCTTCCCATCTGGATTATGAGATCTGGCAGATGGATGTAAAGACAGCTTTCCTGAATGGAGAGCTGACCAAAGAGGTGTATATGATACAACCTGAGGGGTTTACATCCACAGATGAGTCCAAGATGTGCAAGCTTTAGAGATCCATTTATGGATTGAAGCAAGCTTCTCGGAGTTGGAACATGCATTTTGATAAGGTGATCAAAACGTATGGCTTCATTAAGAATGGAGAAGAGTCCTGCATCTATAAATGGGCAAATGGTCCAGTTGTGGTATTCTTTGTCTGGTATGTGGATGACATTCTCTTAATCGGGAATGACATCCCCGCACTATAGGGAATAAAAGTTTGGTTGTCATCGCAGTTCTTCATGAAGGACTTGGGTGAAGCATCCTACATCCTAGGGATGAAGATCTATAGGGATAGATCTAAAAAGATGCTTGGATTATCCCAGTCCACGTACATAGACACTGTGCTGAAGAGGTTCAGCATGGAGAATTCTAAGAAGGCTATCTACCGATAGGTCATGAATTTCTCTCTCTAAGAAGGATTGTCTGACAACTCCTGAAGAGAGAGAGTGTATGAGTAGAGTCCCTTATGCTTCGACCGTGAGATCTATCATGTATGCCATGACATGTACAAGGCCAGATATGGCATACTCACTAGGAGTAGTGAGTAGATACCAATCTGATCTTGAAAAAAATTATTGGAAAGTAGTTAAAGCCATCTTTAAGTATTTGAGAAATACTAAGGATCAATGGTTGGTTTATGGTGAGTTAGATCTGAAACTTGTGAGGTTCGCAGACTCCAGCTTTCAATCTGATCATGATGATAGTAGAATCATGTCAGGTTATATCTTTACTCTAAATGGTGGAGCCACCTGCTGGAAGAGTTCCAAGCAGCATACTGTGGCAGACTCTATTTGTGAGGCGGAGTACATCGCAGCATCGGATGCCGCAAAGAAGCTGTGTGGCTGAAAAAATTTATCATCAAGCTCGGAGTAGCACCCTACTCGATGGTCCGGTCCTGCTCTACTGCGACAGCACTGGTTCCATAGCTCAGGCGAAGGAACCCAAAGCACACCAACGGATGAAGTACATTTTGCGTCACTTCCACCTGATCTGGAAGATCGTGGATCGAGGTGATGTCGACCTTCAGAAGATCGACAGAAAGGAGAACCTGACCGACACCTTCACTAAAGCCCTGGTGATAAAGGAATTCGACAACCACAAGTCAAAGATGGGTATTAGATACTGTGTCGAGTGGCTTTAGGATAAGTGAGAGTTGTTAAGAAATATGTCCCAAAAGCCAATTGTCAAGCTATTGACGGTTGAGCAACTAAGTATTGTAATTGATTTGTTAATAAATAAAATATATTTTTGATATTTTCATCATAAGTTTTCATCTTCTAATAAACTCTGTTGTTATGATGAAGTCCTTAGGACTATTTAAGTTCGATAAAGAAAGGATTTATCGATTAGTCCTTAAAATTGTTCACGACCAAATGATAGGCTGTTAATAAGGATGACAGCTTCTATCGAGCATAGGTTGCTGCAGGCCATATGGGTTGGTTGTCCTCTTAACCAAGAAGTGTGGAGATACTGGTATGGTATACAGATGAGATATAAGGATACATCATCATTGAATGTGACCAACTTCAGAGCATTCTGCTGTCAAGAATGTCTCTGATAAGATATAGGTATAAGTATCCCTTAGACCTGAGATCGCCTTAGTGACTTGCAAGCAACTCACTGTGCTTTGATACTGGACTAACTGAATTTCTAATTCAGTGACAGAAGGTTTTTGAGCACAGTCAAGTACTTGTGAAGTCAGAGTGTCATCGAGATGGGATTGACCACTCCAAGAGTTGGAGAAGAATGAGTCGCTGTATTTCAATTTAGCAAAATCTTGGTCAGGATAATCCATCATATGGATTTAATATTTTGAAATATAATATGGACAACCTAATCAGAGTTGACAGTAGAACTCTGAGGTATCCTATGATCATTTTGGTCAAGGAGATGAATTATATGAAAACTATATCTGCATGGGTTCTAAGGATGTTGTTCTACACATTCGACCTATCCGACCATCGGGTACCATTGCTAGATGGTCACTTCAATTGGTACAAAAATTTATTTTTGTACTATTGGCTTAGATTCAGACCTATGAGGTCACACACATTAGAGTCCATGATCTGATCGGATGGTTGATCAATGATTAAGAATCGTTCTAGGGTTAAACGATCAATATGATTGACATTTAACCTAGTGCAAGTGTTGCAGGAGGATCGATTAGCAATTCGATTGCTAATTGGCTTAATTTGATTAAGCCAATGGGTTGAGATTAAGTCTAATTAAATATGATTTAATTAGATTTAGTTTGAGCTTGATTGGATCAAGTCCAATTGGTTTATTGGATAAGCCAAGTGCAAGAAAAACTAGTCCTAGTTCAATTAGGACTTGGGTCAACCTAATTTTTAATTTGATTAAAAAATTAAAATAGATTTAAATCCAATTTAATCTGATCAAATTAGATTTTTAATTAGGTTAAAATTTATTTTAATCTTATTGATCTAATTTTGGTTTGATTTGATTTGAGAAACAAATTAAAATAAGTCATAAGATAGAATCCTAGTAAGACTAGGATTCTACCTTGCGCCACATAAGCCCCCCACGCCCTCTCTCTTATTCCATGCCAATTTTTTCTTATTTTATGCGACGACAAAATCCTCTCCCAAGTCTTCACCACACCCAAAAGGTTTCCTCTCTTCTTTCTTACATGGAAGATGGTTGTAGATCAAATCAAAGTAGGAATAAGTTTGGATTTCAAATTCTATGAGATTGAGTTTTAGAAATCCAAAACTCTTTTCTTTTCGTACCGATTTTATCCAGATTTTTTTTGAGATTTTTGTGACTTTTATGGCACTTGATAGGCACTCTTTGCTATTGGTCCATGCACAAAAAGAAGGAGGGGGCACCCCTTATCTTGCCATGTTTGAATAAACCTTGACTGGGTATTTGACCCAGACAAGGACTCTATCATATCTCTCTATATAAAATGAATTTTTTCATGAATTTTTTTTGAAAATGCATCAAAGAGAGACCTTTGGGGCATCCAAAAATTAAAGAGAAAAAAGTTGGGACATGGAGATATAATAGACACAAGATAGGGTGTCTAGAGAGAGAAAAGAGAAGAAGAAGAGGGTCTTCTTCTAGGGTTGTTGTGTTCATCTCTTCCCTTTCTCCATCTTGAGTTTTCTGAGAGTGTCTCAATATGAAACTCTTCCTCCTACTTCTCATCTTTAGAAGAGTCCAAATCAAGAAGAAGGAGGCACCTGATCAACCATCGAAGAAGGATCAGTACAGTACTAGCATACTTTGCTGATTTCCTGGAGCAGAACTTCTGATCGAGATTCGTGGGCTCGTGATTTCCTGGAGCAGAACTTCTGATCGAGATTCGTGGGCTCGTGTGAATGACTCCTAAAGGTCGAATGTATGTGCGGCTTGCAACATCATCCTCAAGCCGGATCAGCAAAGTTAGAACTTCTATCTTGCAAGGTAATAGATCTGATCTATTATTTATTACATACATTAGATGTAGCATAGAAATATGTTGATATGATCAACATGTAGTTCATTCTCTATATGTTTTAATTTTTGATTTAATACCATGTAATAATCATATAATAGGATCTTAGATCTAAAGATTCTCTAATTTTATAAAATAAATTTTAATTTATTTTAGTCTTTCGCTGCATGATCTTGAAAAAATTTTAAGATCTTATCCTGAAACTCTAGATCTAGTTCCTTCAGAAAGTATAAAATTCTATCTCTTTTGCATGCTTGGTTTTGTTTAATCGATATCGACAAGGTGATTCTAGGGTTTGGTTTCTAGCTCGATAGTTTTATTTGATAAAACTATTGATTATTTGATTTTAAAATTTTAAAAATTATTTTTTACTGCATGGTCAAAATCCAACAGTGGTATCAGAGCCACCCTTGTCAGATTCGATCAAACAAGTATAAAATTGTTACATAAAATTATTATTGATCATATATCCTGCCAAATATGCTGCATTATTTTTTAGCATCAGTCTTTAAACTCAAAAAATATTTTTAGCTTGATATATACCATGATGTTAAATTTTAGTTATTAAATTATAAATTTATGATAATTTTAAAATTTATGTTATCATGGTAGCATGATGCTTATATCGATGTATGGTTAAGAATGTTTTGCATGCCTAATGTGATTAGGATTTGCTATATTTCTTCTGTTGCTCCTAGATTGATTTTGATGATTACAAAGCAGATTGAAGGGATACAAATAATTTTAAATTGAAAAGTCTTTATGCTCTTCAGGGGCAAAATCATAATTTTATTAAAATTCTGATTTGATAGTATCATCTGGTAGAACAAATGATTTGTAATCTATTGGTAAAAATTTCATTATTTTTGGACTTATATTTTTGAAGATATGAATGTTTGAAGTGCATGAGTCGACTCATGAGTCAACTCATGGCACAATGAGCTGATTGGCACACAAAAATTTCCCTTGGCACGCTGGATTTTTGGCTTGGCATGACCTGTGAGTCGACTCATGAGTCGACCCACAAGGCATGAGTCGACTCATGAGTCGACCTCTGCTAATTTGGGCCAAAAAAAAAATCCAGAAACCACAGTTCTGGCTGTTGCAACAGAAGTCGACTCATGAGTCGACTCTTGAAGCATGAGTCGACTCATGAGTCGACCCCTGCGACGGAAATTATCCGCAACGGCTAGTTTTTTGCCCGTTTTAATTACCTTTTATGCTCCCTTAAAATGCTCTAACGGCTCTTTTTCTGCCTAAAATGTTTTCTCTTGTTTCTTAAGGCTATAAAAGGTTTCAAAAGGTGAAAGAAAAAAAAGGGTATCCAAAATCTACACGAGAGAGAAAGGTGATCAACGATATACACGAGAGAAAAAGAAAAGGGATCCACAATATACTCGAGAGAGACAAGGAATCTACAATATACACGAGAGATTGTGAAAGAGAAAAGCAAGAGCGTTCAAAAGGGCATTCAAGAGCATTCAAAGAGAAGGTTTTTCAAGCCAATTTTTCAACCTTGATCAAGAGCTCTTTCAAAGCCTTCAAGAAGTTTTCAATCAAAGTTCAACTTCTCCTCAAGCGTTCATTCAACTCTTCATCCACCTTGAGGAAATCCAAAAAGGGGATTCTTCATTTGAGTAAAGTATTTTTATTGTTATATTCGCTCATTTAAGGAGCTATTCTTGTACTTATTTATGCTCTAAACTGTCTTACTCGTTGTGAGTAATTGTTCTTATTTTTGGAGGGTTTCCAAAACAAGGAAAGGTTGATCCGAACCTGAAATCGGAGTATTTTGGGTTGGCTTGTACCCGAAAAACAAGTGGACTAGCTAGGGATAGCTAGTGTCGGAGTTTCTGACGATTTGTATTCAGGTTGAATACAAGTATAGTGGATTGAAATTCCCAAGTAGGAGCTTGGAGAGTGGATGTAGGTGCAAGGTTGGCACCGAACCACTATAAATCCTTGTGTTTGTGGTGTGCTTTATTGTTTCTCTTTATTTCTTTATTATATCCTTGCATTCTTGCTTTAGGTAATTAATCTTGATTTAAAGTCTTTCTTCTCATTCAACAAGCTTTTAACAAATACTTTTCATAAGCAATTAGTTGAGCTTAAAATTTTTAAAAACCCAATTCACCCCCCCCCCTCTTGGGTTGCATAGCTGGGCAACAAGTGGTATCAGAGCCCGGTGCTCTAGCCCTTCTTTGATCTAACAATCAAAGAGCCAAAGATCTATGGCAATCTATGTCGGTACTTCTCTAGCCAAGGGGCAATCTACCAACCAACCTCCACTTTTCAATGGGTCTAATTACACCTATTGGAAAGCTCGGATGAAGATATTCATACAAGCACTCGACTATGATATGTGGAGTATCATAGTGAATGGTCCTCACACACCCACCAAGATTATAGATGGTGAGGAGTCAACCAAACCCGAGAAAGAATGGGATGAGGTTGATAAGAAATTGGCATAATTAAATGCTAAAGCTATGAATATTCTTTATTGTGCACTTGATGCAAATGAATTTAATCGCATTTCTACTTGTGCATCTGCTAAAGAAATATGGGATAGGTTAGAAGTAACCCATGAGGGAACAAATCAAGTAAAAGAGACTAAAATAAACATGCTTGTGCATAAATATGAATTGTTTAAAATGGAGCATGATGAGTCCATAACTGCTATGTTTACTCATTTTACTGATATAATTAATGGTTTGAAGAGTCTTGGCAAATCTTATACTAACAGTGAGCTTGTAAGGAAGATTCTCAGGTCATTGCCAAGAACTTGGGAAGCCAAGGTGACTGCCATCCAAGAAGCAAAGGACTTGAACACTCTACCTCTAGAAGAGCTTCTTGGATCCTTGATGACTCATGAACTTAGCATGAAGCAACATCAAGAGGATGAAGTCAAAAAGAAAAGAACCATTGCCCTCAAATCCACAGCTTCGCCTGATGATGAAACGGATGACACTGAAGATGAAGAACAGGATGAAGAGATGGCACTCATCACTCGGAGATTTAAGAAGTTTCTAAGAAAAAGAAAACAGGGAATGAGAAAGAAGTCATTCACAAAAGGGAAACAAAGCAAAAAAAAAGAGAAAGATCAACCCCTTATATGCTACGAGTGCAAGAAGCCGGGACATTTCAGATCCGAATGTCCACAACTGAAGAAAGGTCCCAAAAAGATCAAAAAGAAAGTAATGATGGCAACTTGGAGTGCGAGTGATGACTCAAGCTCTGATGAGGAAACCTCAACAGAACAAGCCAACCTGTGCCTTATGGCACACGAAAATGAGGTAACTTCTGAATCCCCTAGTGAATTTACTTTTGAAGAATTGCATGAAGCATTCTATGATTTAATTGATGAATTAAAGAAACTAGGGATGAAAAATAAAGAACTAAAATTGGAAAATCAGTCCTTAGTGAAACAAGCTGAAAACCTTTCAATTGAAAAATCTACCTTGATTCAAGAAAATCAAAGCTTAAAGAATGAAATTAACAAGCTGAAACCTATAGTAGATAAGTTCACCTTAAGTTCAAATAAATTAAATATGATTCTTGATAATCAAAAAGCTGTATATGATAAGGCTGGACTTGGCTATAACCCTTTGAAGAAACAAAAATTTTTGAAGAATATTTATTATTCAAGTAACAAGTCTACAAATATTACTTGTTTCAAATGTGGTAGAATAGGACATAA
Organism: Elaeis guineensis; assembly: GCF_000442705.2. Lineage (NCBI taxonomy): Eukaryota > Viridiplantae > Streptophyta > Magnoliopsida > Arecales > Arecaceae > Elaeis > Elaeis guineensis. Next base: position 37,781,819 of record NC_026001.2, on the reverse strand, counting down.
ATCATACACATGCCTTATTAACAAATCTGCAAACACAACTATAAAGAAAATATGGGTTCCAAAAGGAACCATTTTGACTAACCTAAAAGGACCCAAGAAAGCTTGGGTACCTAAGACAGAAACTTGACCTTTGCTTGCAGGTGTGTCTAGCATCCCAAGGAGGAAACAGGAAATGGTATCTTGACAGTGGATGCTCGAGACACATGACTGGTGATGAATCATAATTCATCACGCTTGATGCTAAGGATGGAGGGATGGTCACCTTTGGAGATAATGGCAAAGGAAAGATCATCGGGATAGGTAACATTGGTATCACTCCCTCCAAATACATTGCAAATATTTTGTTAGTTAAAGGTTTAAAGCATAACTTACTTAGCATTAGTCAATTTTGTGATAAAGGGTATAAAGTTATTTTTGAATCATCTGTTTGCATTGTGACTAGTCCTATTAATGATGGCATTAAATTTATAGGACATAGGCATGGCAATGTTTATATGGTAGATTTGAATGATTTAGCCAAATTAGACATGAAATGCCTAGTATCCTTGAATGCTAAAGTTAATGAGACTAGTTGGCTGTGGCATCGTAGACTTGCACATATTAGCATGCATTCTCTTTCAAAATTAATTAAGAAAGAATTAGTTCTTGGTTTGCCAAAATTGAATTTTGAAAAGGATAGAATTTGTGATGCATGCCAATTAGGTAAACAATCTAGAGTTTCATTTAAATCCAAAAATACTGTTTCAACTTCTAAACCTTTAGAGCTCTTACATATGGACTTATTTGGACCAACTAGAACCACTAGTCTAGGAGGAAAACGATATGGCTTTGTAATTATAGATGATTACTCTCGTTTTACTTGGATTTTCTTTTTGGCACACAAAGATGAAACTTTTCATATTTTCACTAAATTTCATCAAAAAGTCACTAATGAAAAAGGATTTTCAATTCAAAATATTAGAAGTGATCATGGAACTGAATTTGAAAATCAAGATTTTGAAAATTTTTGTGATGAAAATGGAATTGGCCATAACTTCTCTGCTCCTAGGACACCCCAACAGAATGGGGTAGTTGAAAGGAAAAACAGAACCTTAGAAGAAATGGCCCGTACCATGCTTTGTGAAAGCAACCTTCCAAGATATTTTTGGACGGAAGCAATTAACACAGCATGTTACATTTTAAATCGTGCTTTGATTAGATAATTTTTAAAGAAAACCCCCTATGAACTTTGGAAAGGAAGAAAACCAAATATCGCATATTTTCATGTTTTTGGTTGCCGATGTTTTGTATTAAATAATGGCAAAGAAAAACTTGGTAAATTTGACGCAAAATCAGATGAAGCAATCTTTCTAGGTTACTCCTCCACTAGTAAAACATTTAGAGTTTTCAACAAAAGAACTTTAGTAGTTGAGGAGTCCATACATGTTGTTTTTGATGAATCTAACGATCTTCCTTCAAGGAAGAATGAGGGTGTTGATGATGCAGATCCACTAATAGAAGGTATGAAGGAGATCACTCTGAAAGATTCAGCAACTCCAAAAGACAAGGATCAAGAAGACAAACAAGATGAGAGAGGTGAAGAAATTCAAGAACAACCTCAAGGTACAAATGACCTACCCAAGGAATGGAGGTATGTTCACAACCACCCTAAGGAGTTAATTATTGGTGATCCTATGCATGGGGTAAAAACCCGTTCTTCACTTAGAGATGTAGTTAATCATTGTGCTTTTGTATCTCATCTTGAACCTAAAACTTTTGAAGAAGCTGAAAATGATCATAATTGGATTAATGCAATGCAAGAGGAACTTAATCAATTTGAAAGAAATAATGTTTGGACTTTAGTATCAAGACCTAAAAATTATTCAATAATTGGCACAAAATGGGTCTTTAGAAACAAATTAGATGAGCATGGAAATGTAATAAAGCAAGACTGGTTGCTAAGAGATATAATCAAGAAGAAAGAATTGATTTTGATGAAACCTTTGCACCTGTTGCTAGATTAGAAGCTATTAGACTTCTACTTGCATATGCTTGCTTTATGAAATTCAAGTTATTTCAAATGGATGTTAAAAGTGCATTTTTAAATGGATATATTGCTGAAGAAGTATATGTAGAACAACCCCCTGGATTTGAAAATCATGCTTTTCCTAATCATGTCTTTAGATTAAATAAAGCTTTATATGGATTAAAACAAGCACCTAGAGCATGGTATGATAGGCTAAGCAAATTTCTACTAAATAATAGTTTTTCAAGAGGTAATGTAGATACAACCCTCTTTATTAAAAGAAATCAAAATGATATGCTAGTTATACAAATTTATGTTGATGACATAATTTTTGGGTCTACTAATGAATCCCTTTGTCAAGAATTTGCTAAGCTTATGCAGGGGGAGTTCGAGATGAGCATGATGGGAGAACTCACCTTCTTCCTTAGACTTCAAATCAAACAATCAAAAGAGGAAATCTCCATCACCCAAAGCAAGTACACCAAGGAACTACTCAAAAGATTTGGAATGGAGAACTGCAAACCAATTGGCACACCAATGAGTCCCTCATGTAAGCTTGACAAGGATGATGAAGGTAAATGTGTAGACTTAAAATACTATAGAGGTATGATTGGCTCATTATTATATTTAACTGCAAGTAGGCCTGATATCATGTTAAGTGTTTGTTTATGTGCTAGATATCAATCTAATCCTAAAGAATCTTATTTGAATGCTGTTAAAAGAATCCTTAGATACTTAAATGGTACTCAAACTCTAGGGTTATGGTACTCTAAGGACTCACAAATTGATTTATTAAGATATTCATATGCTGATTTTGCTGGATGTAAATTAGATAGAAAAAGCACAAGTGGAACTTGCCAATTTTTTGGAGTTAACCTAATCTCATGGTTTAGCAAGAAACAAAATTCGGTGGCACTGTCTACGGCTGAGGCCGAATACATTGCAGCCGAAAGTTGTTGTGCTCAAATCTTGTAGATTAAGCAATAACTCGAAGACTTTGGAATCAAACTTAATGAAACACCAATAAGATGTGACAACACAAGTGCCATAAATCTATCTAAAAATTCAATTCAACACTCAAGATCCAAACATATTGAAATAAGACATCATTTTATAAGAGAACATGTTCAAAACAAAAATATAATTCTTGAATATGTTTGCACTGAAAATCAATTAGCTGATATCTTTACAAAGGCCCTTAGTGAGGATAGATTCTGTGAAATTAGGAGAAATCTAGGAATTCTAGATCCATATGCCTAAATTTTTCTCAATTTCCAAGAATTGATGTCAAAAATTCTTAGAGCTCAATTTCCAACATCTATCGTGATCCCAAAAGCTCAAGTTTATCATTCTAAAAACTTATCTTTGAGCAAAACTCCTTCTCCCAAAATTTTAAATTTTTCTGGAATTTATTCACATTTTTTTTGAATTTCTGAACTTCATGAGTCAACCCCCATGAGTCGACTCAATGGCAAACTTGTTATTTCCTCAAACTTCCCACAGGATCATTGTTTTTATACGGGATTCTGTTCGTGAGCCGACTCATCCTCTCATCTTCTTCCTTCCAAAAGCCGACTTCTCCAATTCCTTTTGCTCCAAATCCAAGGATCTAGTTCGAGGCACTTCTCCCTCCTCCTCTCCACCAAAAATCGCCACCTTGGAAAGGGATTTTTTGTGCTTTCTCCCATTGTTTGGCACGGTTGGAGCGTGCCCTAGCACTTCACCGTTCTTCCCAAATCCACTTCTTTTCTCCACCAAAATCCCTCTTCACTCTCTTGTGATCCCTCCTCCACTCATTCACGTGTTCCTCCAAGTCTCCTTGCCTGCTACTATAGTAAATATGGCTCCAAAGATGAAGCTTCCCCAAAGAAGAAAGTCAGTCCGTGAGCCTGAAGAAATTGTCCGAAAGAAAAGGCAAGCTGCTCAGTCTTCCACTACTCCCACTCCAGTTTCAGTATCTGCTCAAGGTCCCCCTCAATCCTCCCTAAGCCCCAGTAAGAATCCTCTATCTGATAGAAAAGTTGGAACCGAAAAGAATATAGATTTTCGGTTCTTTGAAAAAGAGGGTTTTACATTTGCAACCAAGATTAAAAACCAAGGATGGGGTTTCTACTGCTCCCTTAAAGAAGTCACCTATGTTGACCTAGTTAGAGAATTCTACCAGAATCTACATTATGAAAATGGGTCAGTGACTTCAACAGTCAAGGGTATTGATATTTGCTTGGATTCTAGTATATTGGGAGAAATACTTGATTTGCCTAGTGAGGGTTACTCTTATATGGAACTCCCAGTAAAAGAAGAGGGGATCAGTGTTATACTAGGGGGAACTTACTCAGGGAGTTTAAATAAATTGGAAGCAAAGATTTTGTCCATTGAGATGAGGATCCTGCATCAGATGGTAACGAAGCTCTTCTTTCCTAGGAGTGGTAGGCATGATTTACTTTCCAGCAGAGATGTTTGTATCATGTTTCATGTCATCACTCAGACCCCCCTGAACCTCCCTGCACTTATGATAGAGGCCATGAGAGAGACTTTGAACAGATCCAAGGCACACTTGCCTTATGGTATGGCCCTTACTAGAGTATTTAGGAGGTTTGGAGTTAGCTGTGAGGGGGAGGCTTCTACTAAGCTCTCTCATGTGGACACTTTCAACCAACACACCCTACACCGAATGGGATTTACAAAGACTGATGGTGGTTGGATCAAGGGCTCTGAAGAAAGAGCTGAGGAGAGAGCTGAGGAGAGAGCTGAAGACAGAACTGAAGACAGAGCTGAAGAAGAAGGTCCATCATCTCCTGTCCATGACTTCAGGGCAGCATCACCAAATATCCAGTTCATTCCTGATACAGAGGCTGGCCCTTCAGAGTTTACTAGGATGTCCACACCAGTGTATCAGCCAGAGACCAGAGCACCTCAATCAGAGTTCTTGACTTGCAGGGGCAAGTCCTTGCTTTGGCCCATCCCAAGCCACAGGAGTCCACTATTGAGGTCACAGACCTCACTGCAGAGGCTGGCAGGCTCAGAGGAGCACTAGAGGGTGGATATGAGTTACTGAGGAGAGAGATCCGAGGATCGAGTGAGCATGCAACCACTCAGTTCACTGCTCTACTTCAGTCTGTTTTCAGAGCACTGAACGTACTTGATTCCATCAGACTCACCCTTTCTGTTCAGTCCTTAGCCTCTCAGCGTTCTCAGCCTCCCAGTTCATCTCGCTCTCCTGCTCGTGCCAGAGGCAGACGGGGTAGAGGACGCACTTCTGATCCATCAGCTTCTCATCCCATATCTGATGACTCCGATCCATGACTTCTCATGATCATTACTAGATCCTAGGTGTTAGTGTCTTGTTCTAGGATCTGTATTTTGGGGCCATGTATTGACAATTAGCTGGTTGACTTTTATATTATGAACTATGTATTGAAACAATTATGGTTTTATGGTATCATCTTTTACTTATATCTCTACCTTTTGTAATGATGTCGATCATATTTTGGTTATAAATATTCTCCTTGTTGAAATATTGTCTTCTCGTTGTTTGCTGTTAATAATTGCTGTATTAAGGGGGAGCAAACATTTGTGATAAACTCTAAAGGGGGAAAAATTAAAGAATATTTCAGAAAAAGGAGGAGTTAACCATGTTTGATGATGTCAAAAAGGGGGAGAAATTAAACAAAAAGCAATCCATCAAAAAGCAAAACCATAAATTATGAGCAATTAAAGAAAAAGCAACCCATCAAAAGCAAAACCATAATTATGAGAAATTAAACAAAAAGCAATCCATCAAAAAGCAAAACCATAAATTATGAGCAATTAAAGAAAAAGCAACCCATCAAAAGCAAAACCATAATTATGAGAAATTAATGAATGAATTGAAGAATTTAAAGAACAATATCAAAAGTACAATGCTAAGTATAATGCAAATAAGTAACTTTTAAATTACTTCTTTACATATGCTCTGATTTACTTTAAAAAATTTAAATATGCTCTGATATACTTCAAAATTCCAACTTACTCTGATACATCTTTTGAAATTTTATTTACCTTGATACATCTTAAGAAATTCAACTTGCCTTGATACATCTTAAGAAATTTAACTTACTCTGATACATCTTAAAATTTTTTTTTAACTTGCTCTGATACATTGTAAAATTTTCTCTGATACATTGTAAAATTTTTTCTGATAACATTGTAAAATTGTTTTTCTTGCTCTGATACATTGCAAAATTTATTTTTCTCTTGCTCTGATACATCTTTTGAAATTTTATTTATCTTGATACATCTTAAGAAATTCAACTTGCCTTGATACATCTTAAGAAATTTAACTTACTCTGATACATCTTAAATTTTTTTTTTAACTTGCTCTGATACATTGTAAAATTTTCTCTGATACATTGTAAAATTTTCTCTGATACATTGTAAAATTTTTTCTGATAACATTGTAAAATTGTTTTTCTTGCTCTGATACATTGCAAAATTTATTTTTCTCTTGCTCTGATACATCTTAAACTCAAAATGATCTAATACACTTTCCAAATCAACTCTTAAACATGCTTTGGCACACATAATTATTTTTTGTATCAAAAGCAATTAACGCACATAATTATTTTTTGCTCTGATGCTAAAACTAAAATCAAATGAGAATGAGCAAATTTTCAAAATACAGCTTGATCTGATAACAAAAACAAGTTTTCTGCTCTAACACCAAAATCACATAATTCAATGAGCAAATCTTCAAATCTTTAAGAAAATAGACAAACTATTTTTGTATATGACCATTTATATTACATGCCAAAAGAATCATACTCTTTTCAAGCATCTATAATGCATTCACATAAATGTTTTTGTTCAAGTATTTTGTCATCATCAAAAAGGGAGAGATTGTTGCTCCTAGATTGATTTTGATGATTACAAAGCAGATTGAAGGGATACAAATAATTTTAAATTGAAAAAATCTTTATGCTCTTCAGGGGCAAAATCATAATTTTACTAAAATCCTGATTTGATAGTATCATCTGGTAGAACAAATGATTTGTAATCTATTGATGAAAATTTTATTATTTTTGGACTTATATTTTTGAAGATATGAATGTTTGAAGTGCATGAGTCGACTCATGAGTCAACTCATGGCACAATGAGCTGATTGGCACGCAAAAATTTCTCTTGGCACGTTGGATTTTTGGCTTGGCACGACCTGTGAGTTGACTCATGAGTCAACCCACAAGGCATGAGTCGACTCATGAGTCGACCTCTGCTGATTTGGGCCAAAAAAAAAATCCAGAAACCACAGTTCTGGCTGTTGCAACAGAAGTCGACTCATGAGTCGACTCCTGAAGCATGAGTCGACTCATGAGTCGACCCCTACAATGGAAATTGTGCGCAATGGCTAGTTTTTTGCCTGTTTTAATTGCCTTTTATGCTCCCTTAAAATGCTCTAACGGCTCTTTTTCTGTCTAAAATATTTTCTCTTGTTTCTTAAGGCTATAAAAGGTTTCAAAAGGTGAAAGAAAAAAAAGGGTATCCAAAATCTACACGAGAGAGAAAGGTGATCAACGATATACACGAGAGAAAAAGAAAAGGGATCCATAATATACTCGAGAGAGACAAGGAATCTACAATATACACGAGAGATTGTGAAAGAGAAAAGCAAGAGCGTTCAAAAGGGCATTCAAGAGCATTCAAAGAGAAGGTTTATCAAGCCAATTTTTCAACCTTGATCAAGAGCTCTTTCAAAGCCTTCAAGAAGTTTTCAATCAAAGTTCAACTTCTCCTCAAGCGTTCATTCAACTCTTCATCCACCTTGAGAAAATCCAAAAAGGGGATTCTTCATTTGAGTAAAGTATTTTTATTGTTATATTCACTCATTTAAGGAGCTATTCTTGTACTTATTTATGCTCTAAACTGTCTTACTCGTTGTGAGTAATTGTTCTTATTTTTGGAGGGTTTTCAAAATAAGGAAAGGTTGATCCGAACCTGAAATCGGAGTGTTTTGGATTGGCTTGTACCCGAGAAACAAGTGGACTAGCTAGGGATAGCTAGTGTCGGAGTTTCCGACGATTTGTATTCGGGTTGAATACAAGTATAGTGGATTGAAATTCCCAAGTAGGAGCTTGGGAAGTGGATGTAGGTGCAAGGTTGGCACCGAACCACTATAAATCCTTGTGTTTGTGGTGTACTTTATTGTTTCTTTTTATTTCTTTATTATATCCTTGCATTCTTGCTTTAGGTAATTAATCTTGATTTAAAGTCTTTCTTCTCATTCAACAAGCTTTTAACAAATACTTTTCATAAGCAATTAGTTGAGCTTAAAATTTTTAAAAACCCAATTCACCCCCCCTCTTAGGTTGCATAGCTGGGCAAGATCTTCGATTTGCTTGTCATATGTTTTGATCTCAATTGCACCCCTATATGATTTTGGCATGATTATATGATTGCAATTATGAATTGTAGAAGCATTGCATAATATGTAAAGTATATTTTATGTAGTTATAGTTAGGATGTGCCGAGATCAGTTTAAAATCTCTCATAAAAATTATATTAAGTTGTAATGTTGGGATTCACTTTTTAATCAAAAGTTAAATTTTTAAGATCAATTGATGTCGAAGAAAGTGTGTAACGTGATTTTCTAATTAGGTCCGTATGCTGGCTTGGCCAACTCTGTTGGTGTCTAGAAAAGCTACGGAGAGCCTCCCACCTACTTATCTGGCCAATTTGATTTTGTTGATTTTCAGACATAGATTGATTAGTGATGTAGACATTACAAGGGCCTTCTTTCAAACTTGATCGATAGAGTATGAGCTTGTTGTGCTATCCACAAGGCTTACTATAGAAATTAACATGATATTGATTTAGTACATATTGATGCTTATGGTATATTTGAATAGTATTACTTTGTTGTGCTATCCACAAGGGTAGCATCGTTTAAGTATAACCATATAGGATTGAAGGGTCAACTTAACTAAAACACTATAATTTGTTGTGCTATTCATAAGACTATATGTGATTTAGAGGTCAGAGAGAAAGATGTTGAGAATTGTAAAGGTATAATTGGTAAAGAGTTATCTACTCTTAAACTCATGATGCTTGTGCTATCCATAAGGTATTTGTGAGGAATAGAGATCTCAACCCCACTAAGAAATATTAGAATATCTCTCGATTTTCATATTTGAGGATTATGAAGTTTGATAAAATAGTGGGAGATACAATTAGATAAAAATCCTAGTCTAGTTGTGTATGTCATCATAAGTTGTCTGCTTATATTATGTTCTTATTGTTATAGGTTAACTACACTCTTGGCATCCTCACTTTCATTTAGAGGTATCCTAGATGCAAACAAATTGACCAGACCTAACTATATTGACTGGTTAAGAAACTTGAGAATTATTCTCACTCAGGAGAAAGTCTCCTACATTATGGATACTCTTGCTCCAGATTCTCTTGGAGAAGATGCTTTTAAGAAGGATAGGGCTGCATATAAGATGTGAAAAGATGACAGTGTGACTATCAAATGCATCATGCTTACCTCCATGAGCAATGAGCTTCAAAGGTAGCATGAGGACATGGATGTTCCTTCTATTCTCCTTAATCTTAAGGAGCTATATGAGGAATAAAGTTGACCTACTCGATATGAGATATCGAAGCAGTTGTTCTGTGTCCATATGACTGAAGGCACCTCTGTGCAAATGCATGTCCTAAAGATGATTGATTTGATCACTCATCTGGGATAGTTGGATTTTGCCATGGATGGTGACTAAGTCAGGATTTGATCTTACAGTCTCTCTCTGATTTTTTTTTTTAGTTTGTTATAAATTATCATATGAATAAACTGGATACTAGCCTGCCTGAGCTACTGAATATGTTAAAAATAGCAGAGAGCCATTTTAAGAGCCAAAAGACTCAGATCCTTCATGTTGATAAGATCAACAAGAAGAAGGCAAAGAAGAGTTCTAAGAAAAAGATGAACCCTAAGGTTAGCATCTCAAAGAAGAAGGTGAAGAAGGTCTCCACCAAAGGTACTTGTTATCACTGTGGCAAAGAGGGCCACTGAAAGAAAAATTGTAAGGAGTACCTTGCAACCATAAAACCATCAAATGTTGCTAAAAGTTTGTATATACAAACTAATTTATCATTAAATACCTCAATGTCAGATTTGTTGGGTATTGGATACCACCTATGGTTTACATGAAGTAAAAATCTGAATAAAGGTGACTTTAAGCTATTCGACACTAGTAGAGACTTCATTCAGATTGAAGTAGTAGGAATCAGATTTTTGAAGTTGCCTTCGAATAAAGTCTTGGAACTGAAGATCTGTTATTATATTTTTAATATTGTTAGAAATATTATTTCTATACCATTGTTATTGGAACAAGTTTTTAAAATAATTATAAAGAACAATGATTGTTCTATTTATTTTTCTAATGAATATTATGGAAGTGCTTTTATTGATAATGGTCTTATGTTTCCTTTACTTAATGATAATGTGCTTCATGTTGAAAATATAAAGAAAAAAAAGAGAGAAGATGTGAATGTCACATACATCTAGCATGATCGACTTGGCCATATAAATGAGTCAAGGATTAACAAGTTATATAAAGATAATTTTTTTTGATCTTGATGATTATGAATCATATGAAACTTGTAAATTTTGTCTCATGAGAAAAATGACCAAGAGTCCATTTACTAGACATGGAGAAAGGGCGAGTGACTTATTAGACCTTGTACATACTGATGTGTGTGGTCCAATGTCGACTCAGTCAGAGGTGGATACTCTTACTTTATCATATTTACTGATGATAAGTCTAGATTTGGATATGTATATTTAATGAAATACAAATCTGAAGTCTTTGATAAATTTAAAGAGTATTAAAGAATGATCAAGAAATAAACTAGAAAAAGTATTAAAATTCTTCGATCAGATCGAAGAGGAGAATACTTATTCAGTGAAGAAAAAATTATCTTTTTCTTGTGTAGGATCTTCTAGATTTCATCCAATTTGGGGTGGAATAAATTAAAAATTTTTATCCTACACTATTTTAGATCTAATATCTATTAGATCTAATTTTATTATCTGATATTTAAAATTTAAATATAAATCTAAAAGTATGAGAAATATAGACATACCTCAAGGATAATCTAATTATCCTGTAGATGATCACAGCACTGCCTGAGGTTCTGATGTAGCCACGCAAGTATCTGGCCTCTACCAGTATCACTCAGGTAGGATTTGGAACATCTTCTCTTCATGATTCTATGTTTAAAAAATTAGATCAATATCTAATTTGGAAGTACTTCAGAACTCCTTCTGAAGTTGGAGCAGCAGCCTGTCGAAGATGTCCTGCAGCCTTCTGTTCCAGGCATCACCATGCCTTGTACCTTTGCCAGATGATCGTGCAACTCCTTGGACATGAAGATGAGAGAAAGGAGAGCAGGAGGATATAGAGAAGAGGGGAGGGGCAGCAGCTAATGGGTTTTTTGCATAAAATAAGTTCTATCTCAAAACCCTAGGTGCAGCAGGATTTATATAGATCCTGTATGCTGCGCAGTGCCACATCATTCGACCAATCAAAAAATTCCAATAAATTTTGAAAAAATTTTGATTGGTGGAGTGATGTCAACTGATCATATCAGATAAAATCTCCATGCTCTCTCCTATGTTGGTGCCAACATTGGATAAGCACAAATAAGGTGGCACCAAAGAGTCCAAGTTTATCAGGACTCTTTGGTTCTTATCCATTTGGGGCGCCCGCTTAAATCCAATTGAGCTCACGCCATAATCTGTTTATGGTATCTAATTTGAAGTGGTTTGGATATGTGGACACTCCACAAAAATCCTCCAATGAATCCTCTTCAGTTTAAGACCCATATGTCAACTTTTGACAAATGTCTTAAAATGAAATTGGCAGGTGCTAGAAATTAGCAGGTGTTGTCTTAAATTCATCTCATGAATTAAGACAAGCCTTTTCTGAGCTGGATAAGCTTCAATTAGACTGAGAGAAACCTTTTCAAGATTCTCTAGATGAGTCAGATCATATTTGCTCAGTAGAGACAAAAAAGATTACATGAGGAGAAAGTTAGGCTCAATCGAGTGCTAGCACGATTTCCTTGAACCTAATTGGATCTTATCCAAATCAATTGGGGTAGCCCAATTGATGACATCCAGACCCTAACCCTTGTTTGTGTGATTCAGTTAGGTTCAATTTTGTATGGTAATGAACATGTCATGATCTCATCATCGACATCATCGAAACTCTTTTCGATGGATCAAAACTCTTCTGATTCAGACAATTAGAATGATCGATCATCAAAATCATTCTAATTGCTCCCAAAATCCACCAGTGACATCTAGCAGTATATGGTGGCAACCCATTAGAACTGAAGACGAACCTCTTGGTGTAGCTATCTGTGTGATTGAGTTCTTCTATCATGAGTTTCGACTGAATTAGGGTTAAGGTGAACTCGTCAAACCCAACATCAGTCATATGAATCAATCGATCGATCCGAGTCTGATGTGAAATCCAATGGAAAACTCTTTTCTATTATTTCACTCTACCATGGCTATGGGCTTAAGGACTCGATCTTTCGATCACCATAGGACTACTCTCATCTACCGAGTTGATAGATCCCATCTTGGTGCGATCTAGTTCCTACAATGAATATGCTCAGCCAACATACACCTTAGGTTTTGAATGGCTAGGAGATCGTTTATGGTATAGTCAAACTATAACACACTCAAGGTGAACCGATGATGCACCTCAGGTTAAAGAACTAGACACAGAACTACAGCATCGAGCTAGTCATCGACGAGAAGGTTGACTTCCTTATGACTGCTCGAGGTGGTCACGCTCAGTACTCTCTTCTCAACGAATATCTGTACTCTCACTTGGTGTCTCCACACTGTAGACTCAAGACTCATCTACCCTAAGGAAGCGATCGTACACCAACCTTTCGGATCGATCACCATCCTCGTGATGATCCTATAGTTAGGAGCAGTTTATGAGTTAGTTATGTAAATTGATGCCTTAAATTTTTAACTCTTGAAAATATGAATTTACATTTTCACTAACTCAAAGGATGTATAACAGATACAATGTACACAATGTGATAGAAGAATAATCTTTTTATTCATTTATAGTCAAAATTATAAATTTGCCCTTAGATCTGTACAGGAATGTGTCAGCCGATCTGGCATTAGGGCACACATCTAACAAACTCCCACTTGACCTAATGCCAATTGGCTACATATCTAAGTCCCATCTTCTCAAGGTGGGCTTCGATCTTCTGTTGGCCCAATGGCTTAGTCTGTGGGTCTGCCACATTGTCTGTGGAGTCGACTCTCTTGACCTCGACATAACCTTTTTCGAGGTAATCATGAATCAGATGGAATCGCCACTCGATATGCTTGGACTTCTGGTGAGACCTTGGCTCCTTAGCTAGGGCTATGGCACCATTATTGTCACAGTAAAGAGTGATGGCATCCGATGTCATTACTCCAAGCTCTGCGGCAAACTTTTTGTACCAGAATGCCTCTTTTGCAGCTTTCGATGCAGCAATATACTCTGCCTCCATGGTGGAATCTGCAATTACCATTTGCTTGAAACTCTTCCAGCTAATTGCACCACCATTGCAAATGAACAGACTCCCAGATGTTGACTTTCAATCATCTATATCAGACATAAAGTCTAAGTCTATAAATTTTTGAATCTGGAGTTCTCCATTCCCAAAGACTAGAAACATATCCTTAGTCCTTCTCAAGTACTTAAGGATACATTTCACAGAAGTCCAGTGCTCTTCACCTGGATTCGACTGATATCTGCTTGTGACACTCACAGCATGGACTATATCAGGTCGTGTACATAGCATGGCATACATGAGGCTCCCTATTGCTGAAGCATAAGGGATCTTGCTCATGCATTCAATCTCCTCAGGTGTGCTAGGGCACATCTTCTTGGAGAGATGAATGCCATGTCTAAAAGGCAATAAACCTCTTTTGGAGTTATCCATGCTAAATATTTTTAGCACCTCCTCTATGTACATCTTCTGTGAAAGTCCCAGCATCCTATTTGGCCTATCTCTATAGACCTTAATACCCAGTATAAAGGATGCCTTTCCTAGATCTTTCATAGAGAACTCCTTAGACAACCATACTTTGACTGAGGTCAACGTGGGAATGTTATTCCCAATTAGGAGGATGTCATCCACGTACAATATGAGGAAGACAACTGGCTCCCACTGATCTTTTTGAACACACATGGTTCCTCCTCATTCTTGATGAAATCAAACATTTTGATCACATCATTGAAACAAGTATTCCAACTTGAGATGCTTGCTTAAGTCCATAAATGGACCTTTGCAGTTTGCAGACCTTGTGATCATCATCACTAGATGTGAAACCAAGCGGCTGTTCCATATAGATATCTTCCTCAAGATATCCATTTAAGAATACAGTTTTCACGTCCATATGCCATATTTCATAATCGAAATAGGCTGCAACAGCAAGCAATGTGTGGATGGATTTTAGCATGACTACGGGCGATAAGGTATCCTGATAGTCAATGCCTTCACGCAGACTATAACCTTTCGCTACGAGCCTAGCCTTGAATGTCTCCACATTCCCATCTGCACCTATCTTTCTCTTGAAGATCCATTTACACCCAATAGGTACAATACCTTCAGGTGGATCTACCAAGGTCCAGACTTGGTTTGAGTGCATCGAGTCAATTTCTGATCTCATTGCCTCTAACCATTTTTCAGAATCGATATCTGATATCACCTCGTCATAGGTCTTGGGATCATCACCATGAACCCCATTTCCATGAGGAACATTTCTCTACATCCTCTTGTGTGGTACCTAAGTACCTTTCAGAAGGATGGAAAATCCTAGTCGATCTACGAGGTGGAAGAGGTTATGTTAGGACTGTTCTGATTGATTAGGTTCCTCAGGTTCTTTAGCTCGTTGCTCTTGGGAGACATTCTCCTTGAGCTTAATTATTCTTCCGATGCCACCATCTTGAATAAATTATTTTTCAAGAAAATAGTATTTCGACTCACAATCACATTGTGGTCTTTCAAATATAAAATTAATATCCTAATGACTCTTTAGGATATCCTATGAACCGAGCTCTAAAAGATCTGAACTCTAACTTGTCCGTCTGCTGTCTCTTGACATGAGCCGGACAACCCCAAATTCTGAGATGATTCAGACTTGGCTTCTTACCATGCCATATCTCATATGGTGTGGTAGGAACGATTTAGAGGGAACCCTATTCAATACATAAATTGCTGTCATGATACAATTCTCCAAAGAAATTTTGGGAGGTTGTGAAGCTCATCATGGAACGACCATATCTAATAGGGTTCGATTTCTCCATTCTGAAATCTCATTGAGTTGAGGCATTTCAGGTCGAGTCCATTGAGAGACTATACCATTGTCCTTAAGATAGTCTAAGAATTTCTGACTAAGGTATTCACCTCCTCGATCTAATCGAAGAACCTTAATGGGCTTTTCTGTTTGTTTTCTACCTCATGTCTGAATTTTTGAACCTTTCAAAGGCTTCAGACTTGTGTTTCATTAGAAATACATATCCGTACCTGACATATCATCGGTAAAGATAATAAAGTAGATAAAGTTGTCTCTAGCCGGCACATCAAATGGGCCGCACACATCCGTATGTACTAGGGCAAATAGGTCTGTGGCCCTTTCCCCATGTCCCACAAAAGGGAGCTTGGTCATTTTGCCTTGAAAGCATGATTCACAAACTGGATATGACTCGAAAGTCAACAGACTCAGTAGCCCGATTTCTCAATTTGTTAACCCTGTCTTCTGCTATATGACTAGCCTTAAGTGCCACAAATACTTATCATTTAGACTATCTCTAGACCTTTTAATTCCTATGGCATTCACATTTTGCTCATATTAAAAATAGATACATCAACATGTAACTGATAGAGAACATTAATAACAAAACCATTTGCAACTTTATTATTTTCATAAAATATGTTACAATGGTCTTTATGAAAGCTAATCACATAGCCTTCTTGTGCTAAACATGAAGCAGAAATCAAATTCCTGCTTGCTGCAGGTACATAATAACAGTCTCTTAAAACTAAATTTAATCTTAACGGTAATCTAGAGGGTAGGTTCCTATGGCCACAGCAGTAACTCTTGCTCCATTCCCGACACGTAGGATCATCTCCCCATCCCTCAGCCTCCTGCTCTCCTCAAGATCCTGCATAGAAGTGCACAAATGAGCACTAGAACCAGAGTCAAGCACCCAACTGGATGCAGAAGAAACCGTAAGATTAGATTCGATAATGAGCATACCTCCAGAAGGACCATCTTTCTTGTTCTTCAGGTGGCCAAGTACTGAGGACAGTTCTGCTTCCAATGGCCTTCTGACTGATAGTGGAAACACTTTCCCCTTTCAGAAGACTTCTTCTTCGGTCCTGTCTTCTTGTTCTTGCCATCCACCTTCTGCTTCTTCACGGACTTATTTTTCTTTCCAAAAGATTTTCTCTTGAAAGAAGTCCGCTCCACAGTAAGAACTGAGCCTTTTGAACCTTTCATTGAAAGCTTAGCCGTAACCAGCATATTCATTAACTCGGCCAAGGTACATTGCATTTATGCATATGGAAGTTCATGATGAACTGACCATATGCATCGGACAAGGACTGAAGGATCACATCAATCTGAAAATCCTTGTCTAAGATGATACTGAGCTTCTCAAGCTCCTCAAGATCCTTGATCATTGTCAAACAATGATCTTGGACTGACTGCCCATCACGCATCTTGGCCTTAAAAAGTCTTTGACAGACTTGATACTTGGCCGTGCGACTCTGTTCACCAAACAACTCTTGTAGGTGAGCCTACATTTGGCAGATAGTCAAAATATTTTCATGTTGGCACTGCAAATCATCAGATATTGCACCCAACATGTAGTACCTGGCTTTGTTATCATCATCCATCCACTTTTCCAGAGATGCTCTCTGTTCAGCTATCGACTGTGCTGGCATGGCAGGTGAGTCCTGGTCAAGACATGAGTCAATTTTTCAGAATCCCAGAATAATTCTGTAATTCCTCAACCAGTCCTTAAAATTTGGTCCAGTCAGTCT